>NW_006408522.1:7086679-7198955 GCF_000296735.1 Chrysochloris asiatica
GTCCTGTTACTATCATAACAACAGTCCTGTCACTATCATAGCAACAGTCATGTCACTACCATAGCAACAGTCCTGTTACTATCATAACAACAGTCATATCACTATCACAGCAACAGTCATGTCATTACCATAACAACAGTCCTGTTACTATCATAGCAACAGTCATGTCATTACCATAGCAATAGTCCTGTTACTATCATAGCAACAGTCATGTCATTACCATAGCAACAGTCCTGTTACTATCATAATAATAGTCATATCACTATCATAGCAACAGACATGTCATTACCATAGCAACAGTTCTGTTACTATCATAGCAACAGTCATGTCATTACCATAGCAACAGTCCTGTTACTATCATAACAACAGTCATATCACTATCATAGCAACAGTCATGTCACTACCATAGCAACAGTCCTGTTACTATCATAGCAACAGTCATGTCACTACCATAACAACAGTCCTGTTACTATCGTAACAGTCACATCACTATCCTGTCACTACACCACAGTAAAATGATGGATGGGTGGTAGTTGGTGCATGCTGTTCAATCAATTCCAACTCACAGTGACCTTGTACAGGGTTTCTGAGAGTGGCTGGTGGGTTTGAATTGCCAACCTTGTAGTTAGTAGTCTAGTGCTTATCCTACAGCGTGGTGGTCATTGTTAGTAGTTGTGTACTATGGAGTCAGTCCTGATTCATAGTGAATCTGTATAGGTTTTCCGAGGCTACATATTTTTACGGGAGCAGAAAGCCTCATCTTTTTCCTATGGAGCCGTCAGTAGATTCCAATTGCTGATCTCTCGGTTAGCAGTCCAACTTGTAACCTGACACTGCCAGGGCTCCTTACAGCAGTTTGTTGTTGTTAAGTACCATCAAGTCCGTTCTCACCCACAGCAACCCTGTTTCCAAGGAGCAGCTGGTGAGCTTGAACTGCTGACCTTGCAGTTCAAATGGCTTTGCAGTCTGGTGCATTAACCTACAGTGCCACACCAGGACTCCTACAACATGGTTTTTGTTGTTGTTAAGTGCTGCGAGTCAATTCCAACCCATAGTGACCCTGTATAGGGTTTCCAAGGAGCAGCTGGTGAGCTTGAACCATCAACCTTGCAGTTCAAACGGCTTTGCAGTCTGGCGCATTAACCCACAGCGCCACACCAGGACTTCATAGCACGGTAGTAGCATGCATGTAAAGATATATTCCCTAGCTCTGTTGACTGAGAGGGCCTGTTAGCCCAATAACAAAGAGAAAACTTCACACCCAGATGTAGATTTCTAATGATCATTTTCTAATAAAAGGAACCAATACTCTGGAGAAATGGCTATCCTACAGCAGGAAGGAGGAGTTCTGGTGTGGATCTATGGGTCAATGTGCTGGACTGCAAAGTCGGTCTGAACCTCAAGGTCGATGGTTCAAGATCACCAGTTGCTCCTTGTAAACAGGGTTGCTATGGGTCGGAACCGACTTGACGGCACTTAACAACAGCAAGGAGAAACATAAGATAGTAAGCTTGACCTATCTTTGTGTTCCAGAAAATAAGGTCATGATCAATGAATGATCGAGACATGTCAAAAGGAAGTAGCAGCCAGGCTGAAAGGATTCCCATGAGGCAACACACGAACAATTTGAGCATGAAATTAATCATAGTAACAGAGTATACAGCTTGCTGAGTGAAATACAAAGCCATGGGTCCATAGTGAAATGAATAAACAGAGAGCTTAGTGTGGAGATAAATATGTATATCGTTTCTAAATACCTCGCCACAAAATAGGTATTCATTTAGAAAGAGGAAAGGGATACATTAACAGAGGCGATCCCTGGCAGACACCCCTGAGTCAAGTGAAGAAGTGAACTTCACCAGTAATGAGACCCATCTAAATTGTGTGCCACATGAGAGGTTGCACAAAGAACACAGCATCCTATCTGAGACTTTCCTACCAATGCTGAATAATCTGAACTTAATCACGAGAAAAGAAGAGGGATATTTAACATCCCTCTTAATACACAAATTGAGGGATATTTAACTAAATAGCTGGCTTTTCATCTTCAAAGCGTCAAACCATGAAAGCCAAGGAAATATGCAAGTACTATTTTAGTGTGAAGGAGACTAAAAAGACTTAGTGAGTAATGGCAACATAGGAGTCTGCATTTGATCCTTTTCCCCATAAAGAAAATGATGAAGGTATTTGATGAAATTTGGTCTGAGGATGAGAAGGCAGTAATATGCCAATGCAAATGTCCTGATTTTAATGACTGTACTGTGATTATGTTCAAGAACATCCATTTGTAGAAAATACATGCTAGAAATTATTCAAGGTGGAAGGGTGTATCAGGGCAGCAATTTACAGTCAAAAAGTTTAATGATATTTTTGTGTGTGTGCTGCTTCAGTTTTTATGTAAGTTTTTGATTGTTTTAAAGTTTAAAATATATATATGTGAAAATAAATCTACATAACAGAACAGAATGTATAAAGAGATAGGAAGCGTAAGCATTGCACTCTTTTCTACTGATGTGCAACCCTAAAACTCCCCTGACCACCTCGGCTCCCCAGACACCCCCCCCCGCCCCCGCATCAGTCTCCCAGCAAGCCCTCTGTATACCCCAAGGCAGCACCTTCCTGCAAGAGTGCTTGCTCTGCCCAGACAGACCCCCAACCACTCACTTACCTGATGCCTTATCTGGCTTCCACCCAGCCCACCACTGAGACCTGCCCCTGACGGTGACTGTCTTTCCTGCTGATAAGGCACGTGTTTCCCTCCCAGCCCTTCCCTGACAACACTGTCCACTCTCTCATCCATGGGAACACCTACTTCCCATGAAAGGCTCCCTCTCATCTCTCTGATCTCCTTCTCTGTCTCCTCCACTGGTATGTCTTTCCTACTTAAAGAGTGTGTTCCTGTCCTCTCCTAGCCCCTCCTTGTCCCATGATCCCCTCCCTGGCCTGGTCAATTGCATCCACTTTCAGATCTGCAGATACAGACCAGATGTCTGCCCTGGGCTCCTTATCCAAGTCTACACCTTGTAGCCCTAAGATCTCTCAAAGGCACATCAAGGTCACCTTACTCAAAAGTGAGCTTCTCAAGAGACTCTCCCCTGCATACTTCTCCCAAGTCTGTTCCTCTCCTGTGTCCTGACCTCAGTGACTCCATCCTCCCAAATGACAAAGCCAGAAATGGGAGGACCATCCTCATCACCACCCTCTCCCATACTCCCACATCCAATATCCCAAGGCCCTGACCATTCCAATGCCGAAACAGCTCTGAAATCAGCCTTCCACTCCTAGGCTGGGCTATCATCTCCTATCTATATTCTTATGCTAGCTTCACACATACACTCCACAATTTTGTCAGAGATCTTGCTAAAACTGCACCTTACTATATCGTACTCACCTTCAAATCCTTTAATGGATTGCCACTGTTCTTAGGAACAAATCTAAACCCCTATTGGATTACAAAATCCACTGGTCAACCTCACCTCCCTGCTAGAAACCTTCAACATCAATTATATTAAAATACTTTAATATACTATTGTTGTTGCTGTTGTTAGGTGCCATCGAGTTGGCACTGACTCATAGCGATCTTTTATGCACAACAGAACAAAACATTGCCCAGTCCTGGGCCAACCTCACAATTGTTGCCATGCTTGAGCCCACTGATGTTGCCACTTGGCTAATCCATCTTGTTTGGGGGGGGGGTGCCTTCCTCTTTTTCTCTGACCCTCCACTTAACCAAACATGATATCTGTCTCCAGTGACTGGTCCCTCCAGACAATACGTCTGAAGTATGAGAGACCAAGTTTGGCCATCTTGGCCTCCAAGGAACACTCTGGCTGCACTTCTTCCAACACAGATCTGTTGGTTCTTTTGGCTGCCCATGGCACTTGTAATATTCTCCTCCAATACCATATCTCAAAAGCATCAATTCTTCTACGGTCTTCCTTATTCACTGTCCAGCTTTCGCATGCATATGAGGTTACTGAAAATACCGTGGCTTGGGTCAGGCGCACCTTAGTCCTCAAGCTGACATCTCTGCTCTTCAACACCCCAAAAAGGTCTTGTGCAGCAGATCTGCCTAATGCAATACGTTGTCTGATTTCTTTACTGCTTTGTACATGAGTGTTGATAGCTGATCCAAGAAGAATGAAGTCCTTGACAACTTCAATCTTTTCTCTGTTGATAAAAATGTTTATTGGTCCAGTGGTGAGGAGTTTTGTTTTCTTTACAATGAGATGCAATCCATACTGAAGAGCTGTGCTCTTTGATCTTCATCAGTAAATATTTTAAGTCTTCTTCACTTTCAGCAAGCAAGGTCGTATCATCTGCATATCGCAGGTTGTTAATGAGTCTTCCTCCAATCCTGATGCCACGTTTTTCTACATATAACCCAACTTCCTGGATTATTTGCTCAGCATACAGGTTGAATAAGTATGGTGAAAGAATATAACCCTGTCACACACCTTTCTTAATTTTAAACCAATCAGTGTTCCCATGTTCTGTTCGAACAACTGCCTCTTTGTCCAAATGCAGATTCCTCATGAGCACAATTAAGTGTTCCAGAAATTCATACTTAACAATGTTGTTATAGCTTGTCATGATCCTCACAATCGAAAGCCTTTGCATAGTCAATAAAGCACAGGCAAACATCTTTCTGATATTCTCTGCTTCCATCAGACATCAGCAATGATATCTCTCGTTCCACGGCCTCTTCTTTATCCAGCTTTGAACCTCTGGAAATTCTCTGTCAATGTGTGCTTGCAGCCATTTCTGTACTAAAGTATGTTAAATTATATTATTTAATTTATATCCAACTCAATAATTATATTAAAATTGAAATATATCCAGCAGAATGCCTGACTCTTTGTAGATATTCAATATTTGTTTATAGAATGAAAGAATGAATAAACCAGTCCACAGTCAATTAGATGGGGATGGTGAGTCAAATAAGTATTTCTTTTTTTTAACATTTTATTGAGGTTTTGGTGAAAGCAACTTACTACAAACGCAAGTCTTCATATATATTAAAGTATTAAAAAGCATTGGTTTTTCCATAGAGACACTAAATATATGACCCTTAAATTCTTCACAACGGGTTAAACAAAAATCTCAGAGGTCTGTACAAAGTAACAGCTCAAGGTCAAGGCCTTTAAGGTTAGATATTTAAGAAGATAGGAAATATACTTGTTCACATCCAAGTTCTTGTCACATGCCACTGCATGACTCAACTTTGCTATGCATGATGTGCAGGACACACTGCCCATGGTATGCTGACAAAAAGCCAAAAAATGAACCAAGTCTACTCCATGTGACATCAAACTCTAGAGATTGAAGACCAAATTGTAGCTAAAAAAAAAAAAAAAATGGGGAAACATCTGCAGAAACTCTCTTGATACCTGACAGTGTGGAAGGTTCTTTATGAGCCTTTAATTTATCAACTTTAATCCTTTCTCTAAAACACCACTAAGACACAATTACTCTGGAGGCTTTACTAAAGAAGAGGGATCAACATGTTCCTAGCTACTGTCGCCCACTTTACTTCATGCTGCAGAGAAGTCCAAGGAGAGACAGTGTCAAGACCAGAAGAATAAGGTGGGGGAAAAAAAGCAGAGGCATTTCAGCTCACAGTCATCACTGAAATGGAGTCAGTAATCTAATTAAGGGGAGGAGGGGAGGGAGAGCAAGCTGCCATCATCCTTTCAAACCTCAGAAGGAGATCTTGAGTTCTGGATGACAAATAAAGAGCTGCCATGACTTCCATGACCTCTGGACTGCTCTGACTCCTAGTTAGCATTGAGAGAGGGCTTTTCCCTAGAGGAAACAGGAAGTCTAATAGCAATTCAAGGGTATTTGAAGGGCAGGATAAAGTCCTACAAGCACAAAAAGGAAGCAGCATCCAAGGGACTCAGGGCATCAGGCAGTAAATCACAGCTGTGAAGAGACACCAGCCTGACCATATGGAAGACTCATCAGGAACGAGAAGAGGACAGAGGACTACCCAGTCACCACTGATGACAGTGATGGTGGGGATGACAATGACAGCAGTGATGAGGACAGTGATGGGGGCAGGGATGGGGACAGGGATGAGGTGACTGGGGCAGTGATTGGGACAGGGATGGGGACAGGGATGGGGTGATGGGGGCAGTGATGGGGACTGTGATAGGATGATGAGGACAGTGATGGAGATAGTGATGGTGGCAATAACAGTGATGATGCTGCTGATGCTTACAAGGATAGCAGTAACCCATTTAGGAGCACTTGTTGTATACACCAGTCTTGTGCTGAGCATGACTTTACAACCAACTCCATTCAATACTGAGGAAAGAGGTTCAGAAAGATGGTATCTCTAGTAGTCAGGAAAGTTGCCAGTAATACTGTGGTAAACAAATGTATCACTGACCTTATGCTCAGGTTAGCATATTAAATGCTTCAATAACGGATGATGAGAACTCTACTTTGACCTACTACCCTACACGACTCCACCGTCACTTGACTGTTCCCTTCCTAGCAGACTCTAAAGGCAGTCTTTAGGGTTAGTTTCTCTTTGAAATGGTAAGCATTGCCTCACTAGAATTTCTTAGTCATTAGCAACAATAGAGCAAACATGTATTAAGAGGGCTTTAGTGAAACTGGACATTGTGGCAAGCAGTGTAGACTGTCTGACTTATGGCACGGAGAAGCTGGGAAGCTGAACATTACTTTGTCCTGACTCCTTTGCTGCTAAGGTACCAACCAAGATGTGTTGCTGCCATTGAAGTAGCCCCCAACTCATAGGTACTCCATAGCTACTGTGACTCGTAAGATTTTCATTGGTTGGTTTTCCAAAGTAGATTGTCAGGTCTTCATAGTCTATCTTAGTCTGGAAGTGCCACTGAAAGCTGTTCAGCACCACATAAGTCTCCACTGACAAACAGGTGGTGGCTACATGTGAGGTGTATTAGTGAGGAATCAAACCTGGGTCTCCTACATGGAAGGCAAGTATTCTACCACTGAGCCACCACTGCCCTCTCTCTGAATGGGCTCATGGGAGACTTGGATCAGGAACTGAGTCAGAAGAGGCACCCATGAGAACAGAGGATGGGGAACCCCAGAGATAGCACTTAAGAGTGATGGGTTCCTGATACTATAGCTTCCTATGGCAGCGCTAGAAACGTACCTGATTCTAGCAGAAGAAAGTGGTCCTACAGCTGGGGGTGGGGAGCATCCCAGAAGATCAACCTACAGCCTGTTGGAGCGCCACACCTTCCAAAGATTCAAAACACTTACCCTTGGGTCAAATCTACTTCAGTTATTGTTGTTGTTGTTATGTGCCGTGGAGTCGATTCCGACTCATAGCGACCCTGTATAGGGTTTCCGAGGCTATAAATCTTTACGGGAGCACAAAGCCTCATCTTTCTCCCACGGAACAGCTGGTAGTTTTGAACTGCTGACCTTGTGGTTTACAGCCCGATTCATAACCACTACACTACCAGAGCTTATAGCTGCGTCTAATACAGGAAATGTGAACAGTCACAAGAAACTCATTGCTTTTATGAGTTTATTAAATTGATAAAATATTTGGTATAAAACGCTTATGCCACAAAGGATAAAGAAACAAACGCAATTTATTTTAATTATATTTTCTAAAATATCATTTAGGTTAGAGTAATTCATATAAACCATAACATCACCCAGTTTTATAAATCTAAACCTACATTATAATTCACCTCATTCATAAACATGAGATTACTTGACCTATTTTCTAAAAGATATTCAACTCTGTCTTGTCTGCATTAATCAGCAGTGACATTTTAAAAGTTGCTGGAATCATTTTCATTATAGGAAAAATGCATTTTTCATTTACTTCATCTTTGATTTTCTTCCCACAAGCAAAATACTGTTTTCTCAATGGTTATCTGCAAATGTAGCAAGAAACAAGACAAGCCAGACAGCTGATATAAAAGTCTTGCTTTCATATAGGGCTCAGCCTTGGGTTTCTTGGTAAGAGGTGAAGGGAAGAGGAAGGTGAGGAGGAGGAGGAGGAAAAGGAAGAGGCAGGTGAGAGGCGGAAGACAGGGCAAGAAACAAGACAATTTTGCTCTGAGTCCACACGATGTGGGAGGGCAGGTTAGGCTCTCTCTCTATGCATAATCCATGAAGAAGCATAAGAACACAGCTTTGAAAAAGAAATATAAATACATCAAATAGTGTAATGAGCTACAAGTGTCTCAAAAGTCTCCAATCTCAGGCAATAAAGGGGGAATGGAGAAGAAAGTCACTGTCTACTTCCATAGACTCCTTCCAACCTCATCCACACAGTGCAATGCACTCTAGATGGACTCTTCTGCTCTAACAAAACTCTCTTCATCCCTTCTGAGCAGGTTGTGTCCATGCTCAAGAATTTTCTATGGCTCCCAAACACCAAGGACAAAGGTTTGCAAACTGAGACTTCTGAGCAAAGAGGAGTTTGACAACTTGAAATGACAAAGAATAGTTCTGACAACGTTTTGTTGTTGCTAAATGACGTCGAGTCATAATGACCCTGTAGAGGGTTTCCAAGGAGCAGCTGGTGGGTTTGAACTGCTGATCTTGTGGTTCATAGGATCTATGGTCTAGTGCTTATCCTATAGTGCCACATGAGGACTCCATGGTTGTTGTTGTTGTTATTATGTGCTGTAGAGTCAGTTCCGACTCATAGTGACCCTGTAACAGGGTTTCCGAAGCTGTAAATCTTTACGGGAGCAGAAAGCCTCATCTTTCTCCAACAGGACGGCTGGTAGTTTCGAACTGATGACCGTGTGATTAGCAGCCCAATTCGTAACCACTACGCTACCAGAGCTCCTTACTCCATGGTTAGGAAGGGACAAAAAGATCACAGGAATAATAATGTTTCACAACATGTAAAAATTACATGAAATGAAAATTTCAGTGTCCATGCACAAAGTTTTGTTGAAACAAAACCATCTTCATTTGCTTATGGATTGTCTATGGCTGGTTTATGCATGTCAACAGGAGAAGTGAATCGCTGCAACAGACACCACAGCAGAACCTATTTCTCCACAACTGTTGGCCTGACAATCCAGGCCAATGCTTTGGATACCACTGGAGTGGCACTATAGGATAATGCGCTGGAACACAAGATCAGTTTGAACCACAAGGTCAGCGGTTCACATTCACCAGCTGCTCCTTGGAAACTCTCTACAGGGTTGCTATGAGTTGGAACCGTGTCGATGGCACTTAACAACAACGACAATAGTCGTATGCATGACTGTCTTCCACTCGAAAACATAATACCCATTCTGATGAAATACTCTCCATCTCCTTTTCCTGCTCTAAAGCTCTGTTCATACCAGTCTCAAATGCCTGTATATTTCTTCTCTCTTACAAGGAAGGAGTCACATCAGGTATACATGCAACTGCCATCAGGCTAACAGAGAAAACTGGTTTTAAATGTACCTAGCGCTCTTTTGTCAGCACTACGGGTAATAGTAAAAGATGGAAAGAATGCAAATGTCCGTCCATAGGTCACAGGCTGAACAAGCTGGAGCAGACACACAACAAAGAGCCGTGGAGCTGTCTGAAGGCGTGCGGATGACTATGGAGAGATGAAGTGAAAGGAGCAAGATGGAGAAAGAGGGCAGAGTGTGCTCCTACTTAACTAACAAGGGAGGGAGACACAATGTGCTACAGCACGCACATATTAGTCTACGTAAGATTACTGGTGTTAGGTGCTGGCGAGGCAACCTAACTCCTAACCAAGCCATGTGTCCAACAAACAGAATCCAACACTGTGGGTACTGTGTCAGTCTCATGACCACACGTCTGTTTGACTCCATCGATTCAGTCCGTGTATCAATTCAACTCATTGAAGATGAACCATAATGTTTTCAACGCTTACATATGGGGAGAGACAACTCTTCCACCCCACCCCCAGCCCACCCCTCCACACACACACAAACAAATGGGTTGGCACTGTGGCAGCAGCAATGGGCTCAAGCGTAACAACAATTGTGGAGATGGCACCAGGACCAGCTGTGTTTGGTTCTGTTGTGCATCAAGTTGGAGCTGACTCACTAGCTCCTAACAACAACATGAGGAGGGTGAAATAGGAAGCTGAGAAGACAAGGATAAGAGCAAATGCCTCTGCAGATGCCTTCTATAGATGAGACTTCGGGGATTGTGACAGCATTATTATACATAAATATTAAAAAGTTATAAAAGTTAAAGACACTAGACTCATGGAAAAAGAAAGGCTGTGTGCTGGTGTCCAGGAAGCTGGCTTCCAGAATGTGCCCTTTGGTTACTGAAATGATTATATATTCCTGCATAGTTTCTTTTTTACATCAAAATAAATGTGTGTGTGTGTGGGGGGGGGGTCCCTTGATAAAAGAAACAATCTGTGATGGTTTTGGGGGGAGGAGGCAATGATTCATGTACTAGAAGGTAGACACACACTGACAAGGGTGACCGGGTAGGCAATATAAAACCAGAGGGGAGGCTGGCAGAGGAGAGGTGGGGGTGGTAGGAGACACTGGGAGGAATACCTTGATTAAAGAGAATAGAGGTCAATGCTGTGAACTGTTGGTGCAGGGAGGGGATTGCAACCATGCAAGGAAGCAAAGGATATGATTTGTTGAATGTAAAACTGATTATCTGAGCTGTAAACCTTCACTCGACAGCAAGTTTAAAAAATTTTTTTAAATAAAATACAATGTTTTAAAGACAACATGTAAAACAGAAAAATAAACCAATGAACCTACCTGTGTAACCAGTTGGTAGTATAATCACACAAAGAACTATTACAGGCATCTTTAAAACGCAGATTGTGTATGTTGTGTTGTTGTTTTTAAGTGCCACTGAGTTGGTTGCAATTCATAGCAACCCTTTACAGGGTTTCCAAGGAGCGACTGGTGGATCTGAACCACCAACCTTGCAGTTCAAACCAGCATTGCAGTTGAGTGCTTATCCTACAGTGTCACACCAGGACTCTGTATGTAGTGTTGTTGCTGTTGTTAAGTGCCACTGAATCAGTTCCAGCTCATAAAGACCCTGTAGAGGGTTTCCGAGGAGTTGCTAGTGGGTTTAAACTACCAAGTTTGTAGTTCAAATTGACTTTGCAGTTGAGCACTTATCCTACAGTCCCTCACCAGGACTCAATATATAGTATGGTATTGCTGTTAAGTGCTGTCAAGTCAGTTCTGACCCATAGCAGCCCTGTGTAGGGTTTCCGAGGGGCAGCTGGTGGGTTTGAACCACCAACCTTGCAGTTCAAACTGACCCTGTGGTCCAGCGCATTATCCTGCAGCGCCATACCAGGACTTCTATGTAGTGTGTTGTTCTTGTTAAGTGCCGTCAAGTCGGTTCTGACCCATAGTGACCCTGTATAGGGTTTCCAAGGAGTAGCTGGAACCTTGCCAACCTTGCAGTTCAAACTGCTTCACAGTCTGGCCCATTAACCCACAGCACCACACCAGGACTCCTGCCTATGTAGTGTAGGACAAAGCAAATGAAACAATGTGGGGCATCACTGAGAATCAGGATAGGGGGCATGAGTGAAGGTATATGTAAAATTGATAAAGCTAAATAAAATCCCAGGGTATTTCAAAGAGTCAGTCCTTGGTTGATGGAAGCAACTATTAAACAAAAAGTTGGCAGTTCTAACCCACCCAGAAGCACCTCAGGAAACAGGCCTGTACTCTGTACACGTGAGCTCACCACAAGCTGGAACCAATTTAATGGCACTAACAACAACAGCAATATACGTATATATGTCATCCATTTGCTGTCCACTGAAAAGACCCAGAAACAATGATGAATCCAGGAGCAACCCATACCAGTTTCTATATTATAATTTGAAAATATTCAAGGGAACCAGGGTCTTTGGAGAAAAGGCTGATCCATAACTGGCTCTACAAACAGGTAAGATAAGCCTGTTACATTTTTTACTCCACAAAGCATGCATCTATCAAAAAATACAAGAATTACTCAAAATTATATTGAAAAAGATCAAACTTACTGGTCAGAAAGAGACTGGAAAGCCCAAGACTATGGCCCTCAATCACCCTTCAAGTCTGGAAGTAAACTCACTTTTGTGGCTCAAGTTTCAGTCAAGCAGTAGACAGGTATATCTAGGGGGACAACGCTGGTGAGGTCTACACACCATTCAAGATCCAAAGGGCAGCATTTACCAAAGGATCAAATTTAGAAGTGATGGGAAAGAAGGCGGAATTGAAACAGGAATCACAGGGAGGAACTGGGATAACTGGTGTTACAGGCAGAGAACTGGAATCATTGAAATGAAATGAAGTCAAAGATTTGTTGACTAAACCTGAAGATCTGTGCTGGGAACCTTCACAATACAAAGTTTCACATACAAAAAATACAGAGTCATGTCAAAGGTATTCAGGACGTAACTTAAATAAGTTTCAATGGGCCAAATATGGACCAATTTGATCATCAATATTAAACTGAAACATATCAATTACAGTACACTGTGAAAAGAAAACGATAAACACAACATAAAATAAATAAGAGGAAAACCATGATGATCACTTCTGGAGATGTTAGGAAAGGAACTCACTGTTTCGAAAATGAAAGGAAAGTTGTCAGACATTTATCCTGACTTCCTATATAATGCTGTAAACTGCCATTGAGTCGGTTCTGACTCATAGTGACTCTGCATAGGGTTTCTCAGGAATGGCTGGTGAGTTTGAACTACCAATCTAACAGTTCAAACTGACCTGTGGTCCAGTACATTCTCCTGCTGTACCACACCAGGACACCAATATATACCTCAGGGTAAACCATAATTTTCTTATATAAAATACTTATACAAAGAGAGTATTTTCTCTTTATTTAAGTACACCTGGTGTGGATGGCACTGTGGGAAAATGCACTTGATTGCTAGGTCAGTTTGACCTGCAGGGTTGATGGCTCAAATTCACCAGCCACTCCTCGGAAACCCTATACAAAGGTCGCTATGAATCGGAACCAACTCAAAAGCACTTAACAACAACAATGCTTCATTTATCGATATACTTGGTTCCAAAGAACAGGTTGTTCACTATGTGGGAATCAGTGCATGGGAAGGTGGAGATGGCTACATCATTTCATAGCTGCTAAACCACTGAAGACCACAGCACAGCCAAGCTGACAAATCACCTCAACCTTCACAGCCAGTGTTAGTCTTGTTTCTAGCTCAGACGAATGTAGGTCAATATGCGTAAAACAATCACACTTATTTCATGTTGTAAATGTGAAAGGTAGGCTAAGTGAGGAGTAGGCATCCTCCAGCATATAAACAAAAAAGAAATGATAGAACTAAAAAGTCACTATTAGGATAAAATTATAGTGTAGCACTGTGGGTTAATACTCTGGACTGCAAAGTTGGTTTGAACTGCAAGGTCAATAGTCCAAGCTCACCATCCACTCCTTGGAAAACCTATACAAGGTAAATAGTAATTGGAACCGACATGACAGTACTTAACAACAACAATGAAGTAAAGGATATATGTTATGATCATCAGTGACCAACAATATCATCAATAGGAAACCACCAATCATAATGAAAATGCATAGCATGTCTATGATGTATCCTTGCCACCCTCAGCACACACACACACACAGCTAACTCCACCTCATGATTCAACTACCAAAGAGAAAATACAAGAAACAGAGGAACATGTCAAATGGCACCATAGAGAAGCAATCATCACAATCCAGTGTGGGAAATTCTACAGCAGGGTTCCTCAACCTTCACACAATTGACATATGGGCTGGGTAATGTGATCTCTACCCACAAGGTTCCAACAACACCTCCTGTAACAACAACCAAAAATGTCTCCAAACACTGCCAAATGTCACCAGATTACAGTGTGGGAGGACACCATCCTTGTTTGACAATCTCCCCTCTACAGGACAGGCAACCCAGTTTATGCAAAAAAAGATGAAAAGGACAGGGTGGGCAGGGGCCCTATGCATCAAATGAAGCTTAGAGACTATCAACTAATTGTAATATATAAACATTTATTTGGACACTGATTCAAAGAAACTGTAAAACAAAGTATGAGGCTATGGAGGAAATCTGAACAACTAGCTATCTGATAACAAAGAAATGTTAACTTTTTATGTTTTAGGTGATACATGGTATAATAGAGTTTGCAGTACTATAGGAAATGTGCTGGACTGTAAGGTCAGTTTGATGCACAAGGTTGGCAGTTCAAAACCACCAGCCACGCCTTATAAACCCTTTACAGGATCACTATGAGTCAGAACCGACTTCACAGCACTTAACAACAGAGTTTTTAAGTTTTTAAAGAGTCTTTCCCTTTAGAGCTATACTCTGATCTATTGACAGGAAATGATAAGGTAGTAAAAATGTGCTTCTATCTGATGGGTATGGGGGAGATGAAATAAGAATGCTAATAACTCATTGCTGTTGAAGCTGGGTGATGAACACAGAGTTCAATATAAAATCTGTTTACTTTGAATATGTTTGAAATTTTGCATAATAAAAAGTGTTGTCAAATGCCATTGAGTCAGTTCCAACTCAAAGCAACCCTGTGTAGGGTTTCCGAGGAATAGCTGGTGAGCTTGAATCACGGACCTGATGGTTCAAATCGACCTTGGCGTCCAGTGCATTAACCCACAGTGCCATATCAGTTTATGAATTAATAAATCCAGCAGTTTTACCCACCATACCTTCTGAAGAGCAAGGAAGCACCAGAGTAACTGTGGGGAGACATAGATATAAACTTGAAAGAAAAAAACCTGCCAACCAAGAATCTTCTACCCAGCAAAGCTGTCAATCAAAGATGATGGTCTAATAAAAACATTCCAGGACAAACAGCTAAGGGACTTTGTAAAAGTCAATCCAGGGCTTCAAAACATATTAAAGAGAGTTATTTGGCCAGAGAGCCAATAAGAACAGACAACAACCAGAGATTGACACACGGGGCAGTACCATCCGGAACTCAGTCGACAAAAGGAAGAGTCCAGAACAGAACAAAACTATAAGAACAAATTCAGAGGATCTGGGAGGTCAGTCTATGATCAAAACAATTACAATGTGAAAGAAGGTTAAAATATAAGAACAGAGATCCAGGTGCTGAGGAGGTCAGGTAGATTGCAGGGTAAAACAGATTGTTTTAAATGAAGGTTAAAGTTAATAAGGTAACCTCAAAGAAAATTAATACTTCACAATATACCAAGAAAATGAAAATCTAAGAAGTACATGGAAACATTAAAAATATGAAGCTTAAAAGATACCCACACTCGGCAAGACCAGGGGACTTTTGGGTCCAGAGTCAGTGACATAGCCACAGAGGACTAGAGTGGAGAGTGATGCATCCAGGTGATAAGAAGAGAGGGCATATGCACAAGAACACCCATATGTGCAGATAACACCCACTTGAGCTGGCTTCAATGACTGGATGATCAGAGCTCAGCCAGAAGAAGAAAGAAGAGGAAAAACAAGAGTAACCTGATACAATTTGATGAACTTGACCTACACCTATGGAAGCAGTAGCTCAAAAGAGGGAACAAGTCCTTACAGCAAGAATCATTCCCACCCTCTCCACACACAGAGTAGACAGGGATGGGCAACTTGGACATTGGCTACCCAAAATGGGGGGGCGGGCACTACAAAGGCAAGAAGTGACTGGCTTACAAGGTTTCAAGAGGGAACCTAGATCCAGAGGGCGTGGAGGAAGGTAGAATCTCCAGTGAGTAGTATCCAATCTGCCTAGGTGGGGCTGATGAAATGAAATGCAGATGGGTCTCTTGTGATACAATAGTGAATAACTGTTATCAGGACTGACTGTGAGGGTTGGATATGTAAAGGTAGATGTTTTATAGCAAGGAAGGGAGTGATTAACTTTCCAGTCTAGGAAGGGAGGTCCCTAGGACCATCAATGGAAAAGAGCGGAGAGCGGGACCCTACCCAGAGAAGCAGTGATGCCTGAGATGGAGGCAGAGACAATGATGTGGAGCGACGGAGCAGCTGAGGACTTTAGATCCAGAAAGGGAGAGCAACTGTATGCTGAAGACCAGGGGGGTGAGGGGGGCAGGCTTGCAGGGTATACCTTTTGGTTGGTGATGATGCATGGAGGGGATTGTAACCATGGCAATGAGACGGTATACGATAGAATGAATGTAAAACTAATGTTCTCCCATGTAAACTATCACATAATTCACAATAAAACATTAAAAAAAAAAAAAGATACCACACTAAAAGAAAGAAAGAAAAACTTTGTTGGCTACCGGGGGGAGGGAGGGGATGGTAGAGCATAGGGTAAAGGATAGACACATCACAGTTTGGGTGTTTGGGAGGGCAATACACAAGAATGGGGAAGGGGATGGAAGAACAAGGTAGATAGGAGAACACTTAGGCAGGTTTGCATGGGCTAAATGGAACAGAGGTAAATAGAGATGTATGCTCAACCTTGGAACAATAGGTCTTGTGATACAGGGATCACGGCATCGTCTGACTGGGTAAAAGAAGGAAAATAATATTAAGATACTTGACTGTCTTATGGATATTGGTTTCCTTTGGCTACTATTGTGAAACAGACACTTGAGGGGGATAAAAAGGAACATCGGGAACCATGATTACAGAAAGCTAGTAAGCCCGTCTTCAGCCTATAAATGACTGGAATACCTAAAAGAGGTTCTAGAACTTGCCCAGTGAAATAGGATTCTTGTGGACCCTTTGTAGTGTATAGAACTTTGTGTGGAATTCTGAGGCCCCTCTCAGAACCTTCTGAGTGGGACATTTCCACTTGAAAGGACATGCAGACCAGCCCAGAGCACCTAAAAGAACAGAAAGATACTTCTTGAAAGAAAGATCAGCAGGAAAAATAAAAAACATAAAGAGCATTGTGACTGGCTTCTATAAGAACCAACAAGGTGTTTACAGGGGAGTCATCATGCAAGCAATCAAGTCCCTTCAAGACAAACCCTAGTCCAAGACTGAAACTCAAAGGGAACACAAGAGCTTGCTGGTGACCACGTTGGTCTACTGGTGAGTGGAAGTGTGTGTGTGGGGAAAGCAGAAATGAAGATGTCGGCTGACTCTGATCACATTCCATAGACTCCTGTCGCCCTGGAGATGAGAGAGTGAAGAGGAAGGACTGGTTGGTCTAAAGTGTGAGACCTGGGGACTCCTACGCCCATGGACAAGGACCTAGCCACAGAGGGCTAGAGCCAAGAGTGAAGTGTCTAGCTGATATGAAGTGAAGAGGGAAGCACAAGAATGCCCAAACTTGCAGATAGTACCCATTTGACTTAGCTTTGATGGCCTGATGCTCAGAACTCGATTAGAGAAAGATAAAGAAATTTGATAAAGGAAACAAGTGTAATTGTTATAATTTGATGAACTTGACATATACTTATGGATGTAATCACTGAAAATACCAGCCAAGAGGGAAGGAGTCTTCTCATCAAGGATCAAACATCCCCCCTGTACACAGGGTTGGCAGAGATTGGCAACTTAGACATTGGCTACCTAAAATGGGGGTGGGGTGGGGTGGTGGAGAGGACTATAAAGGCACAAAGTGGCTGACTTTCAAGTTTTCTAGAGGGAGTTTTGTTTCAGAGTGTGGGGGAAGGTAGAATCCCCACTGAATAGTTTTCATCTTGTCTAGATGGCTCTGGTGAAAGGAGATGGGGATAAGATTCTTATGATACAATAGTGTGTAATTGTTATCATGATTAATTGCGATTGTCACAACTGTAAAGGTAGAAGTTTTACAACATAAAGAGGTGAGTAGTTAATCTTACATTCCAGGAACAGAGGACCCTAGGCCCATCAAGGAAGAAGAGCATAAGCAGAATGTGGGACCCTAACCAGAGAAGCAGCAACACCAGAGATGGAGGCAGAGATGATGGCAGGGAAAGATAGAGCAGCTGAGGACTCTAGAATCATGGAAAGAGAAAGGTTGTGTGCTGGTGGCCAGGAGGCAGGCTAGCAGAATGTGCTCTTGGGTTCTTTAAGTGATTATGTAATACAGTGTGTTCTTGTGTACATCAAACAAACAAACTAACAAAACAGGGAATAGAAGCAAATACTGTTGAATATGATGCAGGGAGGGGATTGTAATTATTGCAATGATATGAAATATGATAGGATGAGTGCAAAACTGATGTTCTCCCATGCACATGATCACTCAATTCACAATAAAAGCTTTACAAAATAAATAAAAATATAAAAAACCACTAACAACAAACAGACAAAAGACTTTTGTCTCAGTTTTTACCAAGCCTCATACCAGAGGTGTGCTGATACTATTACAAATGACCTCCCAATGTGTTGACTTTATTTCAATCTCAGCAAAGCCATGCTTAAACTCTGCAAGAACACAGTCATGCTATAGCTTTGGAAAGCAGTCCAACCCTCACCCCTCACCAAATAGATCAGAATGGCTTCGGTGACCATTTTGGATCTTCAGGATAAGGGCTTTCACCGCTAAAAAGAAGAGTGAATTTTAAAGGTCCCAGCTCTATAAGAGAATATTTCGATGTTGACACACGTTACCCAAGAGCCGTGTAGTCCATGAAATCCCATCTGTTCCTAGACAGCAAAGGTTCAATCCTTGAGTTCTCGAAGAGGGCTTGTTAACTTTGAAAGAAATTAACTGATGGCCATAAGTAGCTGAAAAGCTCAAGGAAATGGCGCATCCTATTACATTCATGGACTCAGAAGCTTAATTATAAAAAGCAGCCAGGAAATTGTTATTATTGTTGCTCTGAAACACTTTGGAAGCTCCAAGGGCAGGATGAGGAACAAGACATTGCTAATTGGGATGTTCAATCACTCAGTGAGCTCGCAGGGGCAGAAGTAACGGGCCTGCAGCAAACAAGTAGAGCAATCTGAGGCAGTCGGCTGATAGAGGATAGCAGGGAGACAGAAGTGCAGAACGGAAGACATTTTCAATAAAGAAGAGGAAGCATAGGAACAACTTATCTTTACTGATGTCATAGTCCCAAAGTGACTCATATACTATGACAAACAACTATGGAGGTCCTCCTTTGAATTTTACAGATTCAATATCCTTCCCTAAATGGCAGAGCTTTTGTTGCTTACTGCCGTGGAGTTGGTTCCGACACATAGCGACCCTCTATAGGATTTTCAAGGGAGCAGAAAGCCTCATATTTCTCCTGTGTAACATCTGGTGGATTCCAACTGCTGACCTTGTGGTTAGCGGCCTAAAACATAACGCACTGCACCACCAGTCCTCCTTAAATGACAGCAGGAATGAAAAAGTCCCAGAGAGCCAAAAACAACATATATAACAACATATGTAGTTTCCCCTTTAAAATAGGTTTTTAAATATTTTGGCTACAAGCCTACACAGGGGGAAAAATGAAGTTAGTGCAGAATACTGTATTTGTTCTCAAATCCGGAATGATATCATGCGTCATTAAGTAAAACGTTACAGAAACCATTTATCATAAGCCCTCCCACATCAATCTCTCTGTCCTCTCTGACACACATGCTATGCATCCATGCAACCTCTGAAAGCATCACATGTATTCCTGTGAAGTATTCGTAGCTTCGGGCTGTCTCAATATCTTAATCGCTTATCCCTACAAGATCTCACCCAGCATGCACAGCCTTCTGAAAGGCTCAAGGACATGATTGATTGGTTACATCATTCATTCATTAAATTTTATTCAGACTTGAGCTGGTCCAGATTCCTTGGAGCAAATTCTACTTCCTCTTAAAGCACCTGCTAGCATTTATTTATGGCTTCAGACACTTTCAGAAACAGCAGAGAACTGTTGATTTTAGTAATCTTTCATAAGCCTATACATTTAGGCCACATTTTTTGTTGTTGCTTGATACAGCTTTTTGTTAAGAAGACCAGTGAGTAAACAAACATCCTTTGGGTGGAAGCAACTCAACTGAAGTCATAAAACAAGTGTTACATTGAGAGAAGGGGAAACAGCCAGATTAGTCAGTCAAATTTCATATAAATTTCCCAGAAATTGGTTGTGGTGAGGAGATGTTGAGTTGGTTTTCTCTTAGCAGCCCCGTGTACAGAATGAACACTACCAGGTCCTGTCAGTGGTATGTTTGAGCCCAGTGTGGTCACTATCGATCCATTTCACAGAGGGGCTTTCTCTTTGTTTTGTTGACCTTCTATTTTACCAAGCATGATGCCCGACTCCAGAGATCGGTCCCTCCTGACAACATGTCCAAAGTACGTGAGACAAAGCTTTGCTATCCTTACTTCTGAGAAGCATTCCGGCTACACTTTTCCCAAGTACAAAAAAAAAGGGCCGATTTGTATGTTCATTTGGCAATCCATGGTGTATGCACTTAAAGTCACTGGGGGAAGCATTCCAAAGGACTGGACCATCCTGTTCTCAGCACAGCAGAGCAATCTTCAGGGAACTGTCAGAAGCAACCAGGATTGTTCAAGGTTTTCTAGAGCAGGTAGGTGTTATGTACTATTGTTCTCCCTCACAAAATGTTACCCAACCACCCCGCCTTTCACAAGCAGCCTCATACTTCAAGGAGAAGTACACCGAGAAGAGCATTTGCCATTCTTGAGAGATCCATGGCACAAGGATGTACCTGGCACACTCCTTTCAGAAGTGAGATTCTGGAAAAGGCGTTACTTCTGAGGTGCTTCCTGTCCATTCTCCCACAATGGACCACCTAGTGCTCTCTGCAGGCAGCCACCCCAGGGGACACAGATGATTCCCAGGACACTACAGCTGCCTTACTTTTCCTATCCAGTGTACAGGTGATGTATTGGGTTTCATTGATAGCATTTCAACCTTCCCTGCAGGAAGTCTGGGTGCAATTTCTGGTCAACATACCTCACGCATAGTAACCACCCATTGGACAGTGGAGGCATGCATGCTGCGAGGATATTGAACAGATGTCATTAAAATTCTCAGACTTTGACAGACAAGGAAGAAAGGCCCAGCAATCTACTTTCAAACACCAACCAATGAAACATCTGTGTATGCATCATAATGGTCCAATCCACGTGGGGATAGTGCAGGACCAGAGAGGGCTTTGCTTTGTTGTGCATGGGGCTGCCCTGAGTCAGGGTGACTCAAAGACAGCTAACAACAACAACAACCCATGTGCATATGAGCCCCCTGCTTCAGCACATGAGTTAGGCTCTGTGCCCTCCTGTTCTTAGCCTGGGTGCTTGCTCTGGTTTTCCTGGCATTTAGCCTTTGACTTGCCTCTTTCCTAGTACTCAGCTTCCCTACACCACAGACAGAAACCTACCTGACAAATACCATGGGCAGACACATCTGCCAAAAGCTGCCTGCCCTACTGTCATGGAAAGGGAAGTTGATGTGTTTTTATGAAACTGCTTAGAGTGTCCATTGGGTTTGCATTCTCAGACTATAAGGCAGCTCACAGATGGGTTACTGTGGCTTAGCTCAAACGTGCAAGCTAGCAGAACACTTTTTCGAAACAGGCAGAGGATAACTAGAGAGTTATACTCTGCTCTGCTGCTTCAGCTGCACAGATTGAGAAATAGCCATGTACCCCAAGGGAATCCTGGTGTGGCTCTGTAGAATAAACACTGGACTGTTAACCCGAAGGTCAGTGGTTCAAACCTACCAGGTGCTCGTTGGAAACCCTATACAGAATCGCTGTGAGTTGGGACTGACTCCTCAGTACTTAATAACACCAACAACATGCAGCCAATAAATCCCAAATGCCAGTGCTCAGAATGGGGTTTAGCTAGTCTATTGTTCACTGGTCTGCAGAGAAACGAGAAATGCTTGAGATAAAGAGGATTTTTTATAATGCTAAATATATATAATTGAAAGCTAAATGTATTACATTACTATTCTTTTAGTATTAAAATATTTTATTCTCATGAAACATGTGTTGCTGTTGCTGTCGTTAAGTGCCATTGAGTTGGTTCCCAATCATAACAACCCCATTTAGGGAGCAGAAAGCCTCATCTTTCTCCCAGATAGTGGCTGGTGGACTCGAACCTAGGACCTTCTGATTTGTAGTCTACTGCTTATTGTATGGACGTTAGTTGGTGATAATTATTTTAGAAAAATAAATATCAGTTTTCAAAATTCCACCAAAATAAAATGAGAAAGAATACTATAAAAATATATATTAACTCCCACTTAGCTGTACATTGACCAGTTTTGTTTATATACAATGGTGTAACTGGGGTTGATGTTACCCCAAATGGACCTCCTCCTGCGTCAGATCATGCAGGATCCTTACTAAGGTGCGCTGCCAATTTTAATCAAAGAATAATCTGATATAGTTGTAAAGTGCTTCAATGCTATATTTCTTGCAATATAGGAATACTAACAAAATTATTTTTATAAAACCTTTCTAAATTACTGAATTACAACATTACTTACAGCATTATGAGCAATGGCGCAAAAGCCTTTTCTTATTTTTCTCTTTCGTATCCTTTATTACTACTTCAGTCTCAAAAAAGTAGTTGATATGGGTTCACAAGTGCGAATTACCACAATACTGTAGCTATAACACCAGAAAACTTGACAAAATCAGTGACCATAAAAACACCAGCTGTAACAAAAACAAGCTCATATGTGTAACGTGTACGGAAGAAACCACGTGACTCGAAACCATCGTTGTAATTGGGTAACGCTCTGACTGAAGCACACCATAAGGTTCCAAAAAAGTATATTCGTTTTAATCTTATAGGCTTATGAAAAAACATTTTTGTTGTTAAAACTAACTGTAAGGATATGTTTATTCAAAAAAATAATGCATTTCGGCGGAAAGACTGCACACAAAAAATTACAAACTGTCATTCTGGTGTCAGCTGGTGTGGTTCACATATACTGTCCTAATGACACCATTATTTATATAGAGCATACGAAAGAAAAGGGCAAGCCTACGTTGGACTTGAATTTAAAAAAAAAAAAAATCTACAAAATCCCAAGGTATAAGCATGGGTGAACAAGAGCAGCCGCTACAACACAGAGATGCACACAAAATGCGATGGACTCACCAGCCACTCCTTGGAAACCCTACACTGGGTCGCTATGACTCAGAACTGGCTCCACAGCACTTAACAACAGCCCAGCCCCCAGTTATGCTGCTGGTCCGGAACACGTAGATCCATCTTAGGAGCGCCATGAAACCGTTATCACACGCTACAAGCATAAACCAGATCTGGTCCCCTCTATTTATTTATTTATTTATTTTTTATCTTGTCACATTTCAATCTAAACATATTTAAAGTCTGCAGGAAATCACAGCACATGCATCCCTGCCCAGGGTACTTCAGACACACAAGGTAGACCATGCAGTCCCAGCCAAAGGGGACACCAATAATACATAACCGTATTTTTACTTTCAGTCTCATGTTGCAACAATCACCTCTCAATCTTGGAGGATTCTAAAAGTCACCGAACAGATTCCATTCAAAGACCACTGGACATTAACACATTAATCCCTTACCTAGCACCTTCACCAAAAACATATTATATATGCATATACATTCATCAATCAAACCTTGTCATGAGATAAGGTCAAAACCCAGCTACTCATCCTGTCTTCTAGACCCTAGCAGCGATGTGAGTAAAAAGACCAGGCATTCTGTGTACCTGCCTCAAAGAACCTCCAGAGAAAAGATGACATGACGTGTCATACAATGATACCAGTATAGGCTGGTGGCTAATTGATAAGAATAAAATATCCCCTTTTTTTTTTAAAGGACTCACCCAAATTCTCAGTTTATGTAAAGAGTCAGTTCCCCTGAAGATATTCTGAAGCATTTGAGAAGCCTCCAGCAGCAATACCTAAAACAATAATAAAACTCAGAATCAAGTCATGTTATAGACGTCAGTTCTTGAAAAACTCTCAATCTATACATTTGGTCATTTCCCCTACCCTAAGCATGCAAGGAAACAATAAATTTCTGCTGCTACACATGGGCTGGGAATTTTTTTACCAATAGGGAATTGAGGTCCCAAGACACTTACTTTGAAGACCAAAATTATGTTACTGTTGGCAAAGAGGCAAAACATAATTTTTCTTCCCTGTGGTAGGAATGCTTAATGGCTCTCAGTCTGAACACATGCCAAGGACATATATCCCTCACATAAACCATCAACAACACCTAACCAAAAATCTCACGCAATACACTCTGATTGCTTTTTAAATTAACTTACACGAGCTGTTTTTACCTTGTTTGTCTTGTTTACCTAGTCCCTTCCTGCTCTCATGCTGTTCTTGGTCCTCTTAGGCCCTGCAAACCTGACAACTGAGAGCCTTACTCCACAGAATCCCAATTGGAAGCAGTCTCACAATATAGTCAGAGTCCCATGGTGGTATGAGTGTTTAACACGCTCAGATGCTAAACTGCAGTTTGGAAGTTCAAGTCCACCCAGAGATGCTTTGGAAGAAAAAGTCTGGTGATTCACGTCCAAAGATTAAGTCATTAAAAACCACAGAGCACAGTTTTACTCTGACGCATATGAGGTCGCCATGAATCCGAGTCAACTCCACAGCAACTGGTTTTTGTTATCCAGGCAGGCAGTCGTAGAAATCAACAGAATGGCCCAACCACAGTTAGCAAATCAGTCAGTGGTCAACTGAGTGGGAATATACAAATGAATCAGAGAAACAGAATAAACATCTAGCTCCAGACTCAAGAATCCATATGCAACATAAATTGGTCCATAAATGGTGTGGGTTAATTACTTAGGAGAAACAAACATCTCGATCTCTTGCTCTTTACTTATAAAAAAAAAATTAATTCCATATAGAATCAAATACACACTAGAAGACTATTTAATTGCGGTTTTATAATATAGGGAAGGGAATGGCCTATTATGCATAAAACCATAGCTGAAACTACGAAAGACTGAGACACTTGGCTGGCTACATTTTTCCCCCCATCTCTAATATACGAATAGTGAAAACAAAGCAAAAATAAAAATAAACAAGCACCCATACATTTATCAAAAAATAAAAAACTAGGAAAAATGTACAAGATATAAAAGGTGGCTGTCCTTACTTATCCCAAGAGTATTCCTTTATAGTGGAGTCCTGATGTGGTGCTGTAGGATAAGCACTAGACTGCCAACCACAAGGTCATCAGTTCAAACCCACCAGCTGCTCCTCGGAAACCCTAGACAGGGTTGCTAATAGTCTGAACCGACTCAGCAGCACCTACCCACAACATCCTTACTATGGAGATCTGGTGTGGTCACGCATCGGTGGTAGTTATGTGCCACTAAGTCAGTTCTGACTGACAGCGACACTGTATAGGGTTTCCGAGGCTGTAAATCTTTACGGGAGCAGAAAGCCTCATCTTTCTCCCGAGGAGCTGCTGCTAGATTCTAACTACTGACATGGCGGTTAGCAGTCCAGCGCATAATCCTCTACACTCCCAGGGCTTCTTGGTTATGCATCAGTCTCTTATGATCTAAAAGTCAATAAGGAAACTAATACTGTAGCCAAAACGGACAAAGCCAATTAATAAGCTTTGCATAAGAAAAGAAATTTGGTAACAAACATAATAGCAAAGAAGACATGAAAAGATATTTAACCATGGAATAAGAATGCAATGTTTAAACATTTAGATCTTGTCTCTCACCTATGAGAATGGTAAAGATTTCAAAGACTTTTAACAGCCAAGATATATGGACACTCTCACGACAGAAGTGTAAGTCAGGGAACTCTTTCAATGGCCACTTAAACAGCTGTGTCAGCCTGTAAATCCCCAGGGAAGAAAGTCTGACACTCTGCTTCCATATAAGATGGCGGCCCAGAAAACTCCTTCAGACCCCAGCTCTACTCTGTAACACACAGGTCACCACGAGTCAGAACTGATTTAGCAGCAAGTTTGGTTTGGGTTTGGATATTTTTGTTGTTTTAATGCAGCAATTCAATTTCTAAGAATTTACTCAAAGCCGATAACTATGGAAGTGGAAAGATGGCTGCCTACGGCACTGTTCATAATTAAAGGGGGGTGGGGAGCAAATGCCCTAAAGGCCCGCAAATGGGAGACACGTTAACAAAATTACGCAGACACTGAAAATCATGATGGAGGGCTCTGTATATTGATGAGGAAAGATATCCGTAATATCCAGCTCAGTGAAGAAAACAGGTGCACAGCCGTATGCAGCTTCATTTCCTGTCTGTGTGTGCTTTCCTGGATACCCAGGGATGGCTAAAGGGATGTTTAGCAAAGCAGTTAAGGTGAGCTCTGGTTATCAGAATTTTAGGTGGCATTCTCTCCTTTTCCTTAACACTTTTTGAATTTCACCAAATGAGTATGAATTATTTTATAACGAAAACAAAGACTGTTCAAATTTTATATCTAATGCTCAAGTGTTCAGTACTATATTGCATAAATTGTTCTACTTTTGTTCTCTGTCAATTTTCTCCCCATATTTTACCAGCATTTGTACCACATGTGTGCTGACAGAGACCTGGTGTGAGTGTGCTTACAGTGAACACTAATTAGGGGCTTCTCATCGGCTCCTAGTCACTCCACAGGGCCGCTCAGCCCTTGTCTGTGGCTTTCTTAGCACTCCCGTATCTGAATTGTAAGTCTTTTGAGCTTCTGACTTACAACCAAGTCCAGTGAGCTTGTGACTTACAAGTAAAGCTGCAGCGGCAGCTGTTAGTTGCTGGAGTCCCTTCTGACATATGGTGACCCCATGTGTGCAGTCACATGGCTCCCAGGGTTTACAAGGTTGTGACTTTATGAGTGGGCGTTCTGAGGTGCCTCAGGGGGGAGAGGGGGTCCAACTACCATCCTTCCAACTAGTGGTTGACCACAACCTTTGTGCCACCCAGGGACTCTGTGACCAGTCCTATTGATACACTGTTTCTTTTCATTGTCCTGCATTCCCAGGAATGAATTTGGTCTTGTAGCCTCTAGAACCGTGAGATGACCCACTTCTGCTCGTTAAGCCATCCACTGTGTGGTATTTTGCTATGGCCGCTCTAGGGAGCAAAAGCAGTGGCCTCAATGAAGTGCCTTCCCCTCTCTAGTCTCCGTTTCCTCCATTAAAGGAGCTAAAATATCTAAAGCCATTACAAATGCTCATTTATCAAACCTGATTCTGTTTGACCTTCAGCTGGGTAAGAGCAGTGATGAAGGCAGCGCCTGGTAGCAACTCACTATTGTCACATCATCCTAGAATCGTAAGAGCATCTTCTGGACAATCCCAGCTCTAGAAAACTCTGGAGCTTTATTTAAAGGAAACTTGCATTAAATAAAGCAGCCTTCTCTGGAATATTACACAATAAACCTTTGGGCAGTTTCCACATTACCCCTTTTCTGGAGTATTTTGTGGTATTTAGCTACCAAATTTACTGCTTAAAATGCCTGTCAGGACCTGCTTCTTTATCCCAGGTCACCTCCTCCTCTCATGGGGAAGACTGAACACCTCTCAGAGTCCAAGATTTTTCATTACCAGAGCAGAGGTAACAATACTTAATTATTTTAGTTGTTATATGCAAGTGATGAGAGAATGTAGCAAAAGTCCCCAACACAGTCTAAGAATCAGAAGACAGTCTGAGAGCTCAGTAAATTGTGCAACTCCTAGTAACCATTATCTTAACAGTAGGAAAGACATAACATGTTCAAATAGACTTCAAACTGATTGACAGTATGGTTGACCGATGGTTAAGTGCCGTCCAGTCATTTCTGACTCACAGCGACCCTGTAGAGGGTTTCTGAGGTCCGAACCACCCATCTTGTGGTTAGCAGTCCCGTGCTCATCCCATGGTGCCACACAAGGCACTTACTCAATGTGAAGGCTTTACGAACTCTAGTTTTCCACTTTTCACTTGGCATAATCCTCACAGGAGTACAGGGCCAAGTGGAAGAAGAAGTGAGGAGTCAAAGGGGTCTTGAAGCCATAAGGGGGGGCCACGCACAATGCTGTAGCTGAAACCTTAATGTATGCTATAGATCCTAGGTGGTCACGAGCACACTGATCTGAAGGATTCATTAATGGGCAGGGAAGCCATGTAACGCCGCGCCGGAGCTTTGCCCTAATAATAATCTCTTGTGCACAAACATGAAAGTCAGAATTGGGCCCATCCGGGGATTGCCCAGGAGGAGGCCTGGTGGTGTTGTGGGATGATAAGCATTAGGCTGCTAATCAGAAAATCTAAGGTTCAAACCCAATCGCCATGCCACAGGAGAAAACGGAGGCTACCTGCTCCCCAAAAGGAGTCCTGGTGTGGCACTGTAGGCTCAGCATTGGACTGATAGCCACAAGGTCTGCAGTTCAAACTCACCAGCTGCTCCTCGGAAACCCTATTCAAGGTTGCCATAAGTTGGAACTTACTCAACAACACTTAACAACAACAACTCCTCTAACGATTTACCTTACCATCTCAGGAATTCTACAGAGCTGCTGTCATTAGGAACTGACCCAGCAACAGTGGGTGTGGTTTGGCGGGGACCTCACCCAGAGTGGTTTTTTATGCCCCCAGTTATAAAAGTAAATTTATGTTAATAAGACTAAACAAGAAAAGCAAAGAAGAAAAATCCATGGATTGAGTTGAGGATGAGCCCAGGATCCTCGGGACTTAAACTTATCACTAAAGTTCAACGTATCTACTGCTTGAAATCATAAAATCCAAGCAGCAAAGTAGTAATCTACATATTCTTCAGCAGCCCTATACAGAGATGAGAAGAGCCAAAGCCAGCAAAGAAGATAAACTCTGAAAACAAATTCCCCCAACTTGCTCCAACTTCCACTGCTTAGAAAGGATTTGTCTTGTTTTGTTCTGAATACATAGGAACTTTTTCAGTCAAAGTGCAGTGTATGGTTAGAGACCAGCTCCCCCATATCTTACTTCCAGCAGATCAGCCCAATTCTCTGTCCATAACTTCCCTGTGCGGATTCCCAACGAGTCTGAGGGATGTCAGGAACCAAACCAGGGCAGAGAAGCACAAGTCCGTAACCTCGACACCCAAGCCCTTTGGAAATGAGAAACAGCGTGTTATCTTGCCTTTTGCAGGGCAAATCAGAAAAAGGAAACCCTACTAGGAAAAGCTCCAGAAACCTCTGTGTACCTATAAAGGCAACATTCTAGCAAAGTTGGAAGAGGTGGTACATGGGAAGAGATTCTCAGTCTACATGTGGGAAACGAAGTTAAAGGAACTTGTCTGAGGCAGAACATTTCAGATGCTTCAAGTGCTGATGTTGATAATAAATCAGTGCTTCCAACCTTATTTTTACAGATTCCTTGGTTTTGGTGTCCCATGCAACATACGTTAGAAAGTAAAGTTATAATTAGTTATTTCACACAAATGATTACTGAGGGTTTTCTTTACCCCCCTACACTCACAAATGAGGGACTAAGCACAATCCTTGTAAGCGGTTAATGAGAGAAACAATGTTAATACAAAGTCATGTGCTTAATAGGAGGGCAAAAGAAGTGCTATCATTATGAAGGTTTAGACAGATGAAAAGATCAAAAGGTGTTATGAATTCCATATTGTTCTGTAACTCACTGTTTATCTTCTTCTCAAACATGTAAAATCAAGTAAAAAAACACACACACAAAATTAATCCTCATGACAACATGGACTACTTGGTGAAGTCTATATCCCCAAGACTCAAACAGCACTGGGTATAAAGATCTGTTGTTAAGTGCTGTCCATCTCACTGCGACCCTGTCTAGGGTTTACGAGAAGCAGCTGGTGGATTTGAGGTGCTGACGTTGCGCTTCGCAGTCCAGTGCTGATCCTACTGTGCCACACCAGGAGTCCAAAGGTACTCTACAGATACTTGACTACATGAGGAAAAGAATGAATACAGTTTTAAGTGTACCATTAACTCAGTCTTTTATGATCTGGTCAAAACATAATTCTATATTTTTATATCTTAAATTGATTTTAAAATGCTCCTTAAATTAAAAAAAATTATATTTCTCTTTTCTCACAGAATTTTATTTTCCTCATTTCCTTTCCACCATCATCTCCTTCATACATACACACACACATATACAAAAGGGAAAAGGATGTGTCTTCTCAGGATTTTGGGGTTAGAAGAAACTACTATATTCAGTACATTATTGTAGCCAATTACTTTCAATAAAAGCCCGATTAACTAACATTCAAATACATAGGAATTTCAATGAATCAGAGCTAAACCCTCCAATGACAGTCCTGGTGAGGCGCTGTGGGCTAATTGCCAGACTGCAAACCTGTTTGAACTGCAAGGTCAGTGGTTCAAGCTCATCAGCTGCTTTTGGAAACCCTATGCAGAGTCACTATGAGCCGGAACCAACTGGAGGGCACTTCACAACAACAACAAACCCTCTGTTTACAGAGGGTCTCCTTTGGGGAAAGGAAGAAGAAACCACATTCATCTTTTAGAAGGCTGTAACTATCTAAAAATAAGCTTTTATGTGACAGTCCAAAAAGTAATGGAGCATGAACTAAAGTCATCAAGAACTACACTGCTAATCTAAATGCAACATAGGAGCTCTGGTGGCACTGTGGGATAAGCACCGGGATGCTAATTGTAAGGTTAGCAGTTCAAACACACCAGCTGCTCCATGACAAAAAGGTACGGCTATTTGTGCCCATACAGATTTATAGCCTTGAAACCCCTAAGAAACAGTTCTACTTTGCCCTATGTTGTTGTTAAGTGCTGTTGAGTAGATTCCGACCCATAGCCACCCTGGATAAGGTTTCCAAGGAGCAGCTGGTGAGCTTAAACCTCTGACCTTGCAGTTCAAATGATTTTGCAGTCTGACACATTAGCCCAAAGTGCCACACCAGGACTCCACTCTGCCCTAGAGGGTCACTGTTTTTGTTGTTAAGTGCCATTGAGTCTGTTCCAACTCATAATGACCCAATAGCATTTTTTGAGGAGCGGCAGGGTTTGAACTGCTGACCTTGTGGTTCTCCTACAGCACCACACCAGGACGATTAGTAAGAATCAACTCGATGCTAGTGGGTGGGTGTGGGTGGGCATTCTGAACATAATGTTTAACATGATAATCCTGAGAAAGTGCAACATCTAAAAATAAATGTAAAACATGTTTTGCTAAGCTGAATTTATTATGACAAATCTTACTGTTGTGTGCTATCAAGTCAATTCCAATTCATAGGTATACTATAGGACAGAAAAGGATTGTCCTAGAAGCTGTAATCTGTACAGAAGCAGCCCTGGTGGAGAAGTGGGTAAGGTCTGTGGTTTGGCCCCACCAGCAATGCCACAGGAGAAAGATGAGACGGTGGCCTTCTATAAAGATTACAGTCTTAGAGAAACCCTGAGAGTATGGCGCCTGCTCCTACAGGGTTACTAGGAGGTCGAATTGACGAACCAGCAATGAGTGTGGTCTTTCTGAATCTGTACAGGAACAAAGTGCCAGATCTTTTCTCCCACAAAGCTACTAAGTGGGTTTGAACCAGAGAATGGTTAGCAGCTAAGCACAAATAGAACCTGACAATACATTTCAGAAAAGTGGAACAACTGGGAGACGAGATGCTGTAGGGTGGCTTCATTCTCATTGTTTCTGTTGTTGTCATTCAGAAAAGTAAGTTCACTGAACTGTTTTCCATTCTCAATTCCTCGTGCAAAGCATTTCAGTTGGCAATCTCCAACTTTTGGTTGGACTCGGGGAAGACCCATGGCTCAGTGGTAGAAATTTTCCCCTTCCACAAAGGAAAGAGACCCGGGTTTGACTCCCAGACAATGCATCTCAAGTGCTACCACCTGTTGCTCTGATGCCGAGCAGGTTTCAACAGCATTTCCAGGCTAAGATGGACTAGGAAGAAAGACCCGGCAATCTACTTCCAAAACGTAGCCAGTGAAGCCTGGGCAGCATTGTGGCCATTATGATGGTGCTGCCACGAGTTGGGGGCCAATCTGATGGCAGCTAACAACAACATCTGATCCACTGTGGCTGGTCATACCTGGCCCCATCTGCTTGCCATTCTACTCCACACCAGAGCAAACCAGCTCGGACAGTTACACCCACCCCAGTCTTTCTCTAAACCCTTTCAGTGGGTTAGCCCTCAGGTCCTAGAAAGTCAAGGCCAAACTCAGGGGCCATGGGAATCCCCATTGTCTGCTTCCTTCTCGCTTCCCCTGCCGTGAAGTCTGTGCTCCTGGATCATGAAGCCCATATTCCTCATACCCTGCACCCTCTGTGATGCTTCCCCTGTGGAACCTTTGCTGTTCCATCTCCCATGCCTCAAAAAGCTTTCCCCCTCCCTCCCTTCCTCTGGCTGGCCATCAGGTCCCTCCTACTCCCCTGACCAAGCTCTTGTTTCTGAACTTACCGTATAACGTTGAAATGATCTGTGTAAGCATATTCCCCACTAGACTGGGAGCTCACCGAGAGCAAGAACTGTGGCTTCCTCCTTATGTCTAGATTCCTGAGCCAAGAGTCAAGGAGCCCTGATGACGCTGTGGGTTAGGTGTTGGGCTGCTAACTATACAGTCTACAGTTCAAACGTACCAGCCACTCCGAGGGAGAACGATGAGGCTATCTGCTCCTGCAGAGGTTTGGTCTTGGAGAGCCTGAGCAGTTCTACTCTGCCCTGTAGCGTTGTACTAGTTGCAACTGACTTGAGGACAGTAGGTTTGGTTTGGAGCTAAGAGTGAGCACAGTCCCTAAAACCCACGTGCATCGACTCGAAGGCACTTAACAGCACCACCAACAACTTCATAACAACGTTAGGTACTTGAGGGAGTACTGGGTAGTGCTGAACTGCAAAGTTGGCTTGAGCCACAAGGTTGGTGGTTCAAGCTCACCAGCTGCTCCTCAGAAACCCTATAGAGGGTCAGTTGCTAGGGGTAGGAACTGACTCGATGGCACTTAGCAATAACAACAACAACATATTTGATGACTCAAGAAATGCATCATGTCTGATCAATAACTCCAAGAAACAAGGGGTGTGGGCTTGAAAAGGCTGGGGGACAGCAGCAGGGTCAGGAGCATGAGTGTTTGCACTCACAGGCTTATGAGCAGGGATGTCCAGTTCTGTGACCATTCTCCCTGGCACTTCAAGGTCCCCAGCTCAATCGCTCAGTTTTCTCTCTCAGTGCCTTTGAATAATCTGTTCCTCATTGGGCCTGCTTTCAATCAGAAAATTACTCTTCACTTTCATGCCTTCTTTCACATCTTTAATGCCACTAAAGGTTTTAAGAGGCAGAACAATGATAGAACCAAGCAAGAAGATTCCCCTCTAGTAAATATTATCCTATTCCTACACTCTAATGTACAGCATCTGTCTGTTACTCTTCATCACTGCAAAATCACAGTGTACACCCCCAGTAGGATCCAACCCACACAATGGAAAAGTGGTACTCAGACCATCGGAGCACGTCCCTTGGGAAGCTGGAGTGAGAGACTGCAGGACAAAGAGCAAGAAGAGAGGAGAAGGTGAAGCAGATCCCGCCCGGGGACCAAAGGCAGGGAAAGTACAGGGCCCCCACCACTGTATGCCAGGGCCCAGGGGAAGGGTCCAAGGGGGACAGAGTGGCCTGGCAGCAACGGAGGATAGAGAATCCTGCAGGCCTGCTGGAGAGGTCTCAGTTAAGGGCAACTACAGTTACTTGCTTGGCTGCTAAACAAAAGGTTGATCATTCAAATTCACATAGCAACTCTGCAGGGTACAAACCTTAAAGAGACTTAGCATCTGTTCCCATAAAGACTACAGCCTACCAAGCCTTGGGGCAGTTCTACTTTGCTTTATGGGGTCATTATGGGTTGGAATCAAGGAGCCCAGTGGTGCTGTGGGTTAAGTGCTGGGCTGCTAACTACAAGGTCAATGGTTCACATCCAACAGCCAGCCAGCAAGAGAAAGATGAGACTGTCAGTTGGATTCACTCCATAGCAGTGGATTTGGTTGGTTTTTATGGGTCAGAATCAACTCTTCAGCACCCAACAGCAACAAGCCTGGATAGACTAGCGGACTCGGGGGAACAGGGGCTGTACATGTCCGGCTCCATGCTGCCAGAACTAAGCCGGAGAGCTTCCTGCCTGCCTCCTTTGATTCGGCTGGAAGCTGTTCCTCCACAAGAACACCTCAGAGCTGGTGCTACGGAGAAATGACTCAACTGAAGAGAGCCCGTGCCTTTCTCAAGTGGTAACTGTCTGCTTTTCCTGACTATGGGACAATCCGTCATCTGAAATGAAATTTCCCAGGGCTGCAGTCAGGAGGAGTGGGCATCCAATTTAGGAGCTGTGTTCCTGTGAACACTCCCAGCAGCTCAGGCCTCCTGCTGCTTGGAGCCAGAGTGCCTGGATGCTGTGAGCCAACATCTGATAACACAAAAACCAGAAGAATCAAGGTGCACATGGAATTTCAGCCTCTTGGCAACTGAAGATAGAGGCCACAAACAAGAACTCGGGGTCTTTTGGGAAGATGGTTTGGCTATCAAGAACAAATTAGCCACTCAGGTTCACATAATGTGGAAAATCAGGAACATTTATTTTTGATAGATAAGAACCTGTCATCACTTGCCCCTGATTAGCACCTATTGTGTCCCTCAGAATTCATCTTCCAAAAGCAATTTTTGCTACCCTGGTCTCTCATTTCATTCTGCTGTGCACAAGGTCACTATGAGTAGGAAGCAATTTGATGGCACCTAAGAACAAGTTTCTCTTGCCACATGATATGTAGATTTCATAAATTGCAACCTGATATATTTTCCAAAAGGCCGAATCCTTCTCTTTCCTCATCTGGCCATACTCGTTAAGATAAATTTCATCCAAAATCAAAACATACCCTCCGCCCCCCAAAAAAGTGTCCCTTAGTCACTGAAATGCCTCCTTAGTGCATAGACAACATGAATTCTCCTCAATCTTGTCTCTTCCTTCCTGTTCTTTATTTGTTATGCCAGGTCCCCCCTCTTCAAAGAAGCCTTTCCCTTAGAGTCCCCCTACTCTTGCTGTTTTCCAAAATTTCATGGACCTTATCTATTTATTTTTATACATAACATGACAATTAATTATATCGTGTATTCTTGCTAATACCCAGTCCACAGGGCTTACAGACTAGGAGGAATGAGGTAAACTTAGCGCCCAGCTGAGCTGGTCACCCAAGGCCTTGTTCTCCGGTTCAGTAGGTGCGGGCAATTTGGACCCTCTGAGACTCACTTTACTCCTCAGTCATGGGAAGATATGAAGGTCTCCCTCAGAAAGGAGATCCAAGGACCAAGTGTTCACTAGGTGTGGCGTGTAATACTGCCTCCCCCTACTCACTGTGTGCAGGCTCTCAGCTTTCTAACTAGAATCAATTCTCTATGAGACTAGAATTCAGCCCTTACTACATTCTAACTAGCATTCTAACTAGAATCAATTCTCTATGAGCATACAATCGGCCCTTTACTACAAGATATCATCTTGTATTTCTTCAAGATATTTCCACAGTGTGGGAAACCTAATAGATGGTTTTCAAATAACATTTTCAAGTGAAGGGTGGATATCATTGGATGATGGAATCTCAAAACTTTTCCTGCCGACTCCATGCATCATATGAAGCCCTAGGTACCCCATCACCCAGTTTCCACACTTATCAACTCATGGCTCATCTTACTTCATCCACATATCCCCTCTTACTTACTTCCTTGTCAGCCCTCAGTGGGAATTATTTTGAAGTAAATACCAGACATCATACCATTTCAAGATAAGCTATGAGTAAAGCTAGCATTTTTAATTAGAAAAAGAAAAATCAAGTTGTTTTTACTTAGGAAAAAAAATTTAAATTCTGTGCTTAGCAAATAAAGCTATGATATATATTTGGATGTCTCCATTTCCTGTGTCCTGTAGTATGGTGTAGGTGACCCAAGAAAGAATGAACAGGCCTGAGATATGGTTTCTGATACCACAGGACTGGCTGGGTGACCATGGGAAGGACCTCTTCTGTCCCCAGACCTCCAGCTCCCAGAAGAGAAAGCCAGGTCACGAGAACTCAGATACTCTGAAGCTCCTGGCTAAGATTTTCTCCTTTACCTCATGTTCCCAGTCTCTCTCTCTCATTCTCAGCAGCAGGTTCTCTTCCCTGAGTAGCATTATCACTATTCTGTTGTTACTAAGTGTCGTTGTCACCACTCGTTTGTCAGTTTGTCATACTGTGGTGGCTTGTGAGATGCTGTGATTCTGAAAGCTATGCCACTGGTATTTTAAATACCAGCAGGGTCACCCATGGTGGACAGGTTTCAGATGAGCTTCCAGACGAAGACAGACTAGGAAGAAGGAGTGACGAGCTACTTCTGAATATTTAGTCACTGAAAATCTTATGAATCGCAGTGAAATACTGTCAGATATAGTGCCAGAAAATGAGCCCCTCAGGTTGGAAGGCACTCAAAATGCAACTGGGGAAGAGCTGCCTCCTCAGAGTAGAGTTGACCGTGATGATACGAATGGAGTAAAGCCCGTGGGAGTACAGCCCGAGGTACCTTCATTTGCTGAAGGAGCACACTCAAAATGAAAAGAAAAAGCTGTAAACATCCACTGAAAATTGGAACATAGAATGTACAAACTATAAATCTGGGAAAATTGGATGTTGTCAAAAATGAAATAGAATGCATAAACACCGATATCTTAGGCATTAGTGAGTTGCAATGGACTGGTATTGGCTATTTTGAGTCTAACAACCACATGGTTTACTATGCAAGGAAGGACAAATGCATTCATTGTCAAACAGAACATATCCAAATCAGTCATGAGGTACAACACTGTCTGTGATAGAATAATATCCATGGGCCTAAAGGGAAGACCAGTTAATACCACTATCATTCAAATTTACACACCAACCACTAAAGCCAGTGAGGATGAAATAGAAGAATACTACCACGTCTTCAATCTGCCATTGATCAAACATGCAAACAAGATGTATTGATCATTACTGGTGATTGGAATGCAAAGGTTCGGAGCAAAGAGGAAGGATCAGTGGTTGGAAAATATGGCCTTGGTGATAAAAATGATGCTGGAGATCGCATGACAGAATTCTGTAAAATCAATTATTTGTTCATTTCAAGTATCTTCTTTAGACAGCATAAGAGACAACTGTGCACAAGGACCTCACCAGATGGAATACATAGAAATCAAATTGACTACATCTGCTGAAAGAGATGATGGAAAAGCTCCATATCATCAGTCAAAACAAGGCGAGGGGCAGACTGTGGAACAGACTATCAATTACTCATATGTGAATTCAAACTGAAGCTGAAGAAAATGAAAACAAATCCATGAGAACCAAAGTATGACCTTGAATATATCCCACCTGAATTTAGAGATCATCTGAAGAACAGATTTGATACAGTAACCACTAAAGACAGATGACCAGAAGAGTTATGGAATGGCACCGAGAACATCATACATGAAGAAAGCAAAAAGTCATTAAGAAGACAAGAAAGAAGGAAAGGTCAAAATGGATGTCAGAAGAGACACTGAAATTTGCTCTCAAGCGTAGAGATGCTAAAGCAAATGGAAGAAATGAGGAGGTACAAGAGCTGAACAGAAAATTTCAAAGATCAGCTCGAGAAGATAAAGCCAAATATTACAAGAAAATGTGCAAATATCTGGATTCAGAAAACCAAAAAGGAAGTCATGCTCAGCATTTCTCAAGCTGGGGGAACTGAAGAAAAAAAAAAATTAAGTCCCGACTTTCGTTATTGAAAGATTCTCCGGGCAAATTATTGAATGATGCAGAAAGCATCAAGAGAAGATGGAAGAAATACACAGTCACTGTACCAAAAGGAAATGGTTCAACTGTTTCAAAGGTAGTATATGAGCAAGAACCAATGATACTGAAGGAGAAACTCCAAGGTGCATTGAAGGAATTGGCAAAGAACAAGGCACCAGGAATTGATGGAATAAAAATGGAAAATTTTCAAGAGAGTGAGGCGGCACAGGAGGCACTCACTCATCTCTGCCAAGAAATTTGCAAGACAACTACCTGGCCGACTGATTGGAAGAGATCTATATCTGTGCCCATTCCAAAGAGAGGTGACCCAATGGAATGCGAAAATCATCACAAAATCTCTTTGCTATCACTTGTGAGTAAAGTTTTACTAAAGGTTATACAGAAACGGTTGCAAGCATACATTGACAGAAAACTTTCAGAGGTTCAAGCCAGATTCAAAAGAGGCCGTGGAACAAGGGATATCATTGCTGATGTCCGAATGATCTTGGATGAGAGCAGAGAATATCAGAAAAACGTTTACCTGTGCTTTATTGACTACGCAAAGGCTTTTGATTGTATGGATCATGACAAACTATGGACAACATTGTGAAGTATGAGTATTCTGGGACACATAATTATGCTCATGAGGAATCTGTACATGAACCAAGAGGCAGTTGTTCGAACAGAACATAGGAACACTGAGTGTTTTAAAAATTAAGAAAGGTGTGCAACAAGGCTGTATTCTTTTACTGTATTTATTCAACCTGTATGCTGAGCAAATAATCTGAGAAACTGGGTTCTATGAAGAAAAACGTGGCATCAGGACTGGAGTAAGACTCATTAACAACCTGTGATATGCAGATGATACAACTTGCTTGTTGAAAGTGAAGAGGACTTAAAACATTTACTTAAAATATCATCAGATGAAGATCAAAGAGCACAGCCTTCAGTATGGGTTACATATCAATGTAAAGAAAACAAAATCCTCACCACAAGACCAATATACAACATTCTTATCAATGGAGAAAAGATTGAAGCTGTCAAGGACTTCCTTCTTGGATCAACTACCAACACTCATGGAAGCTGCCGTCAAGAAATCAAATGATGCCCCCCCCCCATCCAAAAAAAAAAAAAAAAGCTAAAGAGGATAGAGAGAAACACTGTAAACTGATGATATATGGTGGGGATAATAATCAATGTAATGAGACAAGCTATATGAATGGTTGAATGTGAAGCTGATGATGTGCCCTGTAATCTTTCACTCAATGCAAAATAAAAACATTTAATTAAAAAAAAAAAAAGAAAGAAATCAAATGATGTATTGCATTAGGCAAATTTGCTGCACAAGACCTTTTTAAAGTGTTGAAGAGCAAAGATATCAGCTTGATGACTAAGGTGCACCTGACCCAAGCCATGGTATTTTCAATAACCTCATATGCATGCAAAAGCTGGACAGTGAATAAGGAAGACCATAGAAGAATTGATGCTTATGAGTTATGGTGTTGGAGGAGAATATTGAAAGTACCATGGGCTGCCAAAAGAACCAACAGATCTGTGCTAGAAGAAGTGTAGCCAGAGTGCTCCTTGGAGGTTAGGATGGCCAAGCTTTGTCTCTCGCACTTCGGACATATTGTCAAGAGGGACCAATTGCTGGAGAAGGATATCATGTTAGGTAAGGTGGAGAGTCAGAGAAAAAGAGGAAGACTCCCAGCTAGATGGATTGGCAAAGTGGCATCATCGATGGGCTCAAACGTGGCAACAATAGTGAGGTTGGCCCAGGACCGGGCAGTGTTTCATTCTGTTGTGCATAGGGTCACTATGAGTCGGTACCGACTTGATGGTATCTAACAACAACAACAACAACATGTGCCATTGCGTCGGTTTCAACTCATAGTGACCTTGTATAGGGTTTCCAAAGAGTGGCTGGTATGCTTGAACCGCCAACCTAGTGATTCAAACTGACTCTGCAGTCTAGCACATTAACCCACAGCGCCACACCAGGACTCCATTCCGATTTAATCTTAGTCAAAAAACAGAATGAATTAATTTATCAGGGGACTTCAAATGGTTGTGGAATAGTTTCATTATCTTTTAATTCCATTTTTCCATGAGCATTTTGAAGCCCCTTCTTCATATTTCTAATAGCTAATGTCTTCTCTAGAAACAAGATCCCTCCATATTACTTTGCTATTTAAAAAAAAAAAAAAAATTCATTATCTTTTATAGAAAACCCCAATCTTTTCAATTAAAAAAAATTAAGTGAAGCCGTGTCCTGCTTGAGTCCCTATACTGGTCGGTGTCCTTAATGGAAGAAGTAAAACGAATTGTCATGCTCCCTGTCCCTTGAATGAAGTAATCAGCCCACCCTCATTTCTTGTATGCAAAAAGGCACTGGTGGAGATGGCCAGAGAACGTAGGGGAGGGGGAGACTCCACAGAGGGTCTACTGTAGAGTTCCCTATTAAGGAAACCAAGAAATCATCTAAGTATTATTTTGGACCCATTCATAATGCAAATATAAAAATACACAGGAAATATGAGAATTATCCACCTCATTGTAGAATACGATTCGATAGGCCTATACTGCCTAAGGAGCTCCAGTGGCGTAGTGGTTACGAATCGGGCTGCTAACCTCAAGGTCAGCAGTTCTAAACTACTGGCTGTTCTGTGGGAGAACAATGAGGCTTTCTGCTCCCAAGAAGATTTATAACCTCGGAAACGCTGTGCAAGGTCACTATGAGTCGGAACTGACTCCACGGTACTTAACAACAACAACAACATACTGCCTAATATGTACTTTATCCTATGTGACTACTGAGCACCCGACATATGGCTGGATTGAGTGACAACATGCTGTACGTGTCAAATACATAGCAAATTTCAAAGACATCGTGTAAACACGGTAAAACAGCTCGCTAATAAGTTTTACTTGATTATGTGTTTAAATGTTAATATTTCTGCTACATTGGGTTAAATATATTAAGATTTAATTTCATCAGTTTTGTTTTTTGTTTTCTTTCTTTTTGATGGCAGTGCAGGATAATGCACCGGACCACAAGGTTGGTTTGAACCGCAAGGTCGGCAGTTCAAACCCACCAGCTGCTTCTTAGAAACCCTATACAGGATCACTATGAGTCGGAACTCACTCGAAGGCACTGAACAACAACAACTAAAGAATGGAAATTCATATATGCCTCATATAGTTCTAGGACAGTACTCCTCTAAAAGGAACTCTGGTGGTAGTAGTTAGGCACTCAGCTGCTAATCAAAAGGTCAGTGGTTCAAACCCATCAAGAGAAAGATGTGGCAATCTGCATCCTTAAAGATTATTGTTGTTGATAAGTGCTGTTGAGTCCGTCCTGACTCATACCAACACAGTATAGGGTTTCTGAGGAGCAGCTGGTGGGTTTGTACCGCCAACCTTAAGGTTAGCAGTCCAATGCTTATCCTATAAGGACTCCTTCTTAAAGACTGTAGCCTTGGAAGCCCTATGGGACACTTCCACTCTGTCCTCCAGGGTTGCTATGAGTTGGTTTGGTTTGGGGATTCCTGAAGATCCAATTATTTTTCACAATAACAACAACAAAAAAATGTTTCTTGTCAAATAACTAGTGTTATGTGAACATAACCTTAAGTAAAATCACTGTATTTACCCCCTCTAAGACTGAAACTCAAAGGGAACCCATGAGCAGGCATGTAAGCTTACTGACTACCACACTGGTCTACTGGTGAGTAGAAGAGGGAGAAAGGCAGCAAGGAAGAAATGGGCTGAGTTGAACCACAGTCCATTGACTCTCACTGACCTGGAGATGTGAGAAGAGGAAGGGCTGGTTAGTCCAAAGCGTGGTGAGACCTAGGGACACCTGAGCCCATGGACAAGGGCATAGCCACAGAGGGATAGAGCTGAGAGTGAAGGAGGAGCACAGGAACACCAAAAGTTGCAGATTGCAACCACTTGACCTAGCTTTGATGGCTTGATAATCAGAACTCGACAAGAGGAAGATTTAAAAAAAAAAGAACAAAATAATTTTTGATAAAGGAAATGTGGGTAAATTGCTACAATTTGATGAACTTGACCTATTTTCACAGAGGTGGTGGTGGTTATGTGACGTGGAGTCGGTTCCAACCCATAGCAACCCTGTACAGGGTTTCCGAGGCTGTAAATCTTCATGAAGCAGAAAGCCTCATCTTTCTCCCGCAGAACAGCTGGTAGTTTCGAACTGCTGACCTTATGGTTCACAGCCCAATTCGTAACCAGAACGCTACCAGAGCTCTTTACTCATGGAGGTAGTAACTCTAAATACCAACAGAGAGGGAGGGAGTCTTCATATCAAGTATCAATGGTATCCCCTTTGTACACAGAGCATATAGGGATGGGCAACTTAAACATTGGCTACCTAAAATGAGAGGGCAATAAAAGCATGAAGTGACTGGCTTACAAGGTTTCATGGGGGAGTTTAGTTTAATCATGGGGGATGGGGGGAGAACAAATCACCACTGAATAGTTTTCATCTTGTCTAGATGGGTCTGGTTAAAAGAGATGGGGATAAGATTCGTATGATTCAATAGTGAGTCATTGTTATTATGACTAATTGCAACTGTCACAATTGTAAAGGTAGAAGTTTTGTAACCAAAACAGGGGAGTAGTTAATCTTACAGTCCTGAAACAAAGGACTGTAGGACTATCAAGGGAGAAGAGCACAAGCAGAATGCGAGACCTTTATCCAGAGAAGCAGTGATACCAGAAATGGAGGCAGAGATGGGGGCATGGAGAGAGGGAGCAGCTGAGGACTCTAGATTCATGGGAAGAGAGGGACTAAGAGCCGGTGGCCAGGAGGCCGACTTGTAGAATGTGCCCTTTGGTGGTGTACATTATTATATATGCCTAAGTTAAAATTAAAAAAAAAAAAAAAAAAAAACTAAAGTGAATAGGAGCTCTGGTAGCGTAGTGGTTACGAATCGGGCTGCGAACCGTAAGGTCAGCAGCTCGAAACTACCAGCTGCTCCGCGGGAGAAAGATGAGGCTTTCTGCTCTCGTAAAGATTTACAGCCTCAGAAACCCTGTTCAGGGTCACTATGGGTCGGAACCGACTCGATGGCACTTAACAACAACAACAACAACAACAAAGTGAATAGAGAGAAATACTATTAACTGATGGTTCATGGAGGGGATTATAATCATTGTAATGAAACAAGGTGTATAATTTGTTGAATGTAAAACTGATGATTTGCACTGTAACCTTTCACTCAATCCACAATAAAAACTTTAAAAGGAAACAAAACAAAATTAATTTATTTAGACTGTTTTAAAAATAATATTATCTTGTATTTCTGCTGAATACAGCCACAACAGAACAGGTGTTAGACTTCTTTTTTAATTCTTTTATATACTTCCTCTAATGGTTTCTGCCAATTCCCAGTAAGATTTAAATATTTAAGTGTTCCAGGAAGATGATCACAGCTACTTAGAAGAGAAACCGGCACATGATCACCAGAAAGACTGCCCTGGCCGACTAAGAGTCAAAACACTGAACTGCTATGCTATTTCAAAAGCAATTCCCAATCTATGGATTTCATCTCCCCAACGATCAGAACATGGTGAAATCCTTTCTGACTGTTATGTCTTTGGGATCCTAGAGTTTCACTCCGTGCAGCTGAGAAACTATTCAAGTAAAACACAGTTCCTACCACAAGACAAGGCAGAGCTGGGCGTTCAGCACAAACCAGAACCGCCACTCACTTGCCTTCTGGTGTTTTCCAATAAAGGAAATACCGAGCATCTAACTCAACCGTGGACTGAACACTGTCAACAGTCAAAGCGTGATTTTGATTTTTTATTAAATAGAGAATCAAACAAACAGTATTGTCTAGCTCGGAAGGTCAGGAGACGTTAGGAAGTTTCCCAGCTTGATGCTCCCAATAGTCAGCAAAGGTCAGAAAAAGTTGAACTACTTGATTTTTTTTTTTTTTAAGTGACTACATGGAAATAGATGAATTAAGGAAAATCTTCACTATCTAGCACAACACCAAAAGCAAACCCACTGCTGTCTGCTCAATTCTGACTCACAATGACCCTGCAGGACAGTGCGGGTGCCCCATGGCGTTTCCTATATTGTCCACCTTTACAGAAGCAGGCTGTCACATTTTTCTTCCACAGAGCAGCTGGTAGGTTCAAACCACCAAGTACTGGGTAAGCAGCAAGGAGCTTAAAAACTGTGCCAATATAACCCACTGCTACTCAAAGTGTAACCAATTTGTTTTTCGTCCTGCAATGAGGCAAGTCCGGAAATTGAGAGCAAATGTTTAGGAAACCTTTATAGCAATTTGAAAGCAGATGATGCCCTTTGAATCTAATTTAAAATAACAATAATGTGTTTACATCTTGTCATTTTTTTTTCAAATAACTTATTTTTATTAAATTGTATATAAGTCTGTTAGCCCACAACAGATTATAAAGTTAAAAATCAGTCCTTCTGTTCATATGAGTTGAGAAGGACTGATCTCAAACAACTTAGTAGCGTCCTCAGTTCATGAGTGACTACATGTTTAGGAGGTGGGGAGGGCAAGAGAAGGGGGATCTGAGAGTCTACATTTTTTGGAGGGAGATTGAAAAAGTTCAGTTTTAAAATCCCATTATGTTTTAATTCTACTTTTCGAAGTCCCCTCATATATGTTTGTGTACACTGGTTCCATTGGTTCTGATTCCCTGGAGAACCTTGACTCAGACAATACTAAGGAGTGCATTATTCAGCAACAACTGGACTCCTGGTATGGCGCTGAAGGATCACCACTGGACTGTGAATCACAAGGCTGACAGTTCAAACCCGTCAGCTGCTCCTCAGAAAACCTATATAGGGTTGCTAAGAATCACAATGAACTTGACGGTGCTTAATAAAAACAGCAGCAGCAATGGAGTTCTGGTGTTTTGTTCTAGGATAAGGACTGGACTACACGGATGGTCTGAACTGAAAGGTTGGCAGTTCAAACTGCCCAGCTGCCTGCTCCTTGGAAACCCTATACGGTTCACTATGAGTTGGAACCAACGCTATGCATTTAATGACAACAACATGGAGTCCTGATGTGGCACTGTAGGATGAGCACTAGATAGTATGGTTGCTTTGAACCACAAGGTTGGCAGTTCAAAGTCACTAGTCACTCTTTGGAAACTAAACAGGTTTGCTACAAATCAGAACTGACTTGATGGCAATGAACAACAACTACAAAATGTACATAGTGTTCTGAGGGGAAAAAAGAAGAGCCAGGCCTTGAAGCATTCACAGTCTAGATAGAAAGATGGGCGCTAAAATGGATTAGAGGTAAGCAGCTTATGTTCGAAATTTTTCTCACTAGCAGTTACTTGCGTTACATTTCGTTTCAAAACTCCTTCCTTAACCCTGTGCCAATGGAGAAGCTACTCAAAGGGCTATGACTCTTCTTCGGCCTTGTTATTGTTGTTAAATGCCATCGAGTCAGTTCCAACTCATAGTGACCCAGTGTCACTGATCTTGTGGTTCAAATTGACCTTGTGGCCCAGCAGTTAAGGACACTAGAAGTCAGGCACCCCATGTCCCTGTCATGCCTCCACCAGTAACAAGCTCTTTGTGAGTCTGGGCAAGCTCTTCCCCTCTAAGCCTCAGAGTTCTCATCTACAAAGTGAGGAGCTACCACATACCCCTCTGGGTTAGACAAAGGATCATTTTGTTGTGACAAGATACAGAGATATGGACAAGTTGTAGACTGAAGGAGGGGAGCGAAAGAAAAGAGAGAGACTTCAAATCAAGGCAGTAAGGGAATTCATGGAGAGAGAGAGAGATCTTATAAAAGACTGGAGGGAGGGTGGGCTCCTCCATCCATGAACTCTTCTCTCCGGTCAGAACATGGGCAGTTAGAGCGGAGAACCACTGGCAAGTGCGACCACAGGGATGTCTGTTTTCCATGTGAAATAGGAGGAAGTTTCTCTCTAGCACGGAGGGCTGAGGAGAAGGTGGAGTGAAGGGACTTAAAGTGAACGGAAGTCTGCAGGCTCCCTGAGGACCAAAGCAGTTGCCCTCCTGTGAGTTCTGACTCATGGCAACCTCATGTGTGTCAGAACAGAACTGAGTTCCACAAGGTTTTCATGGCTGGTTATTTCTAAACCTTTCTTCTAAAAGAGTCTCTGGGTGGGTTCAAATTGCAAACCTTTCTAGTAGTGGCTGAATGCTTAGCCATTTGCTCCATTCAAGAGACTCTAGGTGTGGACCAGGGACCCTTGAAAGGAAGGGGACATGGACAGGCGAGGGGTGGGTCATAATGCAGGCTGGTGCTCATCTTGAAGGGTGGACCCCAAGGGCTGAATGCAGAGAAGGCAGTACTGCCTTATTTTCCAGGGTTCAGGGTGAGGGCACCTGGAGGAGCCCAGGTCTCACAAGGGAGGCAAAAAAGGAAGGAAGAGAAAGCAGAGACTGTCCCACGGAGTGGGAGGGTGGAAGGAGTTTTGATAAGGAGGTTCCAGTGAGGTCAAAGAGAAGGGGGAATACTGCAACAGGATACTGCCATCAGAGTGAACAGAAAATGTGAAGAGGGGCATGATTTCTGGGGAGATAGGCTCAGGGAGTGGATAGGAAAACTGATTAGTGAGTTGAGATGGAAGCCTGCCGAGAGCCCATTTGGACAGAGTTTCTGTGTGAGAAGGATGAAAAAGCTCGGGAATTAGACCCTGGCAGTGGCTGCATAACATGGTGAATGTAATAGATGCCAATGACTTTATGTTACATGCATTTTACCCCAGTGTTCGAGACTGTAAAGAGTCCATCTGGAAGCCAGGTTGTTAATGGGCTCACCTGGAAGAGCAATGGCATTTTCAGTGAACAAGGGACCAGCTCCTTGATGGCCTGGACATCAGCTAGAAGAGCACAACACAAGGAGGGGAGGAGCACAGCTAGAGGTGCCAGGATGGCAGGATGCAGAAGAGCCATCGTGGGGTCAAGAGATGACAGAATCCCCCTCCAGTCCCCAGGCCTGTGGGGGTACAGGAGTCATGGTGAATGTAGGAGAGGCAGAGGACAGGACAGTGAGGAAAGCCTGCACTGAAGAAAGGCCAAGCAGACAGGCAAGGAGAGCCATGGGAAGTGCTTAGATCCTATATCCTGTGGTCCCAGAGCATCAAGTGGAAGGCAATCGTACGCAGTATGTGGCAGATCTCTGGAGACTAGAAGATGCTATTGCACAAATGTTACATCATGATTAATCACTGTCTCATTCCGAGCTCCACCAGCACTCACCAGTCAGGCAGACCAAGAACCTGACCCTTCTCAGGCACCGGCCCAGAGTGGCCCACCCCACACCTATCCTTTTGCATTAATCCCAAGGCCGAGCTCTCCATGCACAGAGACAGATGTGTGTAGCCAGGAAGGACTGTTCTTAGCTCATACATAACGTTAGCTTTTCACGTATCACGGTTTCCTGTACTTCCAGGAACTCTGGCTAGTACCACAGCTATAGGCATGGAAAAGTCTGGCAGAGGATAAACCAAAAGGGTTTCATCCCTCACAAAGCAATTGTTTCTAGGAGCCCATTCAGGGCAAGTATGTGGGGAGGAGCCAGGTGATTGCACACAGCTGCCAGCTGAGTATTAAGCAAACAGCCACACCCTGTGGAAAGAAGGATAGAACTTCCAGAAGATGGAAGGCAGTTGGAATGGACTCAAGCAGGATTAGGGTCCTGCCCGGGCCAGGCACTGTACTCAACACCTCCACGGATCTCTGCATTAGGCACAAAGGGAATGAAAGGCTATTGCCAATAATTATCCTGCCCTTGAGCATTTTAATTAAATGAAAAGGTTATTTTTGTTAAGTGCTGTCCAGTCGGTTCCGACTCACAGCGACCCTGTATAGATTTTCCAAGGAGCAACTGGTAAATTTGAACTGCTAACCATGTGGTCCAAACTGACCTTGCGGTCCAGTGCTTATCCTACAGTGCCACACTAGGACACCAAAGAAGAGGTGGTGGTGGTGGTTGTGAGCCGTGGAGTCGGTTCCGATTCATAGCGACCCCTGTACAGGGTTTCCGAGGCTGTAAATCTTTATGGGAGCAGAACACCTCATCTTTGTCCCACGGAACAGCTGGTAGTTTAGAACTGCTGACCTTGCGGTTCACAGCCCAACTGGTAACCACTATGCTACCAGAGCTCCTAAAGAAGAGGTAGTAAGGACTAAAAGAGACTTAAAAGGCATACAGACACAACACAATGGATAGTTAACCTTCAGACAAATTTAGGTGTAATAATGGCTCACTTATTTTTGTGTGGTAATAGCTCCCATCTTTTGAAATACATACAGATGAAATGATACGATGTTGAGGATTTGTTTCAAAATAAATGTAGGGGTGATTTTGGATCAAACGATATTTGACACGTGTTGAAAATTGCTGAAGCTGAGTAACAGCCACATGAAAACTCATGAAACTATTTTTCCTGTTTGTCCTACAGTCTGTTTGTCCTACTGTTTGTCCTATAACCTCTTCACCACAAAAACTCAACTATAGCTTCAGTTCACCTGCTAATAAACAGAGGTCTGTCTGAAATTTTCCAAAATAAAAGCTGAACATACATAAATAGTAGGCAATGCTATGTTGTTCTTAATTGTGTTAGGATGGTGATACTACTGCAATAAACTCAAAACTCTGAAAACGTGTATTTTTCAATGATTAAAAAAAGTTTCAAAGACAGATGGGCAGTTCTGTAGGGATAGAATCTATTCCTTAAATTTTCTACCAAAGCAATACAGGATGGCTATACAGAAGAGCAGTCACACCTGAGAGAGTCCAGGAACTACACAAACAGCATGTCATCTTGACATCAGAGTTCAGCACCTTGTCCCCTGATGACACCAAGTAAGTTTGACTGGACCATGGACGTGATGGGCAACAGACTGCTGTCATGCTTTGCTGGTCAGCTGAGGAACCAAGCAACCGAAAGGTGCCAGGTGTCGGGCCCATCTCTTGAGTGCCCTCGATGTGACTAGAATTCCCTATTTTAAGCCACCAAAGGAATGCCAATAAACCGAGAGAGGACAATAACTAATATCTGCTCTAAAAGTTATCAAGTGCATTCAATTATCACTAGTCACTCACATAGTGCACACATGCGGTGGAAGGTGGCAGGAATAATAGCAAAGAGGCCCAACTATCACTCTTCCCAACACCTACACACACACCCTCTCTCTTTTTATTCTATTGACAAACTCAGAAGGCCTTTCTTGCATGCCAGTTGTTGTTAAGTGTCATCGAGTCAGTTCCGACTTATAGTGACCCTGGATAGGGTTTCCGAAGAGCAGCTGAGGGGTTTGAACTGCCAACTGTGTGGTTCAAAGTCTAGAGCTGATCACATGCCAGTAGTAAGTAGTACATTTATTACTTTGGGAAAGGGTTAGATTAAACCAATCGTTCTCAACTAGTAGCAATTTTGCTACCCCTGGGGGTGGGCATTTAGGGAGACCTGGTGGTGCTATAGGATAACCACTGGGTTGCTAACCACACGGTTGGCAGTTCACATCCACCAGGCACTCCTATGAGAAACAATGCGGATTTCTTCTCCTGTAGAGATTCACAGCCTCAGAAACACTACACTGGGTTGCTAAGAGTCAGAATCAACTTGATGGCAGTGAGCTCCATTATTTCTGGAGGGGGCATTTGACACCGTCTGACGATGACATATTTTATTGTCATAACCAGGAGGATTCTACTGGCATCCCAGGTGTAGAGGCCAATGATGTTGCTGAACCCAGCATAGCCCAGCACTCCACAGAATAAACAATCCCGCCCAAAGCATCAATGAGAAGTTCTGGCTTCAGCAATTAAAGATGAAGGGAATATTCAGAGAAGGTTCAAAACAAAACAAAAAACAAAGGCACTGCCTTTCTTTGAAGTCTTTTGCTTACCTATATCTAACAATGTATTTGAAACCAGGCTTGGCATTAGATGACAAGCCCTGTGCTGTAGCTCCAAATTTGTCTTTGTCTACTGCTACAAGAGGGGACAGACAGTTGAGAGAATCCAACTGCCAAGACAAATATTTGCTTTTTCCCAACTGCCATGTTTGCCCATGATTATTCTGTTATTGGTGAAATGGAAACCAATTTGTTGTTGACATACTTGGAAAAGGGCCAAGGAACGGTCTGGCCCCTTTCCCCCATGGTGGTGAAGGAGAACGTCAGCCTAGAAGGCCAATCCCTAAAAGCCACCTAGCCTTTAGACTGGAACACTTTTTAACCACTTTTGGAACCACGTTTATATCAACAGGGTAGTTCCATTAACACTTCAACAGCACTAAAGAGTTTTGAGAAGAGAGGAGACAAGGATAGTGGCAGAAGGAAACCTGAAGGAAGGTAGGAAAGAAGGAATTGCTACCAAAGAATTAATAGCACTGTGAGCTGAAGAAAGTAGAAAAGAAAACAAATTCATGCATTATTTTTTTTTAAGTTTTTATTGTAAATTGAGTGATAGTTTAGATGGGAGAACATAAGTTTTACACTCCTTGTTTCACTGCAATGATTACAATCTTCTCCGACATGCATTAATTATTGCTCCATCAACTGAAGTTTTAAGGCCAGGAGTGACTATTTTCAGTTGGATTATTAACCCTGATATATGAGCCTCAATTGACCTCCACAATGAGCAATAGCAGCTTCACATTTGAATGATACTGTTTACTTCCACTTGTGTGAAATGTTTGCATAATAAAGTTAAGTCTGGTAACAGAAGTTCAGCTGTGCCTAGCCTGGACCATCACAGAACTGCTCCCACGTGCCACAGAGCTACTGTTTTATTTTCACAACCATTCCTCTTCACCAAGGAGCCCTGGTGGCACAATTGGTTAAGCTGTGCAGGAGAAAAGACCTGGTGATGTGCTCCTGGGACGTTAACAGCCTAGAAACCCCTATGGGGCAGTTCTAACCTGTCCTGTAGACTGGTGAGTAGGAATTGATTAAACAGCACACAGAAACCTCTTTATCACAAAAATTCAACCTGAGTTTCAGTTCACCTGCTAACAAGCAGAAAAATCTTGGTGCAAAGACATACCAATCTCATGGGCTGAGTTTCAAACATCAGCTCTTAAAGAAAGTCTGGACACCGAAAGTGTGCCCAACAAGAACCTAAACATGAAACTGACGATGTGCCCTGTAAACTTTCACTCAATCCACAATAAAAACCTTAAAAAAAAAAAAAAGTCCAAGACATTTAAAAGGATACAAGTTGAGTACCTCAACTATGCCAAAACTGCTGTTTTGACTACTTAACAACAACAACAAAGCTGAAGAGTGCAAACATATTTGGAAAAGGGTTAGAGAGAGTGAATCATTGCCTTCAAAAGTGTACAAATCTAAATGGAGACTATGCCGAGAAACAATAGCTTCACATTTTGATATATTTGTTTAATAAAGGGTTCAATGATAAAAAAAAAAAAAAGAAAAGAAAAGAAAAAAGAATACCTAAACATGCAGATAGTACCCATTTGACCTAGCCTCAGTGGCTTGATGATAAGAATTATAAAGGAAATGAGGGTAAATTGCAACAATTTGATGAACTTGACCTATACTCATGGAGGCAGTAGCTCTAAATACCAGCAGAGAGGGAAGGAGTCTTCACATCAAGTATCAATGCTATCCTCTCTGTACACAGGGTAGATACAATGGGCAACTTAGACTTTGGCTACCCAAAATGAAGGGGCAATAAAGGCACAAAGTGACTGGCTTACAAGGTTTCACGAAGGAGTTTAATTTAAGAGTGTCTGTGTAAAGATAGAGTGTGTAAAAAACTGAATAGTTTTCATCTTGTCTAGATGGATCTGGTAAAAAGAGATGGGGATAAGATTCTTATGATTCAATAGTGAGTCATTGTTATTATGACTAATTGCGACTGTTACAATTGTAGAGATAGACGTTTTGTATCAAAAACAGGGGAGCAATTAATCTTACAGTCCAGAAACCATGGACCCTAGGATGATCAAGAGAGAAGAGCACAAGCAGAATGTAAGACCTTATCCGGAGAAGCAACGACACCAGAGATGGAGGCATAGATGAAGACATGGAGAGAGGGAGCAGCTGAGCACTGTAGATTCATGGAAAGAGAGGGACTGAAAGGTGGCAGCCAGGAGGCAGACTCGTAGAATATGCCCTTTGGTGGTTTAAATTAGTATATATGCCTGAGTGTTTAAAAGAAAAAAAAGAGCTAAAATGAACAGGCAGAAATACTGTTAACTGATGGTACATGGAGGGGATTATAATTATTGTAATGAAACAAGGTATATGATTTGTTGAATGTAAAACTCATGATCCACCCTGTTAACTTTCACTCAACTCACAATAAAAACATTTAAAAAAAGAAAAAGTGTGCCCAAGAAAGCAATCCTGGTGTTCAGACAACCCCAAGCAACAGACACCTGGGCTCCTCAGGTAGGAACTTTTTCAATCTCTCATCTTCTTTTGAAAATTAACAGAGGTACTAGAGTCAGAAAGTCAGGCCAGAGATGGCTATGTTAACTTTTCCTGCCCCAACAGTTCAGGACTTAGGGACCCAGAAGGCCACAGCACAGAGAATCTTCTCTGTGCTGTGAAAGCCCAAACCAACCTGAGTCAGGTGGTCTATAGTAGGTTACATGATGACTCCCAAAGATATACCCACATCTTAAACCCCAGAACCTGTAAGTGTGACCTGATTTGAAAATAAGTCAAGGATCTTGAGATGCGATCATCCTAGTTTTCTTGGGCAGAGTTGAAATCCTTATAAGAGATAGAAAAGAAGCTTCCAGGAAAGAGGAAAGGCCACACAAGGATGGAGGTCGAGACTGGGGTTATGCTGTCATAAGCCTGAGGGATGCCTGGAACCACCAGGTGTTGGAAGAGGCAAGACAAGTTTTCCCCAGAGCCTTCAGAAAGAGTGTTGAGTTCGGACTGCAAGCCTCCAGAGCTGTGAGGGAATGCATTAGCAGTGCTGTAACCATCTAGTGTGTGCTAATTTGTTACAGCAAACGGATGACCTGATGGTAGGCCTGGCCAGACTCAGGGACTCAGAATGCCCAGATGCGGTTCCAGGCGCTCCTCCCCGAGGTCACACACTTGCTCAAGAGGGTGGGACTGGGGAGGAAAGCCCAGACCAAGGAAGCTTTCCAGTCCCAGAGGCTGGCCAAGAAAGAAAAGTGCTTCTATCTTCCTCCCATCAGGCACAGCACAGCACCACCCATGGAAATAAACCCTTCCCAAATGTCTGTGAGAGAGACAGCCCAACCCCTTCTACATCCAGGTCCTGTCATCGTTCTCATCCTTGGCCATCACTGCCAACACATACAGAGCATTTTCATGGATCAAGCACTGGATAAGCATTGGACTGCCAACCACAAGATCGGGAGTTCAAGCCCACCAGCCATTCCTCGGGAACCCTATAAAAGGTCTCTATAAGCCAGAACCACTTCTACAGTACTTAACAACAACAAGTGGTACAATGGTTAAGTGCCTGGCTGCTAACCACAAGGTTGGCAGTTTGAACCCACCAGCTGCTCTGTGAGAGAATGATGTGGCCGTGTGCTTAGGGGAAGATTTACAGCCTGGGAGACCCTGTGGGCAGTTCCAGTCTGTCTTATAGGGCACTGGGAGTCTGAACCAACTCAGTGGCAATGGACTTGGTTTGGTTTACTTATTCTGAGTTTTTATTTCATCTTTCCCTACTTTTTCTTTAGATTGTTATCTTCTGGCGTGGTGCTGTAGGATCAGCACCGGACAGCGAACCACAAGGTCAGCAGTTCAAACCCACCAGCTGCTCTTTAAAAACCCTAATCAGAGTTGCTAGGAGTGGGAACCGACTCAACAGCACTAAACAACAACAATGTAAGTTGCTGCTAATTGCCATCCAGTTGCTTCTGACTCACGGCAACATCATATGTACAGAGTAAACTGCACACAGGCTTTCCAGTTAAGTGACCTTTCAGAAACAGACTGCCAGGCCAGTCTTCCCAGGGGCCTCTGGGTGGGTTCACACTGTCAATCTCTAGGCTAGTAGATGAGCCTTTACCCATTTGTGGCACCCAGGGACAACCATATGTGCATGCTGAAAAAAAAAAATCAATTATTCAGTTCTATAAATAAAGAGACGGCCACTCTAGGTATCACTCCTGAGGGCACTGAAGTAGAGAGAACTGCTGATCTTGTGGCTGGCAGTCCAATGCTTATCCAGTTTCCATCACATCACTTGGCCAGCAGTGGAGAAGCCAGACCCATGGCCCAGAAAGCCAACTCCAGAGCCCACATCATCAGCCTCGCATGTGCTCTCTGCCCCCACACTGGCAGACTTTGCCCTCTTGCCACTTGCCCTTCCACTGCCTAGCCCTGCCTCTCCTCCGCTGCTGTAAGGACTACTCTCCTTGCCCATGTCACAGCCATGGCCCGGCCCCTTTCCTTTGCTATGGCTCCCCTGAGTTGAGTCTTTGTAACAAGAGCCATGACACCAACAGAGGGAAGGTAGCCTTGTGAAGACAATGGTAGAGATTGGAGTGATGCATCCACAAGCCAAGGATTGTCATGAACCACTGGAAGCTAGAAGAGGTAAGGAAGAATCTTTCCCTCGAGCCTTCGGGGCAAACACAGCAGCCCTGCCAACACCTTGATGTCAGACTTTTCATCTTCAAAACCATAGATAGTAAATGTCTTTGGTTTAAAGCCACTCGGTTTTGGCATAGCAGTTCTAGGAAACAAACCCCCACATTTTACAGGAGTTTCATTACATGATAATTATCCCCAAACCAAGCCCACTGTTATCGAGTTGATTCTGACTCATAGTGACCCTGCTTGGGGTTACCCGAGACCAGATCTTTACATGAGTAGACAGCCTCATCTTTCTCTCACAGAGCACCTGGTGGGTTTGCACTAGTGACTGTTTGATTAGTAGTCAACACTTAACCCACAGGGCTCCTAACATGATAACTGATGTTGTTAAGTGCTGTCAGGTCAATTAGTTCTGACTCAGTGACCCTATATAGAGTTTCCAAAGAACAGCTGGTGGATTTGAACCACCAACCTTGTGGTTGGCAGTCCAGTGCTGATCCAACAATGCCACTTTAGATACATAAAAATACTCAAGCTGTAGCTTGAGGCTCAGACACATTGACAAAGTCACATTATAAGAGCTACAGAAGAAAAGGAAGAGGAATTCTGGATGTACTGTCTACCTCTACCAATCACCTCTCTTCCTGCTTTCCCAGCAAATGTAATGGATCCAAACCCACTGGCCCCACAGTCAAGCACGGTTCTGTCCAATGCCACCGCCATGGTGGATGCTTTCTGCGTTACGTACGTGCTCTGACTTCCTCCACCCCCGCATGCCGGAATCCACCCTCCTTTATGTCTTCAGGTGTCTTTCTAACAAATAAAGGTTTATGAGTCTTTTCAGTCAATACAATCTTTTAGGGAAGAAGCTTGATAATATGTTTTCAAACATTTTAAAATGTCCAATCTCTTGAACCAGCAGTCACAGTTTGGGAATGCTGTCATCAGGAAATAATCTTAAATGCAAAAACGCTGTAGGATATAAAGATGCTAAGCATTCGTTATTCATGCTAATAAGAACATGGAAACAACTTGATGATATGAAAGAAGGGTTGATTAAGTTCATTATGTTTCACACTCCCAACTGGATATTACATGGTCAGAAAAAGACTGGTTATGAGAAATTCAGAAAATATGTACTCCATAATAACTGGGAGGAAAAAACAGAAACAACGAATCACAATTATGTCAAGGCAAAAAATCTACCAACCAATCACATGAAGAAAAATCTGAAAAAAAGTTTGTCTTTGCAGCGAAATTGTCCTGAGTAAGGAGGTGCTTTATTCCTCCTGTCTTTTGCTTTTTCATTTTTAAGCATTTCCTACAATTGTTGTTAAGTGCTGTGGAGTCTGTTCCGACTCACAGTGACCCTGTATAGGACTCCCAAGGCTTTGAATCTTCATAGGCACAGACAATCTCACCTTTCTCCAGCTGAACCAGTGGCAGGCTCGAACCGCAGACTTTGTGGTTCACAGTACAGTACTTATCATATATAGTCACCAAAATGAACTTATATTAAAAAAAAAAAGCTTCCTGTGGTCACCTGTTTTAGCCAGTTTATTAGAAGAGCACAGAGGCGCCTCATAAACGTGCACTTAACCTCCCTCCACGGCGTCATCACTTGTTTCCTCTGCATTCCGTGCACACTCTCAGATGACACTTCATTCATAGTCCCAGAACCTGCCTTGTACCCATCCCCTGGGTGCGTCTACACACACGTGTGTGCTTCCCTTCTCACTCCTATTACTATGTGAGTTTCAAGATGCGATGACTCTGCATATGCTCAGAGTCACTCCTGTAACTGTGGTGTTGTTAGCACAGCTGCCAGCATATTGTTACCAGTCCTCACGGTGACCCAAGTGTGTCACTGTACAACTGTGCTCCATACATGTCCCATGTGTGTCGCTGTACAACTGTGCTCCATTCGTGTCCCATGTGTGTCGCTGTACAACTGTGCTCCATATGTGTCAGTGGTTTACGTTCAAGACACCTCTGCTAAGACTCAAAACTCCACCTTTTGGTTAGCAGTTGAGTCGCTACCCTTAGACCATCCAAGGGCATTCTGACTCATAGCTACACTGTATAGGGTTTCCAAAGTGGGTTTGAAATGCCAACCTTGTAGTTAGTAGTTCAGTGCTTATCCTACATCAGGACCCAATAAATGTATACTTAAGATTCAATAAACATCTGTAAAATGAATGAGTGGAAAACCCTTTAAGCCCTGTTCCTCTGTGGTAACATTTTCTCTGTGGCCACCAGCCTCTCTTCCCTCCTCCTTTCTCACCACTGGATTATTTGATGTTGTTAAGTGCTGTCGAGTCAATTCTGACCCATAGTGACCCTGTATAGGGTTTCCAAAGAGCAGCTGGTGAGCTTGAACCACCGACCTTGCAGTTCAAATGACTTTGCAGTCTGGTGCATTAGCCCACAGAGCCACATCATGACTTCAATAAGTAAGATAAATACGGGCTTACTTCTGCTTACTTCCTAATCTGTAGTGAAAATTTTCACAGTTTCTCACATCAAAGAAAATGCTGCTGGATTGTATAGTTCAGCTGTGAGAGACTGTTAACAAGGCTAAATGTGATTGGTCAATTTTTCCATCCTGCTGGATATAAAATAAGCCAGCTCAGAAGCAGAGGAGGATCTCAGTACCATCAAAGAAGAAGAGCCAGACATGGAGCGCATCCTTCAGACTGCAAGGTCCCTGCACACTGAACCTCCCGGATCCACGGACAGCGAGCTGTAACACCCCAGGACTGGGAAAGCAGCAACAGCGACCTAAGGCAGAGTGGCGGGCTTCCCAGCCTAAGGAATCAGTAAAGCTGAGTGAGTTTGGGCAGGAGGCTTGCTTACAGAGTGGGGTGCCTAAAAAGCACTTAATTGGGGTTTGCTGACCCACAGAGATAGAGTCAAGTGCCTCCAGACTGATGCTCTGTAACACTGCTTGGGGAGAGAGGCTTGACCGTAGGCACAGCTGAGGAGAAGCTGTCCTGACTGGAAGAACTGTGCCCTGAACATTTCTGACCCTAAACTGTAACCTGTTAATGTCTCCATTCAACCTTATAACTCTGAGGATGGTGTCTGAGTGCTGTGTGGCCTTTGCAATGAATTACTGACTCCAGCTGAATTGAAAGGGCTGTGGGAGGAACTCATCTTTTATGCACTGTGTTTCATTTTACTTATTTCATCACATTAGCAGCAGCCAGTAGATACATTTACCTGTGTTATCTCATTCACGGCTCCCAATAATCTTATGAAGGTAGGTATTGCCACCATCCCCTCTTTCCAGATAAAGAATCAAGGCATAAGAGATTAATAAACACTCCTCACAGTTAACAAATGTTGACAATGCTATGTTGGGGTTAAAGGCCATTTTCTATGTCTATCCTCCACAAACTCAAAAACAAACCCATTACCACCTAATCAAGTTCCTTTCAGAGCAGCTACACAGGGCAGAGGAGAACAGCCTCACAGGGTTTCCAAGACCTGATCTTGACAGAGGAACCCTGGTGTGGCGTTGTGGGCTAATGTGTCAGACTGCAAGGTCGGTGGTTCAAGTTCACCAGCTGCTCCTTGGAAACCCTATACAGGGTCGCTATAGGTCGGAATTGACACGACAGCACTTAACAACAACAACAATCTTGATAGAAGCAGACTGCCATTTCTTTTTCCCAAAAAGCGACTCATGGGTTCAAACCAGTGACCTTACGATTACTAACTGAGTGCTTAACCACTGTGCCATCAGGGCTTTCTATCCTCCACAATGAACTGTAGAGTTCTTGGGGGCAGGGAATATAGCTTTCTTCTCTTTCAGTGAAGGAGAACATTGCTGATGTGAATTGATCTTGGTTGAAAGCAGAGATTACCAGAAGATGTTTACCCGTGTTTTATTGACCATACAATGGCATTTGACTGTGGAGAACAAAACAAATTATGTATACCATTACACAGAATGGAAATTACCAAATAGTTAATTTATTCATTAGGAACCTGTACAAAGACCAGTACAAAGGCAGTTGTCATTCTAGCAGAACAAGGGCATGCTGCGTGGTTTAAAACCAGAAAAGGCATGTGTCAGGGTGGTATCTTTTCACTATATTTATTCCATCCTGACATGGCATCAGGATTGGAAGAAGACTCATCTGGAATACGCAGATGAAACAACCTTGCTTGCTGAAATCAAAGAGTATCTGAAGCACTTACTAATGACGATCAAAAATAGTTTTCAGTGTAGATTACAACTCAACATACAAGAAACAAAAATGATCACACTGTACCAATAGGCAGCAATTTGATAAACAAGGCAAGATTAAAGTTGGCAAGGATCTCATTTTACTTGGATCCACAATGAACGCCCATGGAAGCAGCAGTCTAGAAATCAAATGACACAGAATAGGGTAAATCTGCTAAAGGCCTCTTTAAAATACAACGTTCAAAATCAAAGATGTCATTTTGAGGACTAAGGCACACCTGAACCAAGTCATGGTATTTTCAATCTCCTCATATGTATGAACACCAAAGAAGAATTAATTGATGCCTTTCAAGGAATATTGACGATACCATGGATTGCCAGAAGAATGAATAAATGTGTCTTGGAAGAAGTACAGTCAGAATGCTGTACTTTTACTTGGTGAGACATTGTTTCACATACTTTGGACATGTTATCAGAAGGAGCCTGTCCCTGGAGGACATCATGCTTGGTAAATAGTGGGTCAGCTAAAAAGAGGACAGCTTTCCAGATCGATTGGCACAGTGGCTACAATAAGGGGCCCAAACACAGCAATGATTCGAGGATGGTGCGGGAACAGAGAGGTTTCCTTCCATTACACACAGCTCACTATTAGTCGGGACCTGGAATCCTGGGGGGGTGGTGCTGAAGAATAAGCACTGAATAGCTAAGCGGTTCAAACCTACTAACCGCTCCTCAGAAACCCTATACAGGGTCACTATGAGTCAGAATCAATTCCAGGGCAGTTAAACAACCTGAAAGTTGGCCAACTGCAGAGCAGAGCAGATATTCAACTATTTGCTGATGTGGAATGCAAAAGATGTCATCAATTTGGAGTACACCAGTTCATACTGTAAGACAATCCTAGATCTACATGATTGGAGGCTTGCAAGGGTCTGCCTAGAAGAACAGGGCTAATCAAAATAGTTTCAAGTTCATTCAAATTAACACATGGCTTTATAAGGAATTTTAGGGGCCAACTGTTGCCAGAGAGTACCTCTCAAGCATACAGAAGCACTTAATTACGAAGTGGTATGTTAATTGTTATTCTTAAATATCCATTAACAGAGATCCCCTAAAGCCCTCTGTTGGGCCTTAAATTTGTGTCACAAGATCATATTTCTAAAAGCTCTTTCAGACATATCATCTGTCAGTCTGGTGCAATTTAGTATGTGAATACTTTAAATAAAATCATGTTTTCATATTTTCCCTAGAATTCTGTAAGTTATGTGACTGCCTATTACAAACTAATAAAATTTTACTGACCCAAAAGAATATTGTAGATGCTGCTCAAAATGGTATTCATGAACTCTATTTACCCCTGGCAATCAAGAGAGGCCACTTACCATGAAAGACTTTCGTTGCTTCAGTGTTAGCTGGGACATCACCCAGCTTGAAGACCCCAGTGTTTAACACTTATTAACAGCTCATCTGGGGTCTGGGATTGCTGCCTATGAATTGCTAAGCAAGGAGACAGGCACAAATTAGCAGCTCCTACAAGTACCTCTCCTCCTGGGGCTAATTTCACAGAAGACAATGGAATATTTATAAACATTTCTTAGTACATGTATGTCAATGGGGGGAAATGTGGGATCTTACATAACATGGAAAAACAAATGTACTCAGAAACAAACACCACCAAAGTATAATTTATATGGAAAGAAATATAATGCCTATAACCCAGGAAGGAGGGCGTTATCTTCACCTCATAACACCATCAGAGGACTTTACCTCTCCTTTTTAATACATCTCTAAATTAAAAGGGTGACATGAGTTTTGCCAGCAACATGGGAACAGACACAAGTACCAGTGCAGGTCCTTCCTGTGACCTGCGACTTCAACCTTGCCAGCCCGAGAAGAAAACCAGAAAGCTCAGCTGTCTGAACATACCTAGTACATGGCTTTAATCAAGTCTACAGAGGTCAATCTACTATTGTGAAAAATTCACCAGAAGTCAGCACTGAAGGTCCAAGTACAGTCATGTCTGCCTTATCCAGGCTGTGGCCTACAGTTTCTAAACCTTGCTGACTTTCCATTTTCTCATCTGCTCAGAGCACCAATCTTTGACAATGCTGTTGTTTATTGTTAAGTGCCACTGAGTTGGTTCCAACCCATAGCGACCCTGTATAAGGTTACCAAGGAGTAGCTGGTGGGTTTGAACCACCAACCTTGTGGTTAGCAGTCCAGTGTTATCCTACAGCGCCACACCAGGACTCCATGACAATACTGTTGCTGTTGAATGCCATCGAGTCGGTTTCAACCCATAGTGACCCTGTACAGGGTTTCCAAGGAGCAGCTGGTGAGCTTGAACCACCAGCCTTGCTGTTCAAACAGACTTTGCAGTCCAGCGCATTAACACATAGAGCCACACCAGGACTTTATGACAATATTAGGAAGTATGAAATAATTTAAAAGGCAAATTCACACCACTAAAGATAATGTGTACTGTTGCTTTAATAAATTAAAAACGTCCCTTACAGACTAATTTATTGAATCACCGATTAGTAATTGTACATCTAAGAGTGGGTCAGGTGCTGAAAAGTACAAAGAAGAGGACGACCTGGCCTCAGCCTCAGAGATCCATAAGCAAATTTCTAAATAAAATATGATGCAGGCCAGAGATTGTTCTGGGAAGACCTTGGTGGGTAGCCAAAAGGAATCACAGAAGGCTTCCCACAGGAGGCTGGAATGTGGACAGGTCGCTGTGCCTAATCCAGGAGAGGGTCCAAAGCAAGTCAGCATAAAGTCCAGCTTGTACAAAGGGGGTTCGGAAAGGAGGGAGCACAAGGAGGCATTGTTAAGAGGTGGGGCCGGGGAGACACATTTGATTTTACCCTCACTGTTCTGCTTTATAAAGGAGCCCTGGTGGCGCAGTGGTTAATTTTCAGCTGTTAACCAAAAGGTCAGTAGATCTAACCCACAGTTTTATGGGCACAAAAGATGTGGTAGTCCGATTCCAAAAAGATTGTTGCTGTTGTTATGTGCTGTGGAGTCGGTTCCTACTTATAGCCACCCTGTACAGGGTTTCCGAGGCTGTAAATCGTTACAGGAGCAGAAAGCTTCATCTTTCTCCCATGGAACAGTTGGTAGTTTCGAACTGATGACCTTGCGGTTCACAGCCCGAATCCGTAACCACTACGCTACCAGAGCTCCATAGAGATTACAGTCATGGAAACATGATGGGGTAGTTCTACTCTGTTATAAGTCAGCTGACTTGAAGGCACTAGGTTTTGCTTTGGTACCATAACCAAACGTCACAGTGCCAGGTGCCAGCTCAGTGTCTAAGTGACTCTTGTATCAGAGTTGAAAAGAATCCTGGCATTCTGAAGTTAAACAAAAACTAAGGATCAAGATAAAGGGGCAAGAAGAAACCAAAATGGCTTTTTAAAATCTTTAACAAAAAAAGAAAGAAAGAAAAAGATTCTAAACATACCGAGCTATAATAGAAACATACTCATTTGAAAACTGGGCACACATTGGCTGCTAGGTGCCATAGAGGCGGTTCTGACCCATAGCGACCCTGTACATGGTTTCTGAGGAGCAGTTTCTGGGTTTGAACTGTTGACCTTGCAATTAGCAGTCCAGTGCTTATCCTACAGTACCACACCAGGCCCCTACTGACTCTAGTTTGAAAAAAAAGGAAAAATCTAATTGAATAATTTGCTTAGAGGCACTGTTCCTAAACCCTCAGGCACATCTATTTGAAGACGAATAAGACAGTGCTTGGCTTAAAAAAAGAGCAGTTACCATGGCATTAACTTCATGTGTCAGAGTAGACCTGTCCTCCATAGCATGTTCAGCGGTTGATTTTTCAGTAGTAAATCACCAGACTTCTTTTGAGGCATTTCTAAGGTAGACTCCAATCTTTTGGTTTAAGTTTGTTAATCACTTGTACTACCCAGGGACTCTCCTTGGCCTCAAGGAATTAAGTCCTTCTGTGAAATATACTCTCCACCTACATTTTCCACATCTGGGGTTTAGTGGGAAGCTGCTATCCCACTTTTAGTACATGCTACTATGTGGTCACTATGGGTAGGAACCAACTTGATGGCACTTAACGACAACAACATTCTGGTAGAGGCCTATACATCACTACATGAAGCTGAATAAATGAGCCTCATCCCATCATCCCCAGCATTAGAGACACCCCTTGGGACACATGTATCCCACTAATTGTATCAAAGTTCATATGACCTAAAAAAAAAAAATTTTTTTTTTTTTTGCATTACATTCAAAGTATTTCTCATAAACTGCAAATACATAGTTTCGACAAAAAAATTCAAAACAGAAGAGAATCTGTTCTTGAAAGGGTTAAGGAGGAAGGCAGAGGGGTAAGAGCTAAGCCAGGTGAGCACAGAGTGTTTGTGGACATTTAACAGAGACTGGGGTATAACACAGAGGATGAATAAGGGGGAGTCGTCTCAAAGGAGGGGGGGAGGGGAGGTACCGCTAAAGGGAACAGCAAGTATAGAGTTCCAGAGGGGGCAGGAACAGGAACACAAGTGCTCAGCTCATGAAGGCTGGGCCCAGTGAGTCAGGCAGGCAGGAGAGCAATGGGGCCTAAAGACAGACAGCAGCAGCAAGGCACCAAGCCTGGTCAAAGAAAATAATGCCTCTTTTGCAAGAAAAGAGGCTTTTCATATAAGCATTTTCCCCTACTCCCTATAAAGTGCCTGGCTCATTATTGTTTGGTTAATGGTCACAATTGTTTCTGAAATGTCAGGCCCCTGCACGCACTTTCTGCTCAGTAATACTGAAGAAGGGTGGAGACGTGGGCCACAGGAGTCTCTAAAGCACTTCAGTAGAAGGTAAACTCACCTGCCTGCGGAAGGCATCCTAATTATCCCACATAAGGCTCTCAGCAGCTCAGGCTCAGGCATCCACTGTTGGGAGCAGGCTCCAGGAAACAGGGACACACCCACCAAGGAGGGGCCACGGTGGGGTGTGTTACATTCCTTTGAAAACAGCCCCAGCTATAATTTGTGCAATCAGCCCAGAGATTGGACTGCAGAACTGTTTCCCATTTACTACAATATCACACTCCTCCCCAGGAAACCCCACCCAAGCTTTTGTTGGGAATTCTTTTCCTTGATTAGGTGTAAACGCTATTATTCCCGCCACTGAAAAATAAGGCTCGATTGTGAGGAGGTTGTAATCCTGACTTCCATTAACAAGGCGGGTCTTCTCTCTCTTGTTTTAGGATGATGTTTTGCTCTTTTTTTCCTTTTCCTACTCCATAGAGAGAGACTGGGAAGTAAGGACACTTTGTCCAAATGGGAAGGCAAGTTGTGTTACTTTCTGGAAAGAACAGATAAACCTAGGTGAATACTCCACAGGTGGTGTTCACAGCCCCTCAGAGCCTCCTGGCTTAGACCACTGCCACCACAGCTCTGTGAGGTCAAAGGGTGAAGGAGGCCTCCCAGCCAATCACCAGATCTTTACATATGTCCTTGATGGTGCTGCCCCTCATCTCTCAGTTGGCAGGAATGATTGCACTGAGTCATGATACTCTTGAGTTTCATCCATTATGCAACTCGTTTGGGACCCATATCCAAAAAAGAGCAGAGAAGTAGGGCTGGGGTCATCCTCCAGAGGTTGAAAAATTTGCACTAAAAAATTTACAGCTAAAATCAGGGACTGTAGGGACCATTCATGGAGTCCTGGGATAGCTCCATAGGATAAGCAATGGGACACAAGGTCAGTTTGAACCACAAGGTCGGCAATTGAAACCCACTAGTCACTCCTTGGAAACCCCTATTCAGGGTCACTATGGGTCAGAACCAACTCAATGGCACTTAAGAACAATAACAGCAGGGAACTTTCCCTTGGAAGCATCTAGAATTAGAATCAGGTAAAAAATAAACACCGTATTTAATCATTTAACAATCTCGAATAACAAGATATAGTTTGTAATCTGTTCAAGTCCAAAGATGGCAGTCTTGGGCTCCATGGGGCATGTTCTAAATTCCCACACCACCAAACACACCTGGGCAGGGATGGCGCTCTGATACTAAAGCTACTAACCCATTGCCTATTCAGGGACATACTGCTGTTGTGCCTTGGTTCAAACAGATTAGCTCTTTACCTTGGCCAGTGGGCTTGTCAGCAGTCAATCATCGTCATTCTGTTGGATGGAACTCAAACTGCGAGACTGTTGTTGTTAGGTACCACTGAGTCAGAGCTGACTCATAGCGATCCTATGCACAGCAGAATGAAACACTACCCGATCCCGGGCCAACCTCATAATTGTTGCCACGCTTGAGCACAGATGCTGCCATTTGGCCAATCCATCTCGCTGGGGGTCTTCCTCTTTTTCTCTGACCTTCCACCTTACTAAACATGATATCCTTCTCCAGTGACTGGTCTCTCCTGACAACATGTCCAACGTAGGAGAGACGAAGTTTGGCCACTTTGGCTTGAAAGGAGCACTATAGCTGCACTTCTTCCAAACGGATCTGTTCGCTCTTTTGGCATTGCATGGCACTTTCAATATTCTCTTCCAACACCATAACTCAAAAACATCAATTCTTCTACGATCTTCCTTACTCACTGTCCAACTTTTCCATGTATATGAGGTTACTGAAAATACCATGGCTTGGGTCAGGCGCACCTTAGCCCTCAAGCTGAAATCTTTGCTCTTTAACACTTTAAAAAGGTCTTGTGCAGCAGATTTGCCTAATGCAATACGTTGTCTGATTTCTTGACTGCTGCTTCTTTGAATGTTGATAGTTGATCCAATAAGAATGAAGTCCTTGACAACTTCAATCTTTTCTCCATTTATAAGAATGTTGTTTAATGGTCCAGTGGTGAGGATTTTGTTTTCTTGACATTGAGATGCAATCCATACCGAAGGCTGTGGTCTTTGATCATCATCAGTAAAAATTTTAAGTCCTCTTCACTTTCAGCAAGCAAGGTTGTATCATCTGCATATTGCAGGTTGTTAATGAGTCTTCCTCCAATCTTGATGCCACATTTTTCTTCATATATGTAACCCAGCTTCTCAGATGATTTGCTCAGCATACAGGTTGAATAAGTACAGTGAAAGAATACAACCCTCTTGCACACCTTTCTTAATTTTAAAACATTCAGTGTTTCCATGTTCTGTTCGAGCAACTGCCTCTTGGTCCATGTACACATTCCTCATGAGCACAATTAAGCATTCTGGGATACTCATACTTCACAATGTTGTCCATAGCTTGTCATAATCCACACAACTGAAAGCCTTTGCATAGTGAATAAAGCACAGGTAAACATCTTTTTGGTATTCTCTGCTTTCAGCCAAGATCCATTGGACATCATCAATGATATCCCTCGTTCCACGGCCTTTTCTGAATCTGGCTTGAACCTCTGGAAGCTCTCTGTCAATGTATGCTTACAGCCATTTCTGTATTACCTTTAGTAAAACTTTACTCGCATGGGATATCATAGAGATTGTCCAATGATTTCCGCATTCCATTGGGTCCCTTATCTTTGGAATGAGCACAAATATGGATCTCTTGCAATCAGTCGGCCAGATAGTTGTCTTCCAAATTTCTTGGCATAGATGAGTTAAGTGCCTCCTGTGCTGCCTCATTTTCTTGAAAGATTTCAATTTTTAGTCCATCAATTCTTGGTGCCTTGTTCTTTGACAATTCCTTCAGTGTACCTTGGACTTCCTCCTTCAGTATCATTGGCTCTGATCATATGCTACCACTTGAAATGGATGAACATTAACCATTTCCTTTTGGTACAGTGACTCTGTGTATTCCTTCCATCTTCTCTTGATTCTTTCCACATCATTCAATAATTTTCCCAGAGAATCTTTCAATAACAAAGGTCGAGCCTTGAATTTTTTTCTCAGTTACCACAGCTTGATAAATGCTGAGCGTGTTCTTCCTATTTGGTTTTCTGATTCCAGATCTTTGCACATTTTTTTGTAATATGTGACTTTTATCTTCTTGAGCTGACCTTTGAAATTTTCTGTTCAGCTCTTTGACCTCCTCATTTCTTCCATTTGCTTTAGCATCTCTACGCTGGAGAGCAAGTTCCCATGTCTCTTCTGACATCCATTTTGATCTTTCCTTCTTTCTTGTCTTCTTAATGACTTTTTGCTTTCTTCATGTATGATGTTCTTGATGTCATCCCACAACTTTTCTGGTTTTCAGATTTTAATGTTTAATACATCAAATCTGTTCTTCAGATGATCTCTAAATTCAGGTGGGATGTATTCAAGGTCATAGTTTGGCTCTTGTGGACTTGTTTTCATTTTCTTCAGCTTCAGTTTGAACTTGCATAGAGTAATTGATGGTCTGTTCCACAGTCTGCCCCTGGCCTTGTTTTGGCTGATGATATGGAGCTTTTCCATCATCTCTTTCCACAGATGTAGTCAATTAGATTTCTATGTATTCCATCTGGCAAGGTCCATGTGTACAGTCGTCTCTTATGCTGTCTAAAGAAGGTATTTGAAATGAACAAATCATTGATTTTTTAGAAATCTATCATGCGATCTCCAGCATCATTTCTATCATCAAGGCCATATTTTCCAACCACTGATCCTTCCTCTTTGTTCCCAATTTTTGTCTACAGCAAACTGACAAGTAATCATGACAGTTCAAGTTCATCCACAGAAAGAGACTACAGTGTATAGACTTAATGTGGCCTACAGGGAACAAAGGTAGGAAACTTCTTAGACGTAAGCAAACACATTGAGGGAATGAGTCACTTGGCCTGGGGGCTGGGGACCACAGTCTTGGGGGCCACCACGGTCAGCTGGAATAACAGTCCATAAAGACAATGTTCTACAATCTACTATGGTGAGTAGCAACTGGAGTCTTAAAAAGCTCCTGAGCAGCCATCTAAGACACAATTACTGGTCTTTCCCAGTCAAGGAAAGAGTGATAAAAATAAATAATATGAGGAAACAACCAGTCCAATAAACTAATGGGCTGTGTGCACATCAGTCTCCATGAGCCTGAGACCAGAAGAATTAGAGGGTGCCCCTGAAAGGGATTACGTTAGAAGATCTTGGATAGAGTGGAAGAAAATCATCTATATGAATAAAGATATAGATAATTTTATAGATAGCTATGTACATCTACATCTATATTCATATCTATAGCTATTATAGACAAGGAGCTCTGGTAGCATAGTAGTTACAAGTCGGGCTGCCAACCTCAAGGTCAGCAGTTCGAAACTACCAGAGGCTCCACAGGAGAAAGATGAGGCGTTCTGCTCCCGTAAAGATTTATAGCCTCGGAAACCCTGTGCAGGGTCACTATGAGTCAGAACCAAGTCCACAGTACTTAACAACAACAACATATAGATACATAGATAGATAGATAGATAGATAGATAAAGACCTGACTTACTGTTCAGACAGAGGCTGGTGGAGCCCCCAAGACAATGCTCCTCAGTTCACCTTCAGGTTTGGAACTGTACTCACCTCCATGAATCAATTTTCAGCCAAACATCAGAAGGGTCTCTAAGGGGCACAATGATACTAGGGAGGTAGGCACACCTTAGAGTAATCAACCATTTGAGGTCAAAAGGGCAGCAGAGACCCAAGGACAAAGTTCAGAAGAGTTAGGAAAGAAGGGGGAATGGGAATGGGAACCACAGGTAGGATGCAGAGTTAAGCGGTGTTACCCTTAGGGGACTGCAGTCAATGATATGGAACACAATGTTTATAGACTGTTGAATGTGGAACTGATGATTTGTTCTGTAAACCATCACCCAATTCGCAATAAAAAGTTTTTTTTTAAATAATGGCCTTGGGTGAGAGCCCAATCTGCATTCTAAGTACCACAAGGTAGTCCAAGGGGCCCTTTGTTCTCTTGTCCCTTTTGTTGTTGTTGTTGTTAAGTCCCATAGATGCTGTTGTTGTTAAGTGCTGTAGAGTTGGTTCTAACCCACAGCGACCCCACAGAGGGTTTCCAAGGAGCGACTGGTGAGCTTGAACCGCCAACCTTACAGTTCAGACCGACTTTGCAGTCTTGTGCATTAACCCACAGCGCCACACCAGGACTCCCTAGAGCGCTCCAAAAAAAATGCATGAAACCTTTCCTGTTTATCAAATTGATGTGAGTGGGTTTCTATTACAATCAATGAAGCTTAACTAAATAACCATCCAATATGTATTAGGTGAAGTCACAGGGTGGTGGCTGCTAGGTCAAGTCTGAGTCTAAGCAAAAGTGCCTCAAAAGAAATGCCTGGTTATCTACCAATGACAAATCGACCACTAAAAACCCAAAGGAGCATAAGGGGGTTACAATGAATCAGAAGTAACCTGATGGCACCTGGTCTACAGGTCAGATGCTAATAACAACAGTCCAGTCTCAGAACTAGTGCAGAAGACACAAAGCCCCATACTGAGTAACTGCCTATGGCAGCCTGGCAGCATTAGCAAGCTAGTGCTATAGAGTGCTGAGCGCAGATCACTGTGGGGCTACTTGCCAGCAAGAGCAGCTAGAGATGGGACTTGAATTTGGGTAGTGAGAGTAGGAGGGTGTAGCTAAGTGCTGAGAACAACACTGGTAAGCCCTCTGTGAAACCAGGCTTTATTACCACAGTTCCCGCAGGCTCAGCCCACACCCTCTGGCCTCTGTCAGTCACTCAGACTACAAGCCCATGCAGAACTGGGAGAGGTTGTCCTGGCAAGCTGTCCCTCTGAACCTTTTTGGTGAACTAGGAACACAGAGCAATCCTTAGAGGAGGCTACTTAGAGTTCTCTTGACCATGGGCCTGCATGTTGGAAGACGAGAGGGGAGTCAGGCTGTTGGAGAACTTGGGTCTCTGAACTTCTCCTAGCACAAGAGAAAAGAGATGTCCATCCACAGGATTCAAAGAGCATTAAGAACTTCATCTTGAATCTATGTGACAGGTGTTTTAGGGCTGAGGATGGAGTGGAGATGGAAAACAAAATAAATAGGACACAAGCAAGTCCTCAGATTACCATTTATCACATGAAACATGACATAGACACAAATGACCCAATTGCAAACCTAACCCACTGCCATTGGACAATTTTGACTCAGAGACACCCTATGGGCAAAGCAGAACCAGGCTTGATCACAAGGCTTTCCAAGACTTTTTCATCTTTCCCCCATGAAGTACTTGGTGGGTTCAAACAGTGGACCTTACAGTTAGCTGCAGAGCACTTAACCACCACACCACCAGGGTTCCTTAATCACTGTACACACTCAATGCTCCGCAGCCTAAAAGAACGGACAAGGAAATCGTTTCTACGTTTCCCTGGAGGAGAGCAGTAGAGCTGGAATAGAAAATGCCCGAAGTTATGTTGTTGTTGTTAGGTGCCATCGAGTCGGTACCGACTCATAGCAACCCTATATACAACAGAATAAAACCCTGCCTGATCCTAGGCCAACCTCACCATTGTTGCCATGCTTGAGCCCATTGATGCTGCTGCCACTTTGCCAATCCATCTCGCTGGGGGTCTTCCTCTACAAGACCCAATATAATTTATATTAGTGAATGAAGTACAATGGTGATTCCAAATTTTTTTAGCAAGTCTTTTCTTCAAATGAACTTTTACTCAGAAGCCTAATAGGCAATGTAGAGTCTGAAAAGCAGAGTTTCTCTGACTGAAAGTGGAGGGAGGCTGAGACCTGAGCTGCATCTTTGCAGGCTACGTCTGAGGAGCCCCAGCTGAACACATTGGGCTGCACGGATCACAGCTGGAACACACACACTTTACTGAAAGGTAGTCAGCCTTACAACTGTCATGCACACAGAGTCATTGGAAATTTACGTTAATGAAAGTGCTTGCAGGTAGTAGAACCTCCTAACAAAAAAAGAATAAATGTTTGCACAGATAAGGGGCTGAGGTTAGATTCTGCAGCTTCACTTTTAGCTCTGCCACCCACCCTTCGGCCACGCTAGATAGAAGCACCACAAACCACATGAAATTGCCAAAGTCCTAGGCCATCACTCCCTACACCCTGTGTGTCATTCTCTTTTTTGTTTCTATCTGGTATTTGACCTCTAACTTCACTGCTCCCATGCAGTTCCCAAAGTTCCTAAGGACCTTCCTAAATTTCAATCCTATTTATTTCTTCTCCTGGCACAATGATAGGCACAATTAATCTATTAATTTCTTCTCCTGGCTCCATCCGCCTCTGGAAAACATGACATGCATACTCTACTCTAAGACTCTTACCCAGCCTCTCTCACCCACACCTTCCTTCAAAAAAGTTCATCTAAGTCAGCCTTACCCAAAGTGGGTTCTAAGCTTTCTTCAAAAGAAGGTTCTGTGGTTTAATACATTCTCAACTGCTGGACAAGACCTTTTGAAAGTGTTGAAGAGCAAAGATGTCAGCTTGAGGACTAAGGTGAGCCTGACCCAAGACATGGTATTTTAAGTAACCTCATATGCATGTGAAAGCTGGACAGTGAATAAAGAAGACTATAGAAGAATTGATGCTTTGGAGTTATGATGTTGGAGGAGACTAATGAAAGTGGCATGCAATGCCCAAAGAACCAACAGATCTGTGTTGGAAGAAGTGTAGCCAAAGTGCTCCTTGGAGGCCAGGATGGCCAAACTTCATCTTCATACTTTGGACATATTGTCAGAAGGGACCAGTCGCTGGAGAAGGATATCATGTTTGGTAAGGTGGAGGGTCAGAGAAAAAGAGGAAGACCCCCACGAGATATGGATTGGCCAAGTGGCAGCATTAATGGGCTCAAGCGTGGCAACAACTGTGAGGTTGGCCCAGGATCGGGCAAGTGTTTCATTCTGTTGTGCATGGGGTCATTATGAGTCGGTATCAACTTGATGGCAACTAACAACAACAACATATCCTTCAACATGTTCATGTGCAAAGGTGAATTCCCTAGAGGAGAGCCAATGAATCATGAAGTCTATCTGTTTGTTTTTTAAAATAATTTTTCTTGGCATGTCTCATCAACACAAATCCTTTGGACAACAACAATACGTGACTTAAACATTTCCCCAATTATGTAGCAATTTGAACTCTAGCAACAAATATCATTTTATAGGGAAAATGAGCAAACCAGTGGTGGCTGTCCCAGTGAAATTGAGAACTACACAAAGATGCCAACTATTACCATTCAACATGTGAATTCATCCATCATTCAACCAATTGCAATCACACAGAAAAATGATACAGGGTAATACTATTAGTAAAGAGGCAGTGAATCATTTATTACTATCAAATGTAATGACTGCCGGCTAGTAATTGCATACATAGGATCAAATATAGTAAGCATTCAGAAAATGCCATTTTGAAAAAAACAATCCACTCATAACAGCAAAAAAAAGGCAGGATGAGGGGAAGAAAGAAAAAGGAGAAAGAAAGACAAATGTCTAGGAATAAACCTACTTGTAAATATGCAAACCAGTATTAGTTAAATTTTACTTGAAGACTTAATTGCTGCTTTTGTTAAGTGCTGTTGTTAACAGTTAAGGGATGCTGTTGTAAAGTTGTTAAGTGTCTGGGTTCTGACTAGAGCAACCCTGTATAGGGTTTCTGAGGAGCAGCTAATGAGTTTGAACTGCCAATCTTGTGGTTTGCAGCCCAGTGCTTACCTACAGTGCCATAACAGAAAACACAAATACTAGCGAGTGCTGACATTTCTGGATGGGAAGAGTCAATCTTGTAAAATTTCCCTCAGTTAGTTTATAAATTCAATTCAGTCCAACCATTTTCTCAACTGGATATTCTGTAGAATTTGTAAAGCTGCTTCTAAAGTGGAATTTCAAAGTGCCCACTCCAAAGAGAGGTGACGCAATGGAATATGGCAATCAGTGGACAGTATCATTAATATCATATGCAAGTAAAATTTTGCTAATGCTAACTCAAAAATAGCTGCAACAGTAGACTGACAGGGAACTACCAGAGGTTCAAGCTGGATTCAGATGAAGATGAGGAAAGAGGGATATCATTGCTGACATCCAATGGATCCGGACTGAAAGCTGAGAGTACCAGAAAGATATGCTTTATTAACTATGCAAAAGGCTTTCAGCTATGTGGATTATGACAAGCTATGAACAACAATGCAGAGAATTGTTCCAGAACACTTAACTGTGCCCATGAGAAATCTGTACAGAGACGGAGAGGCAGTCGTTCGAACAAAACAAGCAGACAACAAACGGCTTACAATCAAGAAAGGTGTGATTTAAAAGTTGAAAGAACAAATTGTTAATACATTTTATTGAGGAAAGTAGTTATGTATATGAACAAATATTAAATAAGCATAAATTGTACGTGAACAGGAGACACACACACACAAAAATTACAAAATTAGAAGAAAAATAATGAAGGAAATAATTTAAAGTCACAAAACCTAAAAGACACACAAAAAGGTCACAGATGGGAGGACACAAAATAACCGCTGGTAGCACCATAAAAGTGCTCAGCTGCTGACCAAGAGGTCGGAAGTTGAAGTCTACCACTCACCGTGGGAGAAAGATGGGCAGTCTGCTCCCAGTGAGATTGCTGCTGGTGGTGTCATCCAGTCAGTTCCAACTCACAGAGACCTTGTAAAGGGTTTCCCAAGGGTTACAACCACTGACCTTGTGGTTAGCAAACCAGTGTTTATCCTACAGTGGCACACCAGGACACCTCCATAAAGACTGTTGTTGTTGTTGAGTGCCACCGGGTCGGTTCCAACTCACAGCAACCCTGCGCAGGGTTTCCAAGGAGTGGCTGTTGAGTTTGAACCGCTGATCTTGTGGTTCAAACTGACTTTGTGGTTCAGGTCTTTATCCACAAAGATTACAGCCTTGGAAACCTTACAGACTCCTGGTGTGGTGCTGTAAGATAAGCACTCAACCACAAGGTCAGTTTAAACTCACCAGCTGCTCCTTGAAAACCCTATACAGGGTTGTTATGAGTTGGAACTGACTTTGACACTAAACAACTCTGCACTTTATTTATTTTTTTAATATTGCATAAACAAAGTTCAAAGACAAGTAACTAATAAATTATTTACAAAGAATTTTATGAAGGCAGTATGATTAACTTGATCTATTACTTTTGACTCAATGTCTCTAAATCTTGCATAACAAGCAAGATTTCAAATAGTTTTGATGATACACATAAAAAAAGTTTTTGTTTAAAAAAAGTGATAGAAAAGAACACTTTAACTAAGTCCTTTAATAAATATTCACAAATTAGTAGAGTTAAAAAAAATGTTGCTTATTCTTTCAGGAATAAAAATAAGATAGGAATGTGAAAAACTATCTGAAATATTTTCCTTTAAATTATCTTCCCTACAACATTGTACAAGTTGTGGAGGAGAAACCATGCACTTCAAAGGGTGTGCCCTGTAGGTTTTTGATTACTATCTAGATGCCTAGGCTAGTAAACAAACAGAAATCACCCCAAGAGTAAACTAAGAGTGTCATGGGAAGAGATCTCATAATTTCTCCTCTGTTGGAAGGGTACACTTTTTCTTTTCAAGTCAGAGAAAACAAATTTTAAAATATGTAAACTTTTCAAAGCAAATCCAGTGCAAAATATTTTTTTTAAATCCACATCTCTGCCAAATCCTTAGGTCTTTCCCACACTTTGAAATTAACTGACAAAAGTCTGACAAGAGTGATGAATTTGAGATACACACACAAAGTTATTCTGAATAGACACTCTCTAGTTACTAGAAAATAGCATCTTTGGGAAGCACCTTAAACATCTTCTGGGGTAAACTCATTGTTTGGTAAAGAAAACGATTATCTGGTTGTTGGACAACCTATCCCCTTAGCTCAGCCTTTCTGGAACTTACAGAAAACAGTTCTTCCTGGCCTTAAAAAAATTCACACTTTAAAATGCCTTGCTCTACACCACCACCACCATTCTAGAAAGAATTTGTATCACTTATCTAAAGGACTGCCGTTTTCTTGAATGTTTCTACCAGTCAAAGCTTACTAATGTTTTAGTCTTTTTCCTCCAGCAGCATTTTAATCATCCATTTCTAATTCATCTCCAGTTGCAACAGTAGCTTTTTAAAATATATGTAAATTAGGCTCAAAGTCAATCAAAATTCTATATCTAGTATCAACAGCTGGCACAAGATTTCATTTCCTCACCCTAGGCCAAAGGAATCTCAGCTACAAGAATTCTAGTCATAGTCAAAGTTGTCCTTGTGTGTCCTGAGACACAAAAATGACCATCAACTATCCCTCCATGTCCTCTTTTCTCCTGTTAGATGGTGGTGTGGAAGGAAGTTAAAGAATTCGATTGAAACGAAAGTGTACCTTACATTGTAATTGTTCCACAAACATCTGCTGTACTAACTTATATTAAGCATCACACACATCCTGAATATTTAATCAAGTGCATCCACTGATTAACTTTCTATCCAAATATTAAATTCTCTGAAATCCTCCATCAAGTCTAGTGAAAGAAAATAACAAAACTGCAAGACTGACTCTTACATTATTGTGGCAAAAAAAAGAAAAAGAGAGCGAGAATGAGATTTAAAGCTATCTCCTGGTGTGGCGCTGTGGGTTAAATGCACTGGACTGAAAAGTTGGTTTGAGTCGCAAGGTCAGTGGTTCTAGCTCACCAGCCACTCCTTGGAAACCCTATACAGGGTTACTATGGGTCAGAAACAATTCGATGGCACTCAAGAAAAACGACACCACAGCTAATCGCTTAGCACACAAAAAAAGCATTTTACAAATATCGAGGGAGTATTTTCCCACCTAAGCTACAAGAAGAAGCATGAACCATAATGTAAGGGTAATTCAATAGGCAAACATTTATTCTCTTCTATATTAAATTAATACTTCAACAAAGCATGACCAAAAATGTATTTATTTATATGTGCACTTTCTAAATGGCTTCCGATGACACATACCAATTACTAACATTCTTGAGGAGAAAGTAGGAAAAGGTAGGAGGATAGAGCCGTTTAAGCTGCATTTTAAACATAGCCATACTGTGCGTATTTTCTTTAATTTTCAGGTACCGACATTGTCATTATTTTCAATATAATAAGATGAAAATGCATTGTTAAAGATGCATTGACACTAGTACTGTAGTGAATTGATTGTGGCACTATACCTTGGTCTAGCCTTTTCAACAATGTATTTAAGAACTTAAACATTTTTATGCCTTTTAACCCAACAATGCTTTACAACTTTTCCAAAACATACCCTTTTAAATGTATCTATAAAGATAGGCAAGCCTGTTTAAATTATGTGTGTGTATACAGGCTTTGAAAAGTGCGTGCAAAAACTCCATGATCTTTTTCTTCATTATTCCATGAACTTTTTGAAGCCCCCTCATATATACACAGGAGTCCTGGTGTGCCGCTGTGGGCTAATGGGTCAGAGTTCAAAGTCATCTGAACGGCAACATCAGTGGTTCAAGCTCACCAGCTGCTCCTTGGAAACCCTATACAGAATCACTATGGGTCAGAATTGACTTGATGGCACTTAACAACAACATATGTATATATGCATCACATACACTCTCTAAAATACAGGCTAGAAAAAGACAAGTGTGTTGTAACTGTTCATTGTTGTTGTTGAGTGCCACCAAGCCAGCAGTCCAGTGTTAATCCTACAGTACCACACTAGGACAACTCTTAGAACTTTTAATAGAACAAATAAAAGTTTTAAAGTAAAACTATGGTGTGGTGCTGTAGGATCAGCACTGGTCTTCAAACCACAAGGTGGGCAGTTGAAACCTACCAGCTGCTCCTCAGAAACCATATACAGGGTCACTGTGAATCATACACAACTCAACAGAACTTATCAATAACAACACAATCCAGAAAAGTTTCCCTGGTTATGTTATAACTCAGAGGGTCTCAACATGGGATGATCTGGTCCTCCCCAGGGCACCTGATGGTATCTGGAAACATATTTGTCAAAACTGAAAGCGGGGTGGGTACTGGCAGTAGTAAGCAGAGGTCATGGAAGCTGTGAAATGTCCCACACTGCACAGGACAGCCCCCACAAAAATAATGATCTCACCCAAAATGTCCACAGCGCCAAGAGTGAGAATCCCTGGGCTAACGGACTAGCTATGGCAATGTTTTTTTAAGTGAACCTTCCTATAGCTTCTATCAGCTCACACTTTAATAAATAGCTAAATGTAAAAGAGGAAGACACTCTCATATGTCACAGCTTGGTAGCCTCTTTCAAACTTAGCTAGTGACTTTTTATTAAATGCAACTGAAGAAACACAGTAGTTATAAGCCACATTGAAAAGTCCAACTCTGGGATGTATAATTTAGTCCGCATAACCCCATCCATTTCTCCTGAGCTTACACTATTGACTGCAGTGAATCCAACAATAATGAGAAGTTGAACACAGGGCAGGGAAGATGGCGGAGTAGGCAGATGCACTCAACTGACCCTTTTGCAACAAAAACCTGGGAGAGCACGTAAGATTGATACAGGTGGTGGCTGTGGAACACTAAGCTTCAGGAGATCGGACACAGAGGTGGACTGAGTGCTGACCTGAAGAGGAAGCTGAACAGGAGCAGTAAGAGAGGAGAAAAACAGGCGGGCTACATTATGAGGCACGGAGCACTGCAGCAGGCCTGAGCTTCTGGGAAGCAGCTGCCAATACAATGGCCTGTGGGCACAGTGTTGGGGTGCAGGTGGGGCACAAGGGGCATGCAGTCCTCCCTTGCCCCTCTGGTAGCTAGCGTGTGATCAGTCTCACCATCATCAGGGCAACAACCAGAGGCATCCCCTCCTGCCTAGGGTCCTTCTGGAAAAGCATGACCCCACCCTGAACTACACTACACTCTACAGTGAGCTGAGAACTGTATTCAGACTTCCTTCCAGTCTTCAACACATGCACCAGGAGACAGGGGGTGAGTGCTTGAGAAAATACCCACATATAATCATCAATAATCATCAATTAAACATAAATGTGATACCACAATGTCTCAGAGAAAAACAGACAGATTTAGCTTACATGAATAATCATGACAGAGTGCCTCATACAAGTGACCAAAATACAGAGTCAGAAAATATAATACCAGAAATTGATTCAGAACTACTTGATAAGGAATTTAAACTCACGCTATTTAATTTAAACTACCTTCAACAAAAGCAGAGAATATCAGAAAGATGTTTACTTGTGCTTTACTGACTACACAAAAGCATTCCATTGTGTGGATCATGACAAGCTATGGACAACACTGCGAAGTATGAGTATTCCAGAACACTTCATTGTGCTCATGAGGAATCTGTACCTGGACCAAGAAGCAGTTGTTTGAACGGAACGTGGGAACACTGAATGGTTTAAAATTAAGAAAGGTGTGCGACAGGGTTGTATTCTTTCACTATACTTATTCAACCTGTATGCTGAGCAAATAATCTGAGAAACTGACTTATATGAAGAAAAACATGGCATCAGGATTGGAGGAAGACACATTAACAACCTGCGATACGCAGATAATACAACCTTGCTTGCTGAAAGTGAAGAGGACTTAAAATACTTACTGATGAAGATCAAAGGCCACCGTCTTCGGTATAGATTGCATCTCAATGTAAAGAAAACAAAAACCCTCACCACTGGACCAATAAACAACATTCTTATCAACAGAGAAAAGATTGAAGTTGTCAAGGACTTCATTCTTCTTGGATAATTATCAACACTCAAGGAAGCAGCAGTCAAGACATCAAAAGATGTGCTACATTAGGCAAATCTGCTGCAGAAGACCTTTTCAAAGTGTTGAAGAGCAAAGATACCAGCTTGAGGACTAAGGTGCACCTGACTTAAGCCATGGTATTTTCAATAACTTCATAAGCATGCCAAAGCTGGACAGTGAATAGAGAAGACCATAGAAAAATTGATGCTTTTGAGTTATGATGTTGGAGGAGAATACTGAAAGTGCCATGGGCTGCCAAAAGAACCAACAGATCTGTGTTGGAAGAAGTGCAGCCAGAGTGCTCCTTGGTGGTCAGGATGGCCAAACTTCGTCTCTTATAATTCAGACATATTTTCAGGAGGGTACAGTCTGTGGAGAAGGATATTATGTTTGGTAAGGTGGAGGGTCAGAGAAAAAGAGGAAGACCCCCAGTGAGATGGACTGGCAAAGTAGCAGTATTAGTGGGCTCAAGCATGGCAACAATTGTGGTGTTGTCCCAGGACCAGGCAGTGTTTTGTTTTGTTGTGCATAGGGTCACTATGAGTTGGTACTGACTTGATGGCACCTAACAACAATAACCTTCAACAAATTGAGAGAAAGACTGAGGAAAGCAAGGAAAAAAAAAAGCAAGAACAAGGTGACAAAAAATAAATGATAAATTGGAAGCCATACAAAAACAATAATTAGAAAGTCAAAAGATTAATACTAAGACTTCAGAAATAAATAATACATTGAAAGTACAAAGCAGAATTGAATCAATGGAAAGCTGAATCAGTGAGCTTAAAGACAAATCTCTTAATACTTATCTTCTTGTTGTTAAGGGCTGTCGAGTCAGTTCTGATTCATAACAACCTTGTACAGGGTTTCTGAGGAGCAGCTGGTGGGTTTGAACTGCCAACCTTGCAGTTCACAGGCCAGTGCTGATCCTACAGCACCATACCAGGAGTCCAATACTCATCTCAGAGAGAACCAATCAGAAAAAAATCATTTAAAAATCCAAATAAAGCCTAAGATTTGTGTGGAATACTATTAAGAGGAATAACTTACATGTGATTGGAATTCCTCCAGAACAGGAAGAAACAAATAAAACCACAGAGAAAACTGTGCACGAGTTGTAAGAAGCAGACTTTCCTAACATCACGAAAGATGCGAAGCTAGCCATTCAAAAAGTAAAGCAAACTCCAAACAGAATACACTCCCCCCCAAAATAACTATAACCAAACTTTTCAAAAAACAAAGATGAGGGAAAAACACTGAGAACAGCTTGGGAAGGAAGAAAAGTTACCTAGAAAGGAGAGCCAATAAGAGTGCACTCTGATTTCACAAGTAGAAACCATGCAGACAAGAAGACAATAGGATACCATATACAAAACTCTGAAGGAAAATAACTGCCAAACACAAATCATATATGCAGCAAAACTGTCCATCAAATATGACGGCAAAATTAGGACATTTCCAGGTAAACAGAAGTTAAAAGAATTTGCAAAAACCAGACCAACCTTAGAAAAAATACAGAGACCCAACAGGAGCAGACAACAACCTGAGAGTAACATACATGACAACATCACCCTGAACTCGATCCAGGTTTAGATGGATTCAAAGTAAAACAAACCTAGAAGACTGCAAATAGGGAACCAAAGCTATCACTTTGTAACAACAACAAAACATAAAGTTAAAAAAAGGGAATAATGTAGTTACAGACTTCCAAATGAGGGGGAAATCAAGTAGGCTTCCAGAAAACAATAAACCTAACTGGAATCCTATTATTAGACCAAGTTTTATTCTTAGCTGCAGCCCAGCGCCTACTCCTAACACAACCCTAGTCCTACCATAACCCTAACACTGAATGAAGTTCTATGCCTTGCCTAGACCTAATCCTAACACCTTACTCCTACTCACCCCCACTCACATACCCACTCCCAAATTTTTTTTTAATTAAAAAACAAAACAAAAACAATAAGCATAGAATCAGTCTGAAATCCATGTCCTATGTAATGCCAGGTGAGTAAGAATTGTCAAAGTACAGGAAGTAAAAACTGTATTGGTATAGCAAACGATCTACAAGATGGAGAACCCAATTCACTTCAAGCAGCTATGAAAATACGTCACAATGTTTAATGGAGAAAAAGTGTCTTGCCAAGTCGTAATGATGCCATGAAAAACAGTCCTAATACGTGGCCTTCAAAATATGCTTAACTGTATAGAAGCTGTTCTCCCTGAATGTAGATTTTTTCTTACACATTTAGTCTTGACTTGATCCTATTTTAAAAAATGAATCAAGTAATTTATAGAATGGTCTTTTTTGTTACTTACGTACATTTCAAAAAATCAATATACTAACATCATAATTCCTAACTAGAAGGCGGAGTCCTGATGGGGCGGTGTGGGTTAATGCGCCAGACTGTAAAGCCATTTGAACTGCAAGGTCGGCGGTTCAAGCTCACCAGCCACTCCTTGGAAAACCTATACAGGGTCGTTATGGGTTGGAATTGACTTGACAGCACTTAACAACAGTAGATAAAGAATTATACTTGGAGTTTGGAACCTGAATTCTCAGTTGAATACAGAACCAAGTTATTATTTCAAGTGTTTTACTCTGAAAAGATGCTTCAGCTGAACTGTTCAAAAACATGTCGAAGCTATTACTTCCTGTTCTGCATATCCTCTGCTGGAGATGAGATGCTCTGCTGCCAGATGCTCTGCACTGCCTACAGGAGCCGACCTACCATTCTGAGCTGTGAACTCTCCTCCACCTTCATCAGTACACTCTTGGTCTTCCTCTACCTATGCCGACCATTTGCAGCCTCTTTCCTCAACCTTCCATCCATGTACTCACACACTGTGTGATCATCAGGAACACCTACAGAGCTTGTTATCAACATTTGCTTCCCAGACCACATTCCAGACCTACTAATCAGAAGCTCTGACAGAAGCTTGGGAAGCTAAACTTTTAATCGACTTCCCAGTTTTTAAGCACCATAGCTCCAGATACAGAAAAACACTATTGTTTCCTGAATAAGGTATTCATGTATTCTTGGCTTATTTATCATGGTTCCCTCTGCCTATCTACTGCCCTATCTCATTTTCCAAGCCCAAGTTAAGCAATGTGGCACTGTAGAATAAGCACTATACTACTAACCACAAGGCTGGTGATTCAAACCCACCAACTGCTTGATGGAAATATCCATGGGTTGCAATTGACTTGACAGCACTTACCAACAACAACAGGGTCTCGATGAATTGGGATCAACTCAAGGGCAGTAGATTTTTTGGCACCATCCAAAAAAAGTAAAAAGTATAGCGCCCTGTTGACGCAGCGGTTAAGTGATCACCAACTAACCTAAAAGTGGGTAGTTTAAATCTACCAGCTGCTCTGAAGGAAAAAGGTATGATGGTTTGTTTCTATGAAGATTTGCAGTCGGAAAAAACCCATGGGGCCGTTCTAGTCTAGCTTATGTGTGCTGCCAAGTCGGTTCCAATGCATAGCAACCCTGTGTGTAATGTTTCCAAAAGCAGCTGGTGGGTTTGAACTATCAAGCTTGACGTTAGCAGTCCAGTGCTTATCCAACTGTGCCACATCAGGACTCCAACAACTATTTAGACCTCCTGGTCACTGTCCTCTGATTCACATAGCAATGTAAAGGGTAGGAAGGAATTTCAGAAGCAACATATTTCAACATCACACAGTTGAGCATAGTCCTGTTAAATTTCACAACCAGACTGGCAGTCACAGCTGGATGAGGATCAGAATTTACTGGGCTGCCTTCCAGTCTGCGTATCTCTGAAGTCCTTCCGATAAAGATGCCGACTAAGTCAGTGGGGTCTAAATGAGTAAACAAGCACACCTTTCAAACATCTGTATAAAGTCATCCTGGGGCAAAGCCAGATGGGACACCATGAAAGCACAGCCTGAAATGTCCACAGCACACCAGGCTCTGGCCCTCCCCAAGCCCTTCAGAAGCCCTTTCACTAGTAGTTACTGCTCCCTTTCACGTATTCCAGGAGCACATCCTTAATCTTTCAATCAAATAAGTAGAATAAACAGAAGTTAGTATTTATCTCTAACACACAGGAGGTTCAACGAGTACGTTGAAGACCATGTCAGAACCCAGTACCATTTACTCAGAAGATGGCACCAAGAACAAAGGGGCAAGGGAAAGGCAGTATATGTGTGTTGTGAAACATTAAGCAGCAAAGGCTTAATACACTGGCTACTCAATGTCCCTGCCTGAACAATTGTGACACCCCAGGTGGGGTTCCCCCAGATTTTGGCAAGTCTGTATTACACAAGGAGTTCTGGTTGCACGGTGGGTTAAGTGTTGGTAGCTAAACAAAAAGTCAGCAGTTCAGACCCATCTGTCACTCAGGAGAAAAAAGATGACAGCCTTGAAAACCCAACGGAACAGTTCTACTCTGTCCTATGGGATCACTGTGAGTTGGGATCATCAACGCGATAGTAGCGTGCTTGGTTTGAGTTTGGGTTTAGGGTAAGACCGCTGAATATGTTTTGAAGCAAGTCACAGACATGAAAAGCTACCTGCCACATTAAAACATAAAAAAATCAACCACTATAAATGATGTATAGAATAAAACATTACCTCACAAATATGCATGTAAATATAATATAAAAATGACTGCAACCATATATCGACGGAGAACTTCCACATGTTCAAGCCGGATTCAGAAGAAGCCAGATATGGAATGAGGGATATCATAGATCTTGGCTGAAAGCAGAGAATACCAGAAAGATGTGACCTGTGCTTTATTGACTATGAAAAGCCTTTTGATTGTGTGAATGAATCATGAAAAGATACGGACAACATTGCAAAGAATGAATATTCCAGAACATTTCATTGTGATTATGAGGAACCTGTGCATAGACCAAGAGGCAGTTGTTCTAACAGAACATGGGAACACTAAATGGTGTAAAATTTGGAAAGGTGTATGACAGGGGTGTATTCTTTCACCATACTTATTCAGTCTATATGCAAATAACCAGAGATGCTGGATTATATGTAGAAAACATGGCATCAGGATTGGAGGAAGACTCATTAACAACCTGCGATATGCAGATGATAAAACCTTGCTTGCTGAAAGCGAAGAAGACTTAAAATACTTACTGATGAAGATCAAAGATCACAGCCTTCAGGTGGGTTGCATCTCAATGTAAAGAAAACAAAAATCCTCCCCACTGGACCAATAAACAACATTCTTATAAATGGAGAAAAGATTGAAGTTGTCAAATACTTCATTTTTCTTGGGTCAACCATGAACACTCATGGAAGCAGCAATCAAGATACCAAAAGACGATTTGCATTAGGCAAATCTGCTGCTCAAGACCTCTTTATAATGTTGAGGAGCAAAGATGTCAGTTTGAAGACTAAGGTGTACCTGACCCAAGCCATGGTATTTTCAATAACCTCATATGGATGCGAAAGCTGGACAGTGAATAAGGAAGACTGTAGAAGAATTGATGCATTTGAGTTATGGTGTTGGAGGAGAATACTGAAAGTGCCATGGGCTGCCAAAAGAACAAACAGATCTGTGTTGGAAGAAGTACAGCCCGAGTGCTCCTTGCAAGCCAGAATGGCCAGACTTTGTCTCTAATACTTGGGATATAATATCAGGAGGGGCAAGCCCCTGGAAAAGGATTTCATGTTTAGTAAAGTGGGTGATTGGAGAAAAAGAGGAAGACCCCCAGTGAGATGGATTGGCACAGTGACAAGAGCAATGGGCTCAGGCGTAGCAACGATTGTAAGGCTGGTGGGGGATTGGGTAGTGTTTCGTTCTGCTGTGCACAGGGTCTCTAAGAGTCCGTACTGACTCAATGGCAGCTAACAACAACATAATAATAATAATAATTGAGACTGTGTTACCAGTTAGTCTCCCCACACAGGAATGAAGAGTTTTCGGATTCATGCTCTCTACTGCTGCTTCTTTATCCTCTTTCTGCCATGATTAACAAAGTCTTCTTCCTGGGACTTAACACACAAACTGTAATGTTATAGATCAAGAGCTCATGAACAGCTATGTCTCCAGTGAGGAGTTCAGTTCTCCTGATTGCTCTCATCTATAAACACTCTCAAAGTTGAGCTTTATCATTGGCCATGTGGCTACTAGCGAAGAGTTCTCAATGTCCCACTTGCCTTGTGGCCAGTGACTAGTCTGGTCACACCTTCCCATCTACACACGGGCCTTAGCAGAAAGAAGGCCTGACAAGTTTCTCAGCCTTTGACTTGCTGTGCATGTTAAAACGGAATCTGCATCCTGGGCTTTTAACCAGGCAGAAAGAATAAACTTTACAACAAAGTGACGTGAGGAAGATTGTCTTCTGTGATGCCACAAAATCCAAACTCGTTCCCCTGTCTGCTTCTCCTTTCTAAAACACCTCACAAATTTACAACTGTGGGATAAGAAATGAAATCATCAAAATTAATACTGAGGAGACAGCAACCAGGATCCAAACAGCAAACCAACCATAACAACAAAATATCTGTCCACACTGACTTCCACTCCTTGAAGCCAGCACAGAGGCAGATAGAGCAGCAGTAACCTAGCTTACCTGTCTCATAGGGGAGGGCTCCAGCAAGAATCATTTTCGGTAAAGCCAGCTGGTTTGGAACAACTCTTTTTCCTTGTCACCAGCAGGAATGATGATGTCTAAAATCAGAGCCTGTCTCCCTCCCGCAAGGTCTACCTGGCAGAGCACCTCAAGCCAGAAGACCTTCTCTTCCTCCAGAAGTAGAAACAGCTGTTCCTCAAGTCTCCAGTCATTCAGGAGGCTTTGGCTCCACCTAATGAACTGTGTGTCTGGTTCTCTTGCTTCACAGAACCAGCGGACTAGAGAAACCAAAATCAAACCCACTGCCGTCAAGTTGAATCCAACTCATAGCAACCGTATCAGGTGCAGCACAAGTGCCCCATGGAGTTTCCAAAGTTCCAAGGTAAGAAATGGACTGCTAACGTTAAGGTTGGTAGTTCAAACCCAGTAGCCACTCCTTGAAAACCTATACAGGGTCACTATGAGTCAGAACTGACTCCACCACACTTCACAACAACAACAACCTTTACAGAAGCACACTGCCATCCATATCTTTTTCCTGTGCAGCAGGGTAGCTGGTGGGTTCAAACAGCTGACCCTTAGCCTAGCGGCAGAATGAATTGCACCTCCATTGCTGAGTATAAAGAGGAAACAAGATTCCAAAGACCTGGGATGAGCGGACATAGGCAAATCCCTACCTGGTGCTTTTCCAAGCACATACAAACAGCCTCAACTTCGGGATAATCCATTCTACACAGATTTATTGAGTGCCCAGTCAGAACAAGTCACCGTCAAAATAGCCCAGCCAGGCTAGACTTGCACAAGGGGCCTGAGATGATTAAGTTTAACTGAGCGATAAGGATTTCAGGCCTCTGTCCAAGAACCGGGGAACAACTGCTCATTATGGATTCACTTGAGCACAAAAGGGAAATGCAAATTTGCAAAAGATTTGTAGCTGTGCTATTCCTGGAACCCTGCCCCAAAATTCAGGCAAAGAGCACACAGGCCACACACACATACAACACATACACACACACACACAGTGTTGGTCCAGGGACACTAACTATGCAACTGAAGGGTGACAGAAAGGAAAGCTTTCCCTTCAGATTCACACTTTCTTTCCACACAGAAGAATGTGGATTTTTTTTCATTCTTTTTTTTGGGGAGAGAGGAGGTATCTTAATCATCATTGCAACAGACAATTTATGGATAGAAGAGAAAAGAAATGTACTGTTCTTCAGCTCCAATTTTGTTTTTTCATACACATGTCAACGAAAGGAAAGCCATAACACAGTGGGTTTGTGAGCTGCCCCTAACATCACCCCTATGTCTCCCCTGACTTTCATGATGGAGCTTCAAAAAGTTGGTAGACAAATGGAATTTCCTCATCAATGTTTTTAAGCCCCTCGTATGAATGCAATCCCTGTATTACCATCACTGAGAAGTAACAAGGAAAACCAGACTAAAGCAACTTATCATGACACCACTAACAAGGGGGCTTGGTAAAATTCATGGAAACAAGGAATTAAAAGAGAATGGGATATTTCCACCAACTTTTAAAACCCCCTTGTATTTACTTCCATTCCAACTCACTGTTGAAATATTGGGCTTTGAACATTTGGTTAATTCTTCCTACCAAAACATGTTTTTAAAAGGTCTATTGCCCCAAAGGACTTCTGGTGTGTCGCTGTAGGATCTGCACTGGACTGTGTACCACAAGACTGTGGTTCAAACCACCAGCTGCTCCTCAGAAATGCTAAACAGGGTCACTATGAGTTGGAACTGACTCTATAGCACTTACCAACAATAACAACAGTCCCAAGAGTAGGTTGTGTGAACCAGGCTGCTAATCTGAATGTCAGCAGCTCGAAACTACCAGCTGTTCCGCAGGAGAAAGATGAGGCTTTCTGCTCCTGTAAAGATTTACAGCCTCGGAAACCCTGTACAGGGTCGCTGTGGGTCGGAACCGACTCCACCACCACCACCAAAGAGTAGGTAGATGATCAGAAGAGTAGAAGAAAGATAAGATAGGAAATGTGGGTGGGGCAATAGAAAGTATGTTACATATGGTGAGTGCTCCAGGAAATGAAAAATGTTCCCTTCCTAAACAGATCTTTATGTAGAATTATGTGTCAGCTGGTTTCAGGAAAATGTGACCCATCCTTGTCCATATGTTCCAGGTGTTCATGGTGGCATGCTGTGCTAGAAATACATGAGCAACCCCGGCCCTTTCTATCTACTTATAATTTACTATCATCTTTTCTGAAAGACCCACGGAGATTTGAGAGAGGAAGCAGGTACCCTAGAGGAGGCACAGACCACCAGAGCTAGGACTATTCAGAGGAATGGGGTAAAAGTGGGGTTAGGGAAGGGGCACTGAACGAGGCTTGGAATAACTGGTACCTGTTACAGTGAGGACCTTCCATAACTAAATTTTCTGAAGAAACAAATATTATTATTTATAGTAGTGTTTGCATTGTTTAACATAAAATAAACCAGGCTGAAGTGGAAATTAACCATGGTGCTATAGGATAAGCACTCAGCCTCAAGGTTGGTTTGAACCGTAAGCTCGGTAGTTCAAACTCACCAGCCGCTCCTTGGAAACCCTATACAGGGTCGCTATGAGACAGAACCAACTTGATGGCACTTAACAACAACAACATGAAGGTGAAGATTCTCTAAGGCCCACCAATGCTTTACTGTTCTCTCTGTACTCAGCTGAAATTACATATTCGTGCAATCACTGATTTCATTCCACAAGTATTTGCCAGTACCCAAGGAGAGGCCAGGCACGTAACAGAGTTCTTACACCCACCTCCCCACTTAGTAATGAATGCCCGTCTCTCCTCCAGTAAGGAGTCCCAAGAGGGCAGAGATCACATCTCCACTGTACTGAACTGTGTTTCTAGCCTGACATACAGTCTGGCATTACGTGAAGGCTCACAAAGTTTGTGGAAAAATGGAACTGAAAGATAATGATATCTTTTTCACAAATTGTTTAAAACTCCTTCATAGAAGGCACCCAGTAAGTATGGTGGTTACGTGCCGTGGAGTCACTTCCGACTCATGATATTGCTGTTTTTATTATGTGCCATGGAGTCGGTTCCGACTCATAGTGACCCTGTACACGGTGTCTGAGGCTGCAAATCTTTACGGGAGCAGTAAGCCTCATCTTTCTCCCATGGAACAGCTAGTAGTTTTGAACTGCTGACCTTAAGGTTCACAGCTCGATTCGTAGCCACTACACTACCAACCCTCCTGTTATAGGGCTGGGATTATGAATTTCTGAAAAATCAGATGACACAAACAAAGTTATTGATAATGGCATGCAAAAACTAAGACCTGAGGAACAATGTTGCGTTCTTGTCAAGTGCCATCAAGTCAAGTCCGACCCATAGTGACTCTGTATAGGGTTTTCAAGGAGTGGCTGGTGAGCTTGAACCCCCGATCCTGCAGTTCAAACCGACTTTGCAGTCCAGCGCATTAACCCACAGCGCCACACCAGGACTCCTGAGGAACAATTGTTGTTGTTGAGTGCCATTGTGCCAGTTCCGACCCATAGCAACCCTGTATAGGGTTTCTAAGGAGCAACTGGTGAGGAACAATACTGACTATTAAATACTTTGGTTGGTTCCAACTCATGCAACCCTGTTAACAGGTTTCCAGGGATGTTAATAGTTGTAGGCGTGGAAAAGCCTTGTCTTTCTCCCACAGAGTAGGCTGGTAGGCTGAAACTGCCAAGCTTGTTGTTAGCAGTCCAGCGCTTACTCTACAGAGCCATAGCACTCCAACACTGACTGTAAAGACGATTAAACACTACTTTAAGGAAAGCAACTTTAAAGGAGGTGTCATTTAGATGAAACGGGTGTGTACCTGGACAGAGCACAGTGCAGTCAACCCATCTCTGCACAGACGCCCATGATGTCTTCCCTAACACACATTCCCTCCTAACAAACAGCCTCGCCACTGTGTTTGCGTTTCTGAAGAAGCTTCAGGACCCTGCTTCGGCATATACGTCCTAGGCCAGGCCATTCCCCTGGCCAAAGTGACGGCTTCAGGGCAAACACATGACACTAGTTCACCGAATGAATCCTGAGACTTCTGCTTCTGATGGTGGCTGAAAGTTGCTGGCTCTCTCCTAGTTGGTATGGTGCCCAGTGAAGACTAGGTCTTTCGAGGCTACTGTTGCTGCCATGATGAAGGCGGCTGGAAGGCGATGCCTACATCTAGGAGGCACAGAGAATCCAAGAAACAGGGGGCTGGATGCATGGAACTGGATCCCTAAGACCAACGGCAATCTCTGAATCAAACCGTACCTGAAGCATAGCCTGTGGCTGAATTTCTTAGTTACAGAAGTGACTGAATTCCCTCTAGTTTTCTTTCGTTTGCAACCAAAAGAATCCTAATATATGCTAGTTGTGTGGCCTCGAAAAAATTAAAATGGAATACTAATGACTCAAAAGGATGTCTTATGGATTAATGGGGGACAAAACAGGACTGAGTATAATGCCTGCCTACCCTTGACAAGTCCTAAACAAATATTCTTTGCTTCTGTGAAGGGATTTGCCACATGGTTCCTTTATATCATCTGTTCACTTTGTATATTAAATAATTTGTTTACAAATGATCCATAAATTAACAAGGCAGCTGGGACAGCCAGAACTAAAGACATCAAAGGCTGAGAACCACTGATAATTGAAGCACAATCCAAAATGAAAACAACCATCCTTGTAATTACAACATCTGTGGTGGTTACGAATCGGGCTGCGAACCTTAAGGTCAGCAGTTCGAAACTACCAGCCGCTCTGCGGGAGAAAGATGAGGCTTTCTACTCCCGTAAGGATTTACACCCTCGGAAACCCTCTACAGGGTCGCTATGGGTCGGAATTGACTCGAAGGCACTTAACAACAACAACAACATATAATAAATAGAGTCCTGGTGTGGCGCTGTGGGTTAATGCGCTGGACTGCATAGTCAGTTTGAAGCGCAAGGTCGGCAGTTCAAGCTCACCAGCCACTCCTCAGAAACCCTATACAGGGTCGCTATGGGTCAGAACCAACTCAAAGGCACTTATCAACAACAACAACATAGTAAAGCCTACAGTGCCACTAGGACTCCAATTATATAATATTGTATTGTATATAATGTATCTTATATAATTGGAGTCCTAGTGTGGCACTGCAGGGTAAGCACTGAACTTCTAATTGAAAGGTTGACAGTTCAAATCCACAAGGTGCTTCTTGGACCTTATACAGGGTTGTTATGAGTCTGACCTGATTCAACAGCATTTCACAATAACAACATACTATAATTATACATTATCTATAATAAATCAACGGAGTCCTGGGGTGGTGCTGTGCGCTAATGCATCAGAGTGAAAAGTCGTTTGAACGGCAAGTCCAGTGGTTCAAGCTCACCAGCTTCTCCATGGAAACCCTATACAGGTTTGCTATGGGTTGGAATTGACTCAACGACACTTAACAACAACAAATAATAATAATAAACCAACATGCATAGAAACAATTATCAAGAAATCAAAGAACGTATTGCATTAGGCAAATCTGCAAAAGACTTCTTTAAACTGATAAAAAGCAAACATATCAGTTTGAGGACTACGGCACACCTTGGTATTGTTAATAACCTCATATGCATGTGAGAATTGGACAACAAAAAGGAAGATCATAAAGGAATCAGTGCATTTGTATTACAGTGTTAGTGAAGAAAACACTGAAAGTGCCATGTACTGGCCAGAAAAAGACCAATTAAATCTATCTTGGATGAAGTACAGCCAGAATGCTTCTTAAAAACAAAGGTGGTAAGACTTCATCTCTCATACTTTGGACACATTATCAGGAGGGACTAGTCCCTAGAGAAGGACATCAGGGAGGGTCAGTGGAAATGAGGAAGACCCCCCACAGAGATGTACTGACATGGAGACAACAACAATAGGCTTAAATATAACAATTTTGAGGATGGTGCAGGACTTGGCAGTGTTTCGTGGTATACACGTGGTTGCTGTGAGTCAATACTACAACATCTATACAACAGTCCCTGTAGCACACAGCTTGGATAAGTAATAATAAATAAGGAAAAGTGAGGAATTAACACATCAGAATTCTGCTACTGTTAAGAACACTGAATAGATACCATGGTCTTCCAGAAGAATTGAAGGCATTTGTCTTGGAAGAAGTACAGCCAGAGTGCTTCTTATAAGCAAGAAAGGTGAGAATTCATACCACATACTTTGGACATATTATCAGGAAGGATAAGTCCCTGGAGAAAGACATCATGCTTGGTAAAACAGACGGTCAGCAAAAAGGAAGATGACTCTCAATAAGATGGATTAACATAGTGGCTGTTCCATGAGGGAAAGATGAGGCTTTCTTATCCCATGAAGATTTACAGCCTCAGAAACTCTGTACAGGGTCGCTATGAGTGGGAATCGACTCCACGGCACCTAGCCAACCAACCAACCAACCAACCAAGTAGAAAATATTGCTCCTAGGACTCCAGTTCATACATGCAAGGTTTATTCCAAACAAAACATGTTTAAACTTGTCTCTGCAGTCAGTAACTGCACACAAGTTCTCTCAACACTTGTCTTAGTCTAGTTAAGGTGTCTTCTCCCCAAAAATAAAGGTTTCAACCAAAACAGTGGCTTCGAAGGGGATCTGTTGGGTCACTGAAATTCAAGGCAGAGAGGTCATCTCAGAAGGCTATGGCAATTCCAAAGGAGTAGTCTTAATAGAAGAGTCCTGCTGTGGTACTGTTTGATAAGTACTGGCCCACAAGGTCAGTATGAACCACAAGGTAGGTGGTTCAAACCCACCCGTCATTCCTCAGAAGCCCTATACAGAGTTGCTATGAGTTGGAACTCGCTCAAAAGCACTTAACGACAATAACAACAACAAATCTTGACAGATTTTCTCAAAGGACACAAATTAGTCACAGGGGTTTATTAGAAAGAAAGTTTTAAGAACAGTGAAAATTGCATTACGAAAAGAGGCAGGAAAATCGTACTGCAAAATTATTTTCCATCATGACAATGCACAGGGCAAGAAAAACTCAAATAGAGACATATCCTCTCAGGTAAAACCCAGAAAAGTCTGATTCTGCAAGAATCATATTTTTAGTCTCCAGCATCTTACACAGGGCATGACACCTAGTAGGTCTTTGTTATTGAATTGGTACTATCTCATAGTGACCCTATGCACAACAGAACAAAACACTGCCTGATCCTGGGCCAACTAAAGGCCAAATCGGTCTTTAATTGCTGTTTTTTAAATGGCAAGTGGATAGGTGGATGGATAGTAAGGAATATACCTTAAACTTCTTTATGTCTTTACTAACAAGTGCTTCATGCTCTGAGTAGATGCTTAGCTGTCCAACTGATTCATATATGGTAATCTACTTGGGTGAACCACCCACCACATGCTGGAACTACCTCCTTCCAGTTTCATAGGTGTCCACTAATTCTAATGCTCAGGGGTTTGATAGACAAGTTTGCTCAGACCCTCCACAGTGATGTTGCTTATAATTACATCCTCTGTCAGGTCCTTGTCTGAAACTAAATGCAGACTCCTCATCTCATGTGAACATCTCAATGAAATTGCACTAACACCCCAAACATACACGCTGTCATTTTCAGGACAAGTGGTACATCTGCTACCAATATTGCCATCACCACCATGTGGACTAAGGAGCTCTGGTAGCGCAGTGGTTACGAATCGGGCTGCGAACCATAAGGTCAGCAGTTTGAAACTACCAGCTGCTCCGTGGGAGAAAGATGAGGCTTTCTACTCCCGTAAGGATTTACACCCTCGGAAACCCTGTACAGGGTCGCTATGGGTCGGAACCGACTCGAAGGCACTTAACAACAACAACAACAACCATGTGGACTATTCCAAGCACAGGAGACCAGGGTACCAATCCCACCCAGCACATGACCAATTTTGGTACACGTGTCATTTAACATGACAACCGTCTCTACTTCACAATGTCCTACACATAGGAAAATAAAGTACTTCAAAAAAGCATGCTTTGTTTTATCAGTATTCCTTGGAATTTAACTTTATATGTTCTGTAAGTAATCTGCTTGTAGTCCTGGTGTGGCGCTGTGGGCTAATGCGTCTGACTGCAAAGTCGTTTGAACTGCAAGGTCGGTGGTTCAAGCTCACTGATTGCTCCTTGGAAACCCCATACAGGGTCGCTATGGGACGGAATCGACGCGTTGGCACTTCAGAACAACAACAGTAACAATTTGACTACATGTGGGAAGGGCTGAGGAAGAGAGTAAGTCATCGGATCTCACCCTGCAGGTGAGCTAAAAACTTTGCTTTGTGGTTAGCCTTAAAGTTTAGATTCCATTGGCAACCCCAATTAATTCCACTTGCAAATTTCAACAGCTAAATTCCACAAAAGCCACAGTGAGAAATAAGCTCTAGGGCACTTTACTTTTAGGACCCTGTCACGTCATGTCCCCCTTAACAAAGAACAAAGATTTTGCATTATGGTAACCAACAGGCTAAAAGCAAACATCCTCTGTCTGTGCAGCATAAATCAAATCTGATATATTTTCTTCCAGGTTTTAAAAAATATTTTCATGTGTTTTAGGTGAAAGTTTACACAGCATATTAAGTTCCTTTTTAACATTTTGTATCCACTGTCCCATGCCATTGGTAATGATATTTGCAACGTGTGAGCCTTCTCATTATCCCCATTCCATTTGATGTGTTCCCATTCATCTAGCTTCCCAAACCCTCCTTGGCTTCTCATCTTTACTTCTGAGTTGACAGTCTGGTCTCATAGTTTAGTTGCTTAAAGGAACACATTAATCATGGGTGATATTGCTTATTTTAGAAACCAAACTGTTATTTGGCTGAAAAGTGACCTATAGAAATACCTTCAATTCCAAGTTCAAAGGTTATCTATGACAAAATTCTTGGGGGTTCCTCTAGTCTGTATTAATCAATGTAGTATGTCTGGACTTTATTGTAGCAATTTTGAGTTTTGTTCTATATTTTTCTTGTATTCTATATGGGGCCTTCTATTGTAGAAGTGGTAATTGAAGACCACCTAATTTTCCTGGTTTCAGGTTAGAACAAGCGGTGGTTCCTGTGGGCTATTAATCCTGTAAAGGAGCTCTGGTAGCGTAGTGGTTACGAATCGGGCTGTGAACTGCAAGGTCAGTAGTTCGAAACTACCAGCTGCTCTGTGGGAGAAAGATGAGGCTTTCTGCTCCTGTAAAGATTTACAGCCTCGGAAACCCTATTCAGGGTCTCTATGGGTCGGAACCGACTCGACGGCACTTAACAACATTAGTCCTGTAAGCTAGTTTCTTCTCTGAGTGGTTGATTTCCCACATTCTCCTTCGCTTCATATGAGTATAGCCCAACTATTAGACGACAACTTGTAAACAAGAGCCTAGGTATGTAGATGACTATTTGTGTCATTAGAGCTCTAGGATACATACTTAAGAAATGAATTGTGGTTAAATGCCGTTGTATCAATTCCGACTCAGTGACTCTGTACAGGGTGTCCAAGGGAGCCACTGGTGGGTGTGAGGTGTCGATCTTGTGGTTCGCAGTCCTTTGCTTATCCTACAGAACCACACCAGGAGTCCTGGTGGTGGTGGTGGTGGTTATGTGCCGTAGAGTCGGTTCTGACTCATAGCGACCCTGTACAGGGTTTCTGAGGCTGTAAATCTTTACGGGAGCAGAAAGCCTCATCGTTCTCCCACAGAACAGCTGGTAGTTTCAGACAGCTGACCTTGCGATTCACAGCCCAATTCGTAACCACTACTCTACCAGAGCTCCAGGAGTCCTAGGAGAGGGATTACTGGATCATAAAGTATTTTTATTTCTAGCTTTCTGAGGCAGCGCCATACTGTTTTCCACAGTGGTTATACAATTTTATGTAATCTCAACAGCAATATATAAGTTTCAATTCCTCCATAATCTCTCCAGCATTGGTTGTTTTCTGTTGTTGCTGTTCTTAAATCACCGCCATTTTTTTTGTGGTGGTAAGACAGTATCTCATTGCAGCTTTGCCCTTTAGATTTTCTTAAAGCATTCCAATTACACTTAGTTCAGACCTGGGATGTCAGAAATACATGTTCTGGGGCTCCACGCCAGATCTCCTGAATTAGATACTGGCAGTGGAACCAGCAGTCTGGGGTAGCCAGTGTGCCAGGTGATTTTGATGTCTGAGAACCACTGCTTTAACAAGGCTATTTTTCAGAGTGACAGTCCTCGTTCCCCCATTCACAAATAGCCTGTGTATCTTTAATAGCTATGTGTTCTCCCCACATCAAAAGAGGTTGGAGGGAAAGATTTAACTTTCTAATTAATAGGTAAAGCTAAGGGTTATTTTTTACTTCCTAGAAAGTGTAAATCAAACCCTGCGGATACAGAAACCAGACTAAAATTCCAAATCTAGAACTGAGGAGACAGGATGATCTAGAGCAGGGGTAGGGGGACGTGTTTTCTGCCAAAATTTATAACATAATCCACAAGCCATACAAAATTATCAATTTAAAAATTAGCCTGCTGGGTTATCTGGCAGGTCGCTCAATAAGACTACATCTCCCACGAGGCCTAGGAAGGCCAGTTTAGGGGCCAGAAAAACAATGAGACGTGTTCTTTGTTTGTCCCTACAAATGAGGAACCATCATATGAAGAATTAGATTTTGGGCCTCTTTGGGGACAACCTGAACGACTTAAAGGAACACTGGAACCGGCGGAATCCACGTTTCCGTGAGTTGGAACGGAAATAGCCTGTGGAAATGGGGAGGAGCCGGAAGACAGAAAGGGATGCTTCAAATTGGTCCACAGATAAACTGAAGACACTGTTCTTGGCAGTGCGGGTGCTAAACGAGGAAGGCAAGTGTGAGGTGATGGAAGTGAGCAAGCTTGATGGAGAGGCATCCATTAACAATGGCAAAGGCCAGCTGATCTTCTTTTATGTGTGGAGCATGAAACTGAACTGGACAGGTACCCCTACATCAGGAGTGTAGTACAAGGGGCATGTGGAGATCCCCAATTTATCTGATGAAAACAGCAAGATTAGTGTGAGCCCGGCCAAAAATGAGCCTGACACCAATCTCATGGCTTTAATGAAGGAAGAAGGGGTGAAACTTCTCAGAGAAGCAGTGGGAATGTACATCAGCACCCTCAAAATAGAGTTCACGCAGGGCATGATCTTGCCTACAGTGGATGGAGAGTCACAAGATACCACCAGACAGCCAGCTCTGACAGCGGAGGAGCGGAAGGCTACTAAATCTGCTCCTTGGAAAACCCAGGCTAGGCCTGTTGGTGTCAGAATCTCCACTTGTAATATCACCTTTAAAGAAACCTTCCTGACGTCACCAGAGGAGCTTTATAGAGTATTTACTACCCAGGAGCTCGTTCAGCCCTTTACCCATGTTCCTGCCGTGTTAGAAGCAGATAAAGGTGGGAAGTTTCACATGGGAATTTACTGATCTGGTCCCGGAGAAACACACTGTGATGAAGTGGCGGTTTAAATCTTGGCCGGAGAGGCACTTTACCACCATCACTTTAACCTTCATTGACAAGAGCGAGAGACTGAGGTGCGCATGGAAGGGCATGGCATCCCCGCTCCTGAGGAAGAGCGGACACGGCAGGGCTGGCTGCGGTACTATTTTGAGGGCATCAAGCAAACCTTTGGCTACGGCGCATGCTTATTTTAGAGTCCACAGCCTGGCGGCTACATCCTGCCCCCACTTCAGTCGGTCCCCGGACCAGGGCTTCGACTCACAGCATTGCACCATCCCAACCACTAACTTGGGGCAGAGTCCCTCCCCTCCACATATACCATGGGTTTGTGCATGTTTTCTGCTGGGTAGGATCAAAGGGCAATTTCTCTTTTATGTGTACATTCACTAAATAAATCTAATTTAAAAAAAAAATTAGCCTGCTATATTTGGTCAAATATCTAATTAACACACCCCTTAAATGATGGCTAAGGAGCTCTGGTAGCATAGTGGTTACGAGTCAGGCTGCTAACCTCCAGGTCAGCAGTTTGAAACTACCAGCGGTTCCATGGAATAAAGATGAGGCTTTCTGCTCCCGTAAAGATTTATAGCCTCAGAAACCCTATGCAGGGTCACTGTGAGTCAGAACTGAATCCATGGCACACCACCACCACCACCAAGCCCATGGCTGGAACTGTAGTTACCTTGACATTCCCCACCCCTAATCTAAAGGGTCCCGGGATTTGGGGATGGAATTTGCTTCTACAGGTCCATGTCTCTGAAGTGACCTTTCTGCTCCATAATCTAGAAATAATCCATCCATTCCTCTGGTACAGCTGAGTTCCAATCTAACACTTTGAGCTCTGAGGTCTTGGACAAGCTATTGACACGTAATGTAAAGTTATCAGACCCTCAGCATGGAAACTTGAGTGTCAGTACTTTGAAAAGGTTCCTAGGTGGTTTCAATAGGCAGCGAAAGGCTGGGAATTACAGATCTAAAGACCCTCAACTAAAGGCATGTCCACAGCAATATGGCTTTCAACCCATGTCACCACATCTATGCTTAATTTCTACTAAACCAGGATAGCTCACAGAAATCTACCAAAGTTTCCAAACGCCTTTTATTAAAACAATCCAGCTTCCACTGGTTTCAAGGCAATGACAGAACATTAAACATTAAAGGCACCTTGATGCCTACCAGCACCATAGTCAACAATCTGTAACCCTGCTGACAGCCTTGTTAAAGCAGTGGTTCTCAGACATCAAAATCACCTGGCACACTGGCTACCCCAGACTGCTTGTTCCACTGCCAGTATCTAATTCAGGAGATCTGGGGTGGAGCCCCAGAACCTGTATTTCTGACAAGTTCCCAGGTCTGAACTAAATAAATGCTCAGAAAGATGAAGGCCAAGACAGTCAGTGCCTTGAGACTCCTGGTGAGTTCCAATGGGGTAACTCACACTTAGAAACTGATCTAGAAAAAGTACCAGGATTTCTGTGATTCCATGAAAAGATGATCTAACCTAGACGATTGCAATGGACTGCAAACCACAAAGTCGGCAGTTCAAATCCACCGGATGCTCCTCGCAAACCTTCTATATTGCTGTTGTTAAGTACTGTTGAGTCAGTTCTGACTCATAATGACCCCATACCGGGTTTCTGAAGAGTCCTTGGTGAGTTTGAACTGATGATGATCTTTTGGTTCACACTGACCTAGGGGTCCAGCGCATTATTATGCGTCACACCAGGATTATATATATTCTTCTGTTACAGAAAAGATTTTAAGGAAATGTATAAAATGTTATCTAGCACAGGTTAGGAATACATTCAAATACTTTTTTTTTTGTATTTTCCACATGTGTTACTTTTATAATCTGGAAAATAATAAAACCTTTAAATATTCCCAGGGAAAAAGACGAAGAAAAAATCTATGAAAATGATAACAGTTGCTGTGGGACTTGGAATAAATATTTTATTCTTCCATTTTTATAGTACTTTCAGAAACAATCACCTTGTATTTTTATAATCAGAAAAACATTCTTCCCCTTGAGAAGGAGAGGCTGGCAGGAATGAGAACAAAGTGAGAGAGCTGAGAGCCCAGCCCGGGATTGAGAGTTAAGTTCTAACTGTATTCAGCTGGAGGTCTTGATGCACTACAGCTTAAAATAAAATATGTCCAAGAGTGCCTTCCTACCTGGCTGAAGGAATAAGATAGAAGAACATTTCTGCAAAACTCCCAAGGCATGAGTCTATCTCTGAGACTGATCTGCCACAAATCCCCCCAAGAACATGAGGTTATTGTTGCCCATGACAGACATTTTGCTGTCTGGACAAACGGAGTTAAAGAGAATGGAATTTTTTCACCAACGATTTAAAGCGTCCTTATATGCAAGCCCAGTGACCTTCCTGAGCTGCCCAAACACCTTCATCCATGAGGCAGGGATTGCTTTAGCTCCCACAAAGGCTAATGATGTCCTGACGCAGAAGGGCTGGGAATTTTCTCCTGGCCCCAAGAATTCAAGGACCAAGGTCCCAGTGAATCAGGCAGAACACTCGATGAGGCTGCCACATTGACACATAGTATCACATCCCTCACAGTTATTAGCACCTAAAATGATCTCTGGGAAGTCCAAAGAAAGTCTGGCACCACACACACGACACAGTCTCACCAATCTTGCATGCATTCTCACCTACAAGTCCAAAATCCAACCCACCCTCCAAAATGTCCCCTGAGCGGCCTTCCTTTCCCAGCACTGAAGGGAAGGCCTCACTCAGTGTCTCTTTAGTACCACACATGTATACATGTATGTATACATGTATGTATATGCTCTAGTACATACTACATAGATTGGGTACGGGTGGTGGTGGTGCTAGGTGTCACTTCACTGATTTCAACTCATAGTCACCTCATGTGACAGAGTGGACTGCATCAAAGACTTCTGAGGCTGAAACCTTTACAGGGGTCATCAGCAGATCTATCTCCTGCAGAGCGGAGATTCAAACAGCCATCCTTTCAGTTAGCAAACTGGTGCTTAACTGTTGTGTCACCAGGGCTCCTTGTGTATTAGAATACGTGTTCATTTACTACAACGCCCACATTTACATACAAGGGGGCTTCAAAAGTCCATGGAAGAATGGAACTAAATGCACTGTGGGATTGCAATCAATGACATGAAATGCACATAAATTAGTAAATGGAAAACTGATTTGCTCTGGAAACCTTCACCCAATTCTAAACAAAAGGTTTTTGTTTTTTGTGATTTTTAAAAAAAAACAAACTATTTTTTGTGAATTGAGTGAGTTTACAGAGCAGATCATAAATTTCACATTCAACAAATCATATACTTCGCTTCATTATAATGACTGCAATCCCTTCCATGTACCAACAGTTAACAGCTTTTTCCTTTATTCACTGTAACATTGCTTTCCTCCCTGTGTCTCCTGCTACATCTTTTGTCTGCTAACCTTCCTCTTACATATTGCCTGCCCTGTCACCCATATTAACATGTGTCTACTCTCTAGTCCTGGTGTGGCACTGTGGGTTAATGCGCCAGACTGCAAAGCCATTTGAACTGCAAGGTTGGCAGTTCAAGCTCACCAGCTGCTCCTCGGAAACCCAATACAGGGTTGCTATGGGTTGGAGTCGACTAGATGGCACTTCACAACAACTCTCTAGCCCATAAATAGTTCCAAACCTCTTCCCCCCAGTAATCATTATAGATTGTTTCTTTTATCAAGAAAACCTTTTTACAACATTGGTCTCATACAATATTTGTCCTTTTGTCATGGACTAATTTCACTCAGAATAATATCCTTGAGGTTCATCCATGTTGTGAGGTATTTTGCAGATTCATCATTATTATTCAGCATTTTATAGTATTCCATTGTGTGTATGTATCAAAGTTTAACCTTTCTTCTGTTGATGGACACTTAGGCTATCTTCATCTTTTTTAAGTGTTTCGTGTAGACAACATATTGAAGAATCTTGTTTTCTTACCCATTCTATTCTCTCCTGACTTGTACATTGAATCCATTTACATTAAGTGTAACTATCCATAGTTATGAATTGATTGCTTTTGTTTTGTGTGTGTGTGTGGTGGTGTTGGTTTTTTTCTTCCACATAATTTTCTGCACTGAGTTTTCTAAATTCTTCTGATTTTCCTCTTTTTTGATTTTCATGTATAGATGTATTCATTTTCTTTGACATTACACTGTAACTTATTAGTATTGGTCCCTATTTTAAACAGTCTGTTGTTGAAATCTACTTGACTTTTTTGCCTTTTGCAAGTTCTGTATCTATAACTATTCCCTTTTTGCTTTGTAACTGACTTCATTATAAATTGAAATCTCTGGTTCCCTATTTTCAGTCTTGTAGGTTTGTTTCACTTTGAATACTTCTCTATCTGGATTGAGTTCTGGGCAATGGTGTCATGTGTGATAACTTCAGGTTGTTGTCTGCTATTATTGGTCCAAAGAACACCCTTTAGCATTTTTTTGTACAGTTGATCTGAATATTCCAAATTCTTCTAATTTCAAGCTTATCAGGAAACCCTAATTTTGCTATTGCATTTCAGGGACAACTTTGCTGGGTATATGATACTTGGTTGACAATTTTTTTTTCTTTCAGAGTTTTGTATATGTCATCCCATTGCCTTCTTGCCTGCCAGGTCTCTGCTGAAAAGTCAGAACTTAGTCTCTGTTTTTCATGTTTCCCAGGCTGCTTTCAGACTTCTTTTCTTGTATTTGATTTTAGAGAGTTGGATTATGGTATGTCTTGATGATTTTCTTTTGAGGTCTATCCTGTTTGGGGTCCATTCAGCTCCATGAATGCTTACCTTCTCATCTTTGATGATGTTAGGGATGCTTTCTTCCAACAACTCTTCGGCAATTTTCTCTGTGCTTTTTATTATCTCTTTCTGTTCTAGAATTCCAATTAACCCATAAGTTGTTCCTCTTCATGGTATCCCACACAACTCTTAAGCTTTCTTTGAATTTCTTCATTCTTCTTTCTGATTGTTCTTCTAGCATACTAGTCTGGAGAGATTTATTTTCAAGCTCACAAATCCAGGCTCCCATTGCTTCTCATCTACACATTTTCCCTTTCAGTGTTTTGTCCATTTCTGAGATCTTAGTATTAGTCTTCTGGATTTCTAATTGCAGGTTTTGTATTGTTTTAAAATTTGCATTTATTTTGTCTTTTTTGTTCTTGTTGTGCCTTCTTGAATCCTTCTAAAGTTTTTACTGTGTTCTCTTTGTTTTCCTTAATCTTTCTATCGATCCTTTGAAGGTACCTAAATATCATTCTATTGAATTATTTTTCAGTTAGTTCCATTACCTGTTCTGCCTCAAAAATACTTCCTGGCTTTGCATCTTGGTCATTTGTTTAAGCCATGCTCTCGTTACCTCGTGTGAGCTGAAATGGCCTGTTGTCTCTGGGGCATTGTGGGGTTGCCATCTTTATATTTAATTGATGCTTGTATGTTATGTTCTCAGGCTCTCACCAACTGTCTCCTGTGGGTGTAGTTATGGAATGAAAGCGTGGACAGTGTTAGTGCACCTCAGTTTAGGGTGGGTTTGACTGGTCTTAGCTGCTGTCTATCATCGATCAGGTGGCATAGGAGCTGGTACAGGCTCTTGCCCAGTGGATGACATAAAAAAAATTAAAAAAAAAAAGACCATGGGATTTTTTTCACGAGCTTTCTGAAGTCCCCTCGTATATGTAAGTCTTGTGAATGCTGTACTACCTGACTTCAGTCGTTCACCACTTATCTATACAGAGGAAAGGCAAGTCCCCTGAGAATCAAGGTAGCCTCTGTAATCCCTACGTTATCTTTCACACAGAGAAACACAGACCAGTTCCCAACTTCCAAACACAAAAGGAGCTCATCTGGGGCAGTCTAGGAGAGATTCTTTATGGGCATGGATAAAGATGCCCATGCTGATAACAACGACAAGGGATTTTAAAGTTTTGGTTCTGTTTAGAAATGGAAGATCTTTATACAGACTATTTCGGTTAGAGTGGTTCTAGGTTTCCAGAAAGATGACACAAAAAATACAGAATGTTCCCACAGACTCCCTTTCCTCTTCTGATATAACAGCTTGCATTCCTGTGGGACATTTGTTACAACTAATGAACCAGTACTGATTACCACATTTGTGTTCACTGAAGTCCACAGTTTGCATTAGGGTTCCCTCTTTGTGTAGTACTGGCTCTAAGAGTACTGATAAATGCACAACATCACGTGTCTACCAAGCAGAACACTCTAAAAATGCCTTGTGCTGAAGTGAAGCATCTTTAAGATTTCTCAGGGACCCTGCATGGCAAACAAAGGAATCCAGTGAGGGAAGGGCCCCCGAGGGCCCAGTGATGGGCCAGCGCAAACCAGACTATTGACTAGGATGAGTTCCAACATAGGCTTCACAGGTTTCAGAAGGGAAACATTGGTGGCTCTATAGGATAAGCACTAGACTTCTAACCACAAGGTTCACAGTTCCAACCCACCAGTTGGTACGAGGCCTTTCTGCTCCTACAAAGATTTACAGCTTCACAAACCCAAAACAGGGTCTCTATGAATCAGAACTGACCCCACGGCACCTCACAACAACAAAAGGTCTAAGAAGGGGCTTTGAGGAGATGCAGAAGCAAAGCCCGACAACACACATTTGTTGTGTGTGCATGCGCATGTATATAACACTGAGTTGAAGTTTATGTACAAGAGGCACTGTATTTGTCTAGAGGAAATGCACCAATGTTTTCATAGGATTCGATTCATACTGTTTTTCTTATTAAATACTGTTTCTCTTTATTAAATATTTTGTTTACTGAGCTTAATTGAGTGTACTACTTTCAGAAGACAAAATAGTAAAAGTCAAGACAATCTACACGAGCAACCATATCATGATTAAACCTCCACTCACCTCCTCAGCCCCACTTCCATCCTTAGGCAGGATTAACCTTGACTTCACTCCTCTTTCAATTTCTCTTTGCAGCTGTTGCTGTTGGCAATAGAGTCCTGAATCCAATATTGTACCCCAATAGCACTGACAAACAGAGATTGTCAGAAGGGGATGCTAACAAAGACACACTTCAACTAGAGAAAGGGGTGTGGTGTGGAGTTGGGGAGGAGACCTGGGGGTGGGGCAGAGTCTGACTGATCACATCTATTCTGCCAAGTAAACGTATACATGGGTATATCACCTCATTGGAACGTAGTCTCTTCATCTCTAAAACGATAGAAAACCTACAGGTCTTTTCAAAAGAGCTCGTCCACAAGTCTAGTCAAATCTGTAAGGTATGTAGCACTTGTTACTGAAGGGGTAACAAAAGGGAGCAAAGTGGGAAAGGTAAAATTATAAAAAAAAAAAAAAAAAGAAGAAGAAGATGCCAGTACATTCTCCCAAATTTCTGACAGGAAAAGCACAAACTGAGTTCTAACATTACCACAGAAAGGGATTTGTTCTGTCAAAGACCTAAGAAAATATGGCCCACAGAGATGAGGGAGGAGATCCCTGGGGGCCTAGTGAGTCAGACTCCATTTCAGAAGTGAATATACAATGAATTCAATAAATGCTGTGTTCGGGGGCTGATCCCCTGCTTGTTTTAAATCACCCCTAAGAAATTAGTATACATTTCAGGAGGTCTGTGACTATTTTACACATCACCCTACTTTTGTGGAAGAAGATGCCTTGCCTAAGGTCACATGTCTAACTTGGGCAAATTAGTTTTAATAAGCAGACTAAACATTCCAGAGAGGCAGTGTAGAGTTCCAGATAGAGTGAGGTCTTATGCCAACAGGGGCAGGTTTGGAACCGTGTGGCCTTGGGCAAGTGAAGTGCCTTACATTCCCTCCGCCTAGGATTCCTTACATGTAAAGTTGGAATAGCAACAGAACTCTCTTAAGGATGTTGTGAAATGAATTAATTCATATACAGTTCAGTGATGATGACTATGACATTATCTATGTCATGGAGTCCTGGTGTAGTGATGTAGGATAAGCACTAGACTTCTAACCTCAAGGTCAGTGGTTCAAAGCCATAAGTTGCTCCTCAGAAATCATACACAGGGTTGATACAAATCAGAACCAACTTGATGGCACTTAACAACAACAGCAGCAGACTGTTTGCCAGGAGTCTGGTGGTGTCTGTAGGTTGTGCACTGGGCTACTAGCCACAAGGTTAGCTTTTTGAATCCACCTGCTCTGCAGAAGAAAGATGAGGCTTTCTGCTCCCATAAAGATTTACAGCCTGGGAAAGCCTATATAGGGTCACTGGGAGATAACCAACTTACTGGCACATAACCATTGCATGCTGAAAGCTATTATCCTGATATTTCAAACACTGGAAGGGTCACCCATGGTGGACAGATTTCAGTGGAGCTTCCAGAGTAAGAAAGACTAGGAAGAAAGGCCTGGAGGTCTATTACTGAAAATCAGCCAATGAAAACCTTACGAGTCACGGCAGAATATTTTCCAATACAGAGCTGGAAGATGAGCCCTCCCTAAATAGATGGTACTCAAAATACAGTGGCTGTAACTATGAATTCAATCAAGCGTACGTACTATTGTGAGGCTGGACTGGGCAACATTTTAGTCTGTTGTACGCAGAGGGGTTAGAGTCAACTAACTCACTGGCAACCACCAAAAACAAAGTCTAGCTAATTTCATCACTTTAAGTGCATCATTTTAACTCTGAGGACCTTTTTCTCCTTGAGTGCCAAATAAAAGGAGCAGAATCCTTCCCAGCTTCAAAAGCTATGACTCTAAACTCTTCTCTCTTCATGTACTTACGAGCTTGTGGGAGGCAGCAAAAGACCAACTTGAACTTCCAGAAGCTATTACAGTTCCACAAAGAAAGAATGACTTGAAAGCAAGTATATCATTCATGCATGACTGCAGCCCAACTGAGTCTTAATAGTATGTCTAGAAAGTTGTTTGTTGTTGTTGTTAAGTGCTGTTGAGTTGATTCCAACCCATAGGGACCCTCTTTAGGGTTTCCAAGAGCAGCTGGTGAGCTTGAACCGCCGACCTTGCAGTTCAAAGGACTTTGTAGTCTGACGCATTAGCCCACAGCGCCACACCAGGACTCCAGGTGACTGTAATCTTGGCAGCCAACACCTAGCTATGCTTCCTGGTCATGGACATCATGCTTGGCAAAGGAATTACCCTCAACAAGATGGACTGACACAGTGGCTAACTCAGCGTGGTCAAACAAAGCAACGACTGTGAGGAGGGCACAGGGCCTGGCAGTGTTTATTTCTGGTGGACACAGGGTCACTATGAGTAGCAAGGGACTTTCAGACACCTAACAACAAGAACTATGAGGCAGGCACAGAGTTGTTTACAATGCATGGCCTCATAAGGATGTGTCTACTCATAAAGATAAGCCCTGGTGTGACGCTGTGGCTATGCACCAGACTGCAAAGTCAATCTGAACTGCAAGATCGCCAGTTCAAGCTCACCAGCTGCTCCTTGGAAACTCTACACAGGTTTGTTATGGATCAGAACCAACTTGATGGCACTTAACAACAACAACATCAAGGTCAGCATTTCAAGTCCTGCCTGATGCTCTAAGACAAGGAGCAAATGGCTCTTGGCACAGAAGACACAGCTTCCCCTGGTTCTCACACCTAGGGTCCTCTCTTGGCCAAGCTGTCTTAGCACCACTGCTGAGCGTGAGTCCTGCCCACACTGCTTGCTTCACACAGACGTTTATCACTTTAACAGTTGCCATCAAGTTGACCCCTGCTCATGGTAACTCGGTGTCAGAGGAGAACTGGGCTCCACAAGATTTTCATGTCTGATTTTTTTCAGAAGTAAAGTGCCAGGTCTTTCTTCCCAGACACTTCTGTGTGGGCTGGAACCACCCATATTTCACTTCGCTGTCAAGTGTGTTAACTGTTTGCACCATCCAGGAACTACACACATAAACACAAGCAATTTTTGCTAAGATTGAGAATAGTTACATTAAGGGAAAATTTTGGAGTCTAAAATCCTCTATTTACAAAGCTCCTATTCACAGTTTTGTGAAAGCCAGTGATTCTAATTTATGTAGTGACAAGACATTTCTATTCCCCAGCAATGAAAAGACTATGTTATCTCGGCACAGGAATGCTGGAATAATCCAGAATTCCCATAAACCCGTAGTCCCAGGTGATTCTCAGGGCTCTTCTTCCTAACTGGTAAGCAGAGAGTGGCTCCCATGTCAAATCATCCCTCCCCCTCAGGCCTGTTAAAGAAAACAGGAGTTAAATCTAATCCCGGGTAACCCCAGGGTGGTCCAAGGTAGACTAACTTTCTGTACTGCTCTGCTTCCAAGTGTTTTGATGAGGAATCAGTCCCCAACAATGTGAGCATCTCCCAGTCAGGGTAGGTAGGCTGCTCAATATGAAAAAGGAATTAAAGAGCATCTTGCATTTGGATAGTGGTGGTGGTCTGCATTCTGACTCATAGGATTTCTAAGGCTGTAAATCTTTACAGGAGCAGAAGGCCTCATCTTTCTCCTGTGGAACAGCTGGTAGTTTTGAACTGCTGACCTTGAGGTTAGCAGCCCAACTCATAACCACTACGCTACCAGAGCTCCTTTGCATTTGTATTGTTGTTATATGCCGTCGAGTCGGTTCCAACCCATAGCGACCCTGTATAGGGTTTACGAGGAGCAGCTGGTGAGCTTGAACCACCGACCTTGCCCTTCAAACGGCTTTGCAGTCGGGCGCATTAACCCACAACGCCAGCATGGTGCAATTTACTTACCTTTTTTTTTCCCCCTTAAACGCCTGCTCCAATGGCTTTATTGGAGAGTTCTACCAAACATTCAGAGCAGAGGTGGACTTTCCAAAGTCTGTGGTACTTTAAATATTCTTCTCCAAAACCATAATGCAAATTCATAGATTCTTCTATGGTCTTACAACTCTACTCAAACTATTCCAGAACATAGAAATGGAAGCAATATTTTCTAGCTCATTCTGTGAAGCCAGCATAACCCTGGTACCAAAGTTAGCATCAAAAAGAAAGTCGCAGACTAATTTTCTTCATAAATATGTTGTTGTTGTTGTTAGGTGCCATCGATTCCTACCCATAGGCACAAGAGAACACAACACTGCCTGTTTCTGTGCCATCTTCACAATTGTTATGTTTGAGGACATTGTTGCTACTTGACAACCCATCTTGTTGGGGGTCTTCTTCTTTTTCATAGACCCTCCACTATACCAAGAATGATGTCCTTTCCCAAGGACTGTTTTCTCTCCTGACAACACATTAACGAATGAAAGACAAAATCTTTTCATCCTCTCTTCAAAGTAGCATTCTGTCTGCACTTCTTCCAAGCACATTTGTTTGTTCTTCTGGAAGTCCATGGTACTTTCAAAATTCTTCTCCAAAACCATAATACAAATGCATCAATTCTTCTAGGATCTTCCTTATTCAGTGTTCAACTTTCACATGCATATGAGGCTGTTGAAAATACCATGGCTTGAGTCAGGTGCACCTTAGTCTTCAAAATGACTTCTCTGTTCTTTAAAACTTACTTAAAAGAGTGCTTTTGCAGCAAGTTTGCCCAATACAATATATTATTTGATTTCTTGAGTGCAGTAAAATGAAATGTTTGACAGCATCACTCTTTTCTCCATTTTTGTCATATTATTTATTGGTCCAGTTATAAGGACTTTGTTTTCTTTACATTGCAGTGCAATCCATATTGAAGGCTGTGGTGTTTGATATTCATCAGTAAGTATTTCAAGTATTCTTCGCATCCAGCAAGCAAGGTTGTGCAATCTGCATATCACAGGTTGTTACTGGGTCCTCTCCAGTCCTAATGTGATATTCTCAAATCCAGCTTCTCAAATTATTTGCTCAGCATAAAGACTGAGTAAGTATGGTGAAAGGATACAACCCTGGTGCATACCTTCCTGATTTAAAACCCTTCAGTATACAACTTGTTCTGTTTGAATGACTGCCTCTTGGTCTACGTATGCATCCCCCAAGAGCACAATTAAGTATTCTGGAATTCCCATTCTATGAAATGTTATCCATAGTTTGTTATGACCCACTCAGTCAAATACCTTTCACAGTCAATAAAGCACAAAAACTTCTCTCTGGTATTCTCTGTTTTCAGTCAAGTTCCATTTGATGTCAGTAATGATATCCCTCATTCATGTCCTTGTCTGACATGTGATAAAAATGCTATTGTTTGAAGATTTCCACATTCTGTTGGGACACCTTTCTTTGGAAGGAACATGAATGTGGATCTCTTCCAGTTGTTTGGCCAGCTAACTGTCTTCCAAATTTCTAGCATAGACAAGTGAGCACCTCCAGTGTTACATCCATTTGTTGAAACATTTCAATTTGCATTCCATCCTTCCCTGAAGTTTTGTTTCTTGCCTCGTGCAGTGCAGCTTTGACATCTTCCTTCAACAACATTGGTTCATCATATGGTAACTCTTGAAATGGATGAAAGTTGATACATTGTTTTTGGTACAGTAACTCTGCATATTCTTTTGATGCTTTCTGCATCATTCAATGTTTTGACTAGTGTAGGCTCCTTCAATATTGCAACCCAAGGCTTGATATTGTTTCTTCAGTTCTTTCAGCTTGACAATTGCTGAGTGTGCTTTTCCCTTTCAGTTTTCTAACTTCAGGTCTTTACACATTTCATTATAATACCTGACGTTGTCTTTTAGAGCTGTCCTTGGAAGCTTTCTGTTCCACTCTTTTACTTTCTTATTTTTTCCAGTTACTTTAGCTTCTCTTTGCTCAGAATAAGTTTGAGCCTATTCTGGCATCCATTCTGACCTTTTCTTTAATGATCTTTTCATTTTTTTAAATTAAAAAAAAATTTTTTTTTAAGTTTTTATTGTGAACTGAGTGATAGTTTTCATGGGAGAACATTGCCATTACACCATTGTTTCACTGCAATGTTTACAATCTCCGCCATGCATCATCATTCAATGATTCAACGTATTTGCTTCCATTCCCTGTTTTGTTTTGTTTGCGGGGGTGGGGGGGTGGGGGGGTGTTTGTCTTTAATTTATAATTTAACTGGTCTTGAATTTTTTTTAGTGCCCAGATGATACTGATTCTTTAAAATGTATTGAGGCTTACACACGGTCAATTTTCATAAACATTCCATGTGGGCTTAAGAATATGCAGTCTCCAGATCTAGAGCTGTACTCTGTGTGTGTGTGTGTGTGTCCACTATATCAGGCTGCTGCTTTTTCTAGAGCTTCACTGCTTTGTATTTTGGCCACTTAAGATACTATTGTTGTTATGAAGTGCCATCGAGTAGGTTCTGACCCATAATGATCCTGTATAGGGTTTCCCAGTAGCAGCTGATAAGTTTAAACCACCGATCTAGCTGTTCAAATTACTTTGCAGTCCAGAGCATTAACCCACAGTTCCACACCAAGACTCCACTTAACATACTAAAGACTGGGAAAAAAAATATGCTAAATTCTCCCATGTGTCAGTCCCTACTTACTCCTTCTTGCTACACATATTTGAAGGTAAGTCAAAAATATTGCTAGTAGGGTTCCAGTTCATATATTCACAGGTTTATTCCAAACAAATTGTGTTTAAACAAGTCTCTGATTAGTGGATGGCCGCAGACAAGTTCTTTCAGTAATATAATTGTCTTCTGAGGGGATTGGTTAGTTTAGTTCAATTCAAGACAGAGAGATCAGCTCAAAAGATTATGGCGGGGAGGACTTCTGGCACTTCGCGGACCAGGCAGCTCAGGTAGGGCAGGCTCAGGGGGAAAAGGGGTGGAATCGCACTTAGGAAACCTCTGTCTAGCAGACAGCCAGCCTGTGAGTAAACATAAGATCTTATATTTCAACATTCTGAACTCGTTTTTTTAAAAGATCAAATTGCTGAGGAATTACAGGCATTTTGAGCTTTTGCCTGCTTGCAAGCAGCTCCCATTCCCGTGCCGGCGAGTGCCTCTACCCCCTGCAGACTTTGGAGTGCAGGGAGTGAGCAACCCCATTTAGAAGGCTGCATTTCCAGAGAAAAGGAAGCATAAACTAACAAAGCTGAACAAATAGAGAGGGATATTGGCATGGATATCAGGAAAAACTGGGTACCCACAGTACAGAGAGACTGAGAGAGGCATTTTTTACGTCATCAGATACAGACACCACCTCCCTGCAGCCACCACCCCCTGCCCTCTATTGCCAAGGCCTAGACCAGCCCTCTGCCAAGCCACCGAGGCTCAGGAACGCCCAAGGCACAGGCCCGCCCACTGAGGCCAAGGCCAAGGCCCTCCCAAGGCCCAGACACACCCACTGAGGCCAAGGCCTGCCCCAAGGCCCAACCCGCCCACAGGCTGGTCACAAAGGCCCAGGCCTGTTGCAGACCATGTAAGACTGGTCAGAGGTTCGAGGACCTACAGGCCCGAGTGTAACAGATCTAGCCACTTGGCAGTTAATGGCAAATTGTTTTTTCATCTTAATATTCAGTTACATGTATTAATTTAATATATGAGCCCTTGATAATCCACAGATAAATGTGATATTTTTCTAAAAGACCAGACTGTAAAAGTTGCAAGGTCAAGCCTTTCATCAAAGAATTAACTAAAAACATCTTAGCTACTTCACAGTTCTTTGTTCTACAGACAAAAAAGCCATCCACCCTGAATCTCTCCCAAGTGTTAGCTATTCAGCCAAGTTCCTGAAAACCTGGCTCAGGAAGCCAAAACAGCGGGACTCCGCCCAAGCTTTTGTCCTTACCTCTCACCTTCCCCCAACTGAGCTCAGGGGCTATAGATATGTTAATTGGGCCTGAGAATCCAAGTTGCTGGCCTGGGATTCGAACCAGCGAAGTACAATGTAAAGTTACCTGAATGTCTGGAAAAGTACTGATGTTAGCTGTACCTTGCCTAAGTCCCTCCCAGCTCGGTGTGAAGCTCCTCCCCTAAATAAAACAGAGGCCCAGGCCTCCCCAGGTGTGCATTACAAGGTGGAAGGCATGCAGTAAAGATTGCAGAGGATTACAAGTTGGAGGGCATGCAGTAAAGATTGCAGTGCATTAGGGGTTGGAGAGTATGCAGTAAAGATGGCAGAGCAGTAAGTTGTTGCCTGCAGAGGCCACGATGCCTGTAGCCCCAAGTCTGCCCACCAGTGATGCATCCACCCTGGCTTTGAGGTGCCTCCTTGTCCCCCTCCTTCTGTTTGTTTGTGTATATCTCTGCTGCCGCCAGGCATCTCCTCCTCGTGAACCGAAACCCTATATCGAGGCCAGTCCCCAGCACAGGCCAAACCAAGGCCCAAATCGCCTACCTGCTGCGTGGCCCAAGCGGCCCACAGCCCGCTCACTGCCGAGGTCCAGGGACCCCAAGGCCCAACCCGCCACGTAGCCCAGTCGCCAAGGTCCAGGGCCCCTGAGACCCAATCCGTGCCATAGCCCAGTCACCGAGGCCCAGTGCCCCTAAGACTTAACCCGCCCTCAGCCTGGACCCCGAGGCACAGGTCTCCCGAGGCCCAATCCACCCAAGCCACCCACCGAGGCCCAAGCCGCCCGATGCCCAGCTGCTGATACCCAGGCCACTGAGGCCCAAACCACCCTCCCGAAGCCCAAACCACTAGCCTGAGGCCCAACCCTCCTGCAGCCCGGTTGCTGATGCCCAGGCCACCAGAGGCCCAAACGGCCCGCCCTAGGCTCAACCCACCCACCCGAGGCCCAAATGGCCCGCCGCCGAACCCCAGGCCCAACTGAGGCCCAAAAAAGTTACTCTGAGTTAAGCAATAAGAAGAGGGAAAAGGGAAGACCACATCCTGATCACATCTTCCTAGAGGTAATCAGAAAACATAAAAAATTACCAAAATACATACTTAATTAATTATTAGGGCCACAGATAAACATTAAACATGTCCAAGAAGCAAAATCAGATGACCATACAGGCACATGTCCAGAAAAGAGATAAAATATCTGAGACAAATGAACCAGAAGTAGACCTTCTCTCCATGCTAGAAGGCGGGCAGGCCTTGGAGATACCTGAGAAAGAATTCAGAAAAATGATTATAAAATGTCTCAAAACACTTTACAATGGAGTTGAGAATAATAAGGAAGAAGTCAGAAAAGCGCTACAGGAACAATCAAACAAGATAGATACAGCATTGGTAACAATAGAAAACCTACAGAAAGAGGACCAAACAATCAACAACAAAATGGCAGAAACAGAAAACTCTCTGAAAGGGCAGAGGAGTAGGATAGATGAGATGGAAGGAAGAATCAGTGAGCTGGAAGACAAGTCTCTTAATACCACTAAGATAGAAGAAAACACATATAAAAGGGTAAAAAAT
>NW_006408522.1:7207409-7222775 GCF_000296735.1 Chrysochloris asiatica
CAAAGGAGCTAGGATGATCACAGGGGCTTACTGAAAAGAAGTTTTAAGAAAACTGAAAACTGCAATGGTGAGAAAAGGGCCAGGAAAATAGCAGAATTTTTTCCATCATGACAAATGCATCTGCTCATTCTTTGAGGGTAGCAAGAACTGCAAGAGCTGTCCTCTGAGGATCTGGAGGGTAAATCTTATTGCACACACCCGACAGTTCTAATCTTGCCTCTTCAAGTCCATTCTCCTAAAACTCAAAGGACTTTTAAAAGAAACAAGCCCTAGTCCGATTGAATACTACTCACTGGAGATTCTACCTTCCTCCAGGCCCTCTGGATCTAGGTTCCCTCTTGAAAGCTTGTAAGCCAGTCACTTCTCGCCTTTGTAGCCCCCGCACTTTGGGCATCCAATGTCCAAGTTGCCAATCCCTGTCTACTCTGTGTGTGGAGGGGGTGGGGATGATTCTTGCTGTAAGGACTTGTTCCCTCTTTTGAGCTACTGCTTCCATAGGTGTAGGTCAAGTTCATCAAATTGTATGAGAATCCTTTTTTTTTTCCCCTCTTCTTTTTACTTCTGGTTGAGCTCTGATCACCCAGTCACTGAAGCCAGGATAAGTGGGTATTATCTGCAAGTGTGGGTGTTCTTATGCATATGCCCTCTCTTCTTATCAGCTGGACGCTTCACTCTCCACTCTAGTCCTCTGTGGCTATGTCACTGACTCTGGGCCCAAGAGTCCCCAGGTCTTGCCACACTGCTGGCCAACCAGGTCTTCACCCGGGTTCACAGAAGTCTATTGAACGTTGTAGGGCTTAGCTCACCGCTTCATTGCTGTTTTTCCCTCACTTCCCCTCATGGGTGTCGAGTGTGGTCACCAATCACAGCGTGTATTCACATTAAGTCTTAGTCTTGGAAGGGGCAAACTGTCATTTTGACGTGGTGTAAATCAAAGGGTGCAAAGTTCTTCACAGAAGGGTTGAAGAGATGGAAACATCATTTTCAGAAACAAGAGTTTCATATTTTGATATTTTTGGTTTATTAAACACCCCTTGATTTTGTAGCAATACTTTCATATGTACAAACCTATATGCTATCAGACCAAGCAAGTTTAGAAAAAGTATATATAAAGGAGCTTCAAAAGTTCATGGGAAAATCTACTATCTTTTCATTCCATGTTTCCATAAACTTTTTGAAGCCTCTTTGCATTCCAGGTTAACAGTGTAGCTTTGTGGTTAAGGTCACAGGTAGCTTCGGAATCAAAGACTTGGGTGTGAGTCCCAATTTCAAAACCTGTCTCAGTTTTCTTATCCAAGAAAAGCAGATAACAAGATTTATTAGCTCAAAGGGTTGCTGTGAAGATTAAATAAGAAACGGCATGTAATATACTTAAGATGGTAACCAGTTATAAAATATTAAACAAACAAAAACCAGTTGCCATGGAATTGATTCCAATTCATGGGGACCCCATGTGTGTCAAAGTAAAACTTAGCTCATAGAGTTTTCAAAAGCTGTGGGTTTTGAAAGCTGAAGCAGATTGGCATGGGGGAAAAGGGGATATTGAACTGCCAACCTTTTAGTTAGTAGTTGAGTACTTAACTATTTGTACCACCCAGGGACTTGTAGACAGACTAGAAATGCTCACTGTTGATAAGCTTGTGCAGCTACTTCCTAGGATGACTCTAGAACCTTCTGACTCCACATCTCTTAGACATGAGGCAGTATGATGACATGGGAAAGAAGGCAGATTATTAAAAGCCTTGATTCCATGGCTGAGCAGTTGGGGAAGCATGGACCAGTACTGTGGCCATAGCCCATTGACAAGGTTAATTGACACTGAACACTTGGTCTTCCACAACTTCGTTATGATTGCCAGGCTTAGCTTGTTCACTCGTGGATTTATTTATCCTTGTTGCTGGTTTGAGGGTCATGTTGGAACAGCTGTACTGTGATCCACTGTATAAACTTCTGGATCTGAGAAACACTGACTGTATCGCAAGCAGACCAGAGTTAGTATCGAAAATTCAGAGGGCTCCTCCCAGCCTTGGGATCTATGGAATTGTGTGTGACTGAAAAAAAAATGTATGTGTTAGAGTAAATTCAGGACAGATCATCCTTTTCACTAGCAGCTTCCAAATCTTCTACAACATTCTCCCTCATCCAGTGGGGTAAGCGGATCTTTGTCAAAGTCAAAGTTAATTGCACATCAGAGTGAGAAGATGTGATTTCCTTCTCTGGCTTTTGAACTCTGAAATTGACACTCGGGACTCATTCTGTTCTCAAAATGTCAGCTGCAGGGAGAAACCACAACAACAATTTAAAAACCACCACAACAACAAAAAGGCAGAATAGCCCAGCAAGAAGACCTGCCAAACAGAAGAACATTCTTAGAAAGCTCCAAGGGTTATCAAGTGAAGGATTTTTTTCTTAAAAAAGAAACAAAAACAAAGAAAATGCTCACTCCTGTTGAAAAACAGCTCTTGCAACTAACCTTTCACCTCCAAATGCACTAGAAACTTATTTTTACACAAATAACAGGCATAACCAGCATGTTACACAAGGGCTTTTTGCCAACCGTGAAACCTCCTTGCACGTTATTTTATTAGGTGCACTTTATATGTGTGTGGATGCATTATTTACATGGGTGTATTATTTGTAGAAAAATAAGGTAATTACAGAAAGCCCACAAGGGTGTTTGGTCCAGCTGCCAGGATTCTGCAAACACCCATTCACCAACGGGTTTTGTCTGTGCCTTCTTGGGAAGTTGATCTGTATGTATCTTATTAATAAGATCTTGATTAATGGACCACCACAGCTGAAAACCTTATTTGGAAAACAATCCCTTGATGAAATGTAGAAACCAACCAACTCTGTAGTTTGTCAAACTCCGAAAAAAAAATCTCTTACAGGATTTACTGATAAAAATCCCCTCTTTGATTGCTTGATATCTTCCCCCTACAATGTAAAGGGAGATGAGTCAGCCACCGACAGCTACTGCTTTCTCTAATCATCGGGAGTCCTACCAGTGTTTGTCAAAGAGCCCAGTGTCTGCCATCCAAGTCACATAACCATACATGGCCACACTAATCCAACTCCCGGGCTCCCACTCTGACCAGTGCTTCCCTAACTCATTCTTTGCTTTCTTCAAAACTGCTCTGCAGGAAGGGACAGTCCAGATGTGGGAATCCAGCCGCCGCTGAGAAATACAAGCGTGGAGAGGGGATTTATAATTCATCACAAAACTTTTTTATGTACTGTCACCTTTCCTTCAAGTTTCCGGTTTGCAATCTCAGTACCTTTGGCCCAGAACTCAAAGGACTAAATATACTTCATAGTCATTGTGTATGAGACACAAAGAAATGTCAGTGTTGGGGGAGCTAGGGGGTGGAGAAGTGAAAGCCTGCAGGTGATAAATGGGTCTTGGAAATGGGAGTGGTGGCGGCTGCACAGCATGAAATTTACATAATTAATTTTTACACAATAAATTTACATATAATGAATGCCGTTGGTTTTTATACTTCAGTAGGATTTGCTGTTCTGGTTGTTAAGTGCAGAGTCGGTTCCGACTCATAGCGACCCTGTACAAGGTTTCTGAGGAGCAGCTGATGAGTTTGAACTGCCGACCTTACATTTCAAACCAACCGTGTGGTCCAGTGCATTATCCTGTAGGGCCGTAACAGGACTCCTAAACATAATTCAGATGGCAAACGTAATCTTAAATATAGTTACACAATTTAAAAGATAAAACAGATAAGAAATTACACATTTCCTTTGAAACAAGTTATATACTCTCTCCTTCTGCCTTCCAGCTAAGTCACCTGTTGTTAAATGCCATAGAGTCTGATCCGACTCAAACCCTGCATAGGGTTTACAAGGAGCCGCTGGTGAATTTGAACCGCTGACCTTGCAATTCAAACCAGCCCTGGGATCTAGTTCATTATTCCACAGCACCACACCAGGACTCTTTTTATTTCAAATGCTGTCCGTGCAAAATGGTAACTACCATTAATTGAACACTTGCTAGGTGCCAGGCACAAGGTGGATATTTTGCACTCACTTTATAGATAGGGAGACAGACTTGGTGTGGCAGATTGTTTTCCCAAGTCTTCCCCTCCCTTCCCTATTAATAAGTACAACTACTGCAACAGCCAGACACACAGACTTCAAAAACAAACAATTATTTGAATATACGGACTGGTCCTATCCTGTAAATGGGTACTTCTTTTCCCACTGAATAACATGTGTGGTCATCTTTCCATCTACCTCCTGCTCCTACTCTCTACCTGATAGTTTCAAAGAAGAAAAGGGAAGGACATTTTGCTATGTTGTGCCATTACCAAGGAACGCTGTTTGCAACCTGCCGCCCATGCATTCAAGATGGGAACATTTTCGTTTTTAGTCAGTGAAAGGGAGCTTGGGAGTCTGTGTACGTGTATACCTTTGAGCGCATGCAAATATGACTTGGCTCTTGTGCCTTCAACACACTTCAAGGGGAAATTCCAGCTTCTTCCAAGAAATAGCCGTGATAATACTTCCCTTCTGAAGGAATAAGGAAAACGCAACTTTGGGAAGAATGTAACTCTAAAATGATAAAGATTCCAGTTCCCCTACACTGGCAACTTAGGACTCATTTTTTTTCTTCTTTTGTTTTTCAGATACTAACTAAAAGAGAATTTAAAAGAAATAAATTTCAGTTTCATATGCACACACAGATTCCCTTCTAGAAGTTCTGATTCACTGAGGAGTAGCCAATTTTAAATTATTCATTCAGCAACCAAGCAGACATCAAATACCACAAATTATACTCCTTCTTCTGACCTAGTGATAAAAAACACTCCATCACTTTCACTTTCTCGACTGAGACCTGCAGCTGGGATGCCCTATATCCACCTAGGCAAGTAGAAGAAAACTAGAGATATCAATGCGCAATTCTCCATTTTGCAAAGAGGCAGTTTCCGAGGTTAAGCTTACTCGATCTGTTCTTAGTGTTCTGCTAAAGCTTTGAATTGGAAAAGCACAGGAAGAAAATTTCCTCAGTGTGTCCTTCATAAGCCCCGAGGGATGCAGCTTAAAATAACAGCAAGCAGGAACAGAAAAAACAACACGGGCCAGGCCAAGGCTCCTTTGACTTGGTCCTCATTAGTATTTAGGAGATACTTTTTGACCAATGTATGTGAGACATACTAAATGACCGCCACCCAAGAGTGCTGGGCCAAGACTGACTGCTGGGACGATGTCTACTTTTCATATAAAAAATAAGTTGTTGCTGGTGAGTCAGTTCTGACTCATAGTGGCCCTGAGGAGCTGCTGGTGGATTTGAACCACCAACCTTGCAGTTCAGGGCATTATCCTGCAGCACCACATCAGGACACCATCAAAAATACAGTCAGTAGGAATGGCTTGCCTGGTTTAACAGCCTCAGCTCTGTGTCTAACACAGGCTCTGGAGCCCAGAGATCAAGTTCACCCAGCTCCACCATTTTATCTTTAGGACCTTGGTCAAGTTAGTAAATCACTTGGAGCCTTCATCTATGAAAGGGGAATCATAGTGTTAATTACCTCTTGGAATCGTCGTAAAGCATACATTCTAACCATGCTTAGAATTCTCTGTAGCACATAAATCAATAAATCTACAATATGGACTCCTGGTGTGGCTGGCTGTATGATCACCACTGGACAGCAAACCACAAAGTTAGCAGTTCAAACTCACCAGCTGCTCCTTGTAAACCCTACAAGGGGTCGCTATGAGTTGGAACTGACTTGACGGCACTTAACAATATCAATGATTATTAATCATTATTGATTATTTATTCTTCAAACATTACACTGCCACTTCATACTAAAATGACTCTCTGTTGTGTACACACTTTGCATCTATTTATCCCTTGGCATCTTCAGAGCACTCTGATGAGCCAGACATGAACTTGCGGCTCTATGAAGTTTAATATCTTACAAACAATCGTACCGTTAGTGAGTTGAACGGAGTCCTGGTGCTGCAGTAAGTGAAGTGCTCAGTGGCTAACTGAAAGGTCACTGGTTACAGTCCACCAGTCATTCCACAGGAGAAATATGAGGACAGTCTTAGGAAGATACATTTATCGTCTTAGAAACCTTATGGAGCAGTTCTACTCCGTTCTATACGGTCACTATGAAGCAGAGTGGACTCCATTGCAATGGATTTTGGTGTGTTTGTTTTTTTAGTGACCTGAAATCTGCACCCAGGCTTATCTGTCTTCAAAAATTATACTCTTCTGCCTCCCAATTCCTGTGCTCCTGCCTCAAACACAGGAGCTCAAAGGGAACACTTCAAAATGTTCATGGAAAATTCCATTACCTTTTCATTTCATCTTTCCACAAGCATTCTGAAGTCCCCTTGTATGTGTTAGGTCTAACGCTAGTGCTTTATATACAACCACACTCCACACTCAGCAACACTGTAGATAGGAAAAATCACCACTTCCATTGAACAGGTGAGGAAACAGATGAAATAATTTATCCAGGGATGTGCAGGCTGTAGGTAGCAAAGCTAGGACCAGGTTGTAGAGTCTCCTGTAATTGTTTCTTGAAAAGAAAGAGAAGAAAGGGAAAGAAAGAAGAGAAGGAAAGGAGGCAGGCCAATTGTCCAGCAGGTCTTAAGAACTTCTGACCATCAACTCAGTACATTACAAACAAGAGTTGGCATGTCTCTTTGTTTTTATGGAGTCCTGCCCTGGCACTATAGGATAAGCACTAGATTTCTTACAGCAAGGTCAGCCGTTCACACCCACCAGTCATTCCTCAGAAACCCTATACAGGGTTCACTAAGAGTCACAACCAACTAAACAACACTTAACAACAACAAGTGATATAAGGCCATAAAGTTCCTAATTCTCTTATAACAACATCAGTACTGTGTTTGACTTTAAAAAAAAACAACAAAGAAAAAGTAGAATCCTCAAACAATTCCCAGGGCAAAGTTAGTTTTCGATAAGAAAGAAAGAAATAGGCCCCAAATTAAAATGTTTTAGTGAGGAATGATTATTCATATTCAATGTACAACAGAAAAGGCCACCTCATTTTTCTCCACCCCCCAGCAAAATGAGGTGGGAGTAGACCATTGCAACCACAAGCAAACATAAAGACCAAAGCAGAAACAACTTTGCTTGGAGTGTCTTTATGTTTGTTTTTATAAAGATTTACCTTATTTTTACAACAACAACACAAAACCTCAAATTTTATCCCCAAAAGGACAAATGCTTCAGTCTTTCTTGTGTTTTTTCTATTAACAAAGAAATGTAATGCACTTTAGGATATGAAGAAAAAGGAATGGAGTAAAGGGGACAAGGGTAAGCCTGAGAGGAACAAAGCTGGAAAAGCAGATAGAAACTAAAGGAGGGGAAAGTCACAAGTGCATTGGAGGGTTACTCTGAACACGCACAATGGGAAGATCATGAGAGTGAGGGGTTCAGTATACTCTGAATGAGTAACATAACCAACCTCTCACCGTGCTGACTTCAGGATGTCCACTCTCTGAAATCGTATTAGCTCATTCATCCATAGTCACTGATCTTCAATGAAATAGGAACAGTGCGGAGGTACCCACAGTGTGAACAAGCTGCTATCTTCCATACTGCAGCATCCACTAGAGCAATACTATCACTTGATGGTCCAGAGGAAACTCATTTTTCCCCCTCGCTACCAATCTAAGCCTCAGCAGTAAGAAGCAGGGCAAAGTTTATCAAACCACAATTCTTCCTCTTCATCATGCAACTACTTACCTCACCTTGAAGTCTTACACAAACAGTTAAAAAAAAACCTCTCTGCTATCAAAATAACGAGAGGTACAGCTGCTAGGCATGATTGCATAGCACCAGGCAAATGAGCAGGGCATGACTGATCACCTGCCTACCTGAGCTTCCGTCCAATTAAGCTGGCTGTGTAGAGACTAAGGCTACTAAAAGCAGAAGGAAGGCACCAGGTCTTCAGACACAGGAAGAAAAACAATGGGCAGAGGGTACAAACCTTGAGGCTGCAGCAGCTGTCTAGAAGCAAGCATGCCCCCAAAGTTGAAATCAAAGAACTTGAGCTAATTATAGGCCACTGTCAACACCATGCAGTGAATATGTTCCCTCGTCTGACGGATAAATTTTGTCTTATTTGTAGTCAAAACAAATCTCAAGTGGAATTGAGAATTGTTCAGGCAGAGCTGCGAAACCTCTAACTAGATGTCAACTTAATGTGATTAGGACCAAAATAAATTCTACAACCCACATAAAAACACTAAGAACATCAACCAACAAGGGGAGGATGTTATAAGCCATTTGCAAAGAGGAGAGATCAGAAAAATCACATATTGCCTTGTCTCTACTTTAAAAACATGCACTGCAAAAAGAAGACAAAATTCTGATCTTTCAATATGGCCTTCACCCCAATCCATCAATAATAATTTAAGACAAACTGCAATAGGAACAACAGAAAAAGACATACATACCTGGGCAAGTCATCTTACCTCTCTAAACCCATGTCTTCATCTGTATAAAGAGACGGTGGGATTGGATCATTCACAAGGTACAGTGGCTCTCTCATAGTTCTTCCAGTTGAGGAGTCCTACATCACACCTAATTGGCTCACTGGGAATCCCAGCCATGTCACTGTTAAGCCATCCTTCCCACCAAAGTTCTTGTTGCTTAAGGAGCTCCCAAGGAGCTGCAGCAGGGAGGCACAGATTTCAAGGAGACACTAAGGGACACATCAGCCAAGAGCCAGTGGTATGCAGCAAGCCCAACACACATTTTTTAAAAAGGCAGCCGGTGCCTATAAGAGGAACGTCAAGTATGTCCTACCAGATTTATTTATACTTTACAACCTGTCTACTTGCCAAGAGAATTCACGTGAGTTTGATACAAAAATACATGTATGCACTGCAGTCAAAATGAAGATAAAATTAATAAGTGAAGAAAACAGAGGGATTTCCTGTAGACACGCTGATCATTTGGTCCCTGGGAACAGGTCTGCACAGATAAGCTCAAGGATTATGTCTTTTATATGAGTAGTGATACCTCAAGAGTTCTAGTGTCCTTTCCTTAAAGAAGAAAACTCATGAGAAAGCTCACTAACTGGGCAAATAATAGAACCCTGGAGGAGTTCAAAGCAAAGGAAAGAGAAACAGCTTAACATCCAGGATGCTGATGCACGAAAAAGAAGACCGTAAGTTGTAAGCTTCTGGAAATAGCCAAAATGTAGACGCCATCCAAATGTCTTATGACAGTAAAATAGATAAACTGTGGTACAGTCACACAATGGATTGATGTTGTTGAGCAGTGCTTAGTAGGTTCCAACTCATAGTGACCCAATGTGTATAGAGTTTTCAAGGAGTGACTGATGGGTCTGACTTGCCAACCTTTTAGTTAACAGTCCAATGCTTATCCTATAGCACCACACCAAGACTCCACACAGTGGGTTAATATACAGCAGGAAGAACAGATAATCAGTTAATCAAGCGTGGCACATATTAATTTCACAGTAACAGTGTAGAGCACGGCAGCATTGAGCACAGAGATTCCAACAGATCTTAAAAGTTAGAAGAAAACAGAAATGCTAAAATCTTAGCACCACAATGGGCCTCAGAACTTCTTGGAGCACAGAAACTTCATTTGACAGATAAGACACAGGTAAGGGTGGGAGAAACACAAGGATGGTTGTTAGTTGCAGGGAGGGGAGAGAAGTACTTGCTTAAAGCCACATGTGCTCTCAAACCTGAGCCTCTGAGCCACACACCTGCTCCTCCCACACTCTATCCCAATCCTCCAACACTCCCCCCCCAATCACATTTCTGATCTCTCTGGTGGCAAATGAGGTCTATAAGAATAATGATCTGTCATATTTACCTTCTTCTGGGAGGAAGTTTTCAATTCCCCAGTTTGTTCATTTCACATTCCAGTTGGATAAAGACAGAAACTGCTTTAACTCTTCTCATTAGAAATGCCAATTATTTAGTGATGTGTTGGTTGGATACTCACTCAAGGACTGCTGAGAGATTACATGCAATTTACAACTCTCCAAGTCTCTGACACTTTACTTATAATCACAACCTAACACAAAGTTAATTTCCACACTCACTGATACACTTTCTGTCTTCTTCCCCCTGTTAAAAATTGATACCCAGGAACTGTTAAAACCTCTTCTTATATGATACTTGAAGGTCAGATATGTTTACATATTAATGCCTACTTCTGAATTAACTACCACTCTTAATTAAACAAGCTCATCTGCCTAATACAATTTAAGAAAGACCTTGGAGAAAAGCCACAGTGAAACTTTGTTCCAAACATATCAGACTGTTAAATGGAGGCTATGGGGATGGTATCTCAGGAGTATCAGACGTTTGACCATTTTAAGCTGAATGGTATTTCACTGTTACAATGGAGGATGTTTTATGGCTATTTTCTCCTAATACAAAGAGAAATAATGAAATCAGGTAAATCCTGGATTGCAGTCTATTCAAGTTTTACTCTTATGAAATACAAAATGAGGATCTCTAGGAAATTACTGAAAAGAATGGAGAAAAGGCTAGAGATGTATGACTATTCGGCTAGCAGACTTAGAGAGATTAGTGATAGAATGGAAAAGGTATACACTGTGTGTATACCCATATGTGTGTGCCTGCAAGTAAGTAGGAAAATATGTCATCCAAATTAAGGTTTTGTTGTTGTTGAGTGCCATAAAGCTAGTTCTGACTCATAGCAACCTGTATAGTGTTTCTGAACCTGAAATCTTTGCAGGAGCAGAAAACCTCATCTTCCACCTGAGAAACAGTTAGTGAGCTCAAACCACCAACCTTGTGGTTAGCAGTCCACGTACTCATCCTACAGAGCAGCCAAATTATAGGAAAGGTAATGTTGCGTTTTCTGCTTTCTCCATAACAAGTTATTTTCTTTCTCTCTTTTGCTTTGGTGAGGGCAGGGAGAAGGGACTACAATGTAAGAGATCTGCAACATTCTCAGTCCCAAGTCAAGAGAGAAATTAGCAAATATAGAACCAGAGCCACAGTTCCAACAGACAGAGCTAAAGGCTGTGATGCCGATTTAATCTGCAGCTACAAAAGGACAAACTCTAGGAAGGTCTGCAATTCAATCAATAGCTACTGAACACCAAGTTCATGTGGAGCTTCTGCTAGACTCTATTTGGAAACCGTAGGAAAAACTGTCATTTACTGAATGCCCCCCCCCCCCCCCCATGTTGTCTAACACTTTGGCTGGCCCTTTACATGTTTGTCATGTTTGAGTTTTCACTCTTACAGTCACCATAGGGGGGAAGTTTTCATAATTGGAGGTCAAGTGACTTGCCCAAGAACACACAGCATGAAACAGGAAGTTCATCTAGGGTTACTGGATTTACTTCCCCCATGACCCCACAAAGGCTACATGATGTCCCCTTTTCACCTGGAAAGACGCAGAAGAAACTCTGCTAAAGAGAAATCACTGGGACTGACCTTGGGCATCAGGTAGACACTGCCGTTTGACAATGGGAAAACAAATACAGTACAAAGAGAAAACATGGCTGAGACATAGGACTAACAAACTAGACAAGAAGGGTATTTTGACTGGACGGGGTAGGGACAGTGTGGAGAGATGAGGCAAGGGATGAAGGACTTAGGTCATCCCTGGAGAAGGATTCAGTATAACCAACAAGGTTTATATTTCTTCCATTCAGTAAGGAAGAGTCTTGAACGGTCTTGAGGCAGGAAGAGCAGCTGGAGCAAGGAATGGGACTTGGGATTCCTTGTACAACAGCTACAGGCTGGAGGCATTAAAAAGAGAGCACTGAGAGACCAGATAAACTACTGAGGGAGATAAACTACATGCATCCAGGTGAAATCAGCAAGCCTGAATCAGGATGGAGGAAAAAAAGACTTCATGTGACTTAGGGACTCAAGAAATTTGGGCTAGAAGAGGCAAGAGCAATGACAAGGAGGGGCTAAGAAAGACTGAGTGAGTGCTCAATTTTGCAGGAAATATGCTGTCACCGATGCAAGCAAAGAAGAAATTAATGTATGTCTGAACATGTCCACAAAGGATTCTTGGAGGATGGGTTCTTCTTTCAAGGAGATAGAAGGTACAAATCACATCTGGATAAACATCTATTACAGGACTAAGGGGGAGTCCTGGTGGGATGCTGTAGGATAAGCCCGGGACCCCTAACCCACCAGTCACTCCTGGGAAACCCCACACAGGGTTGCAATGAGTCAGAGCCGACTCAATGGCACTTAACAACAACAACAACATATGCATTCTCAGGGGATTGTCTTCCATAAAACATATTTTATTAATTCTCTGAGCATCATTCCCAGTCTTGGAGGCAACCAATGGACAGAGTAAGGTCCCTGCTTGGATACCGGGTGCTCATACGCAACCCTGCAAGGCCAGCCAGCCCCAAGTCACTGACCACAGACAGCATCACCCTGGCCAGTGAAATGTCACTATGCATGAATTATAAGGGTAAAGAGAGAGATGACCCACATGGATCCCCAACCACACCGCCCATAACTTACAGATTCAATAACATGCTAATTCCTAGGTCCAAATCAAAGAAGTAATCTGTCTTACTGTGTGTAGGGCAGGACTCATATATGATGCATATGTGACCATCACATATATATTTCCATACTTTCTCATTACTTAAATTATCTTAACTATATATTGCATAAGGAACGAGTTCTGCTGGCTTGGTTGCTAACCTAAAGATCAATGATTTGAACCACCAGCCACTCGGTAAGACAAAGTTGTGGCAGTCTGATTTCATGAAGGTTTACAGCTTTGGGAACCCAACTGGGTAGTTCGACTTCATCCTATAGGGTTGCAATGAGTAGGGGTCAGTCTGGGGAATGCATGATGCATAAGCATCCTGGTGTGGCACTGTAGGATCAGCACTGGACTGCTAAACGCAAGGTAAGTGGTTCAAACCCACCAAGCAGCTCCTCTGAAACCCTATTCAAGGTTGCTGTGAGTCAGAATGGAACTGACGAGACAGCACTTCACAATAACAAGGTAAGCATCAGCATGTCCCCATTGTATAGCTTAAACAACTGAACCTCAGAGAGGTTGAATGACTTCTACAAAGTTACAAAGCTACTAAGACCTGGGTCTGATGGAATCTGAAAGCCAGAGCATCCCATGGTTCTCTATACAACATGGCTAAGGGATCTGAATGCACTCTCTCAAGGGTGAGAGAAAAATAGCCAGACCTGGTCAATGTCCAGTGCTGACCCTGAGGGGCTTGTAGCATTTCCCACCCGCACAGCAGTAACACACAGAACTGGAAACGTGGAACACTGGAACCATGTCTTACCAGCCTCTGCTTTGGAAGGTGCCAATAAGAACATCACTGAGATGTGGTGGGAAGTTTCCAGTCTTAAAACTTTTCCTATGTGATAACAGTGAGACCTAGTGGTCAAATGGTTAAGTGCTCAGCTTTTCAGTTGGCAGTTCGAACCTATCCAATGACTCTACAGGAGAAAAGGCCTGGGGAATCTGACTCTGTAAAAGTCACAGCCAAGAAAACTTTATGGGGTGACTCTGCTCTGTCACATGGGGTAGCTATGAGCTGGGATTGACTTGAAGGCACTCAAAAACATGTAGTATTTTTTTTTTCCACATAGTTTTTTTTTATTGTTGTTCTTAAGTGTTGTTGAGTTGACTCCGACTCATATAGCAACTGTATCGGGTTTCTGGGTTTGAACCACCAACCTCACAGTTCAAACTGACCTTGCAGTCCAGTACACTATCCCGCAGCACCACACCAGGACTCCTCATGTAGTTCACATGAACCAACTTTTCAAACAGGATTAGTTGGAACCTAACAGCCCTATTAAACTCCAGCCTATCTTCTTCTATAATTGTGAAACTAACAGGGTGTAGACACTGAGTCAGACCACACAGGCTTCACTCATTCTCAAAGGGATACCGGTGATGAGAGCGGAGGGGAGGGAGCAAGAGAGTTCTAGGTAGGGAGGTGAGAGATGGCCCAGGCAAGGGCTCCAACCTCTCCTGACTTCAGTGGTTTCACCTGTAAAACGAGGCACGTGGACAGCCCAAAACTCACATGGCCCCAAAGCCCCTTTCTCTTTGGCCCTGTGTGATCACAGAGGGAAGAGAAACACATTCCCACAAAGCACCTGTGTTCCAGGCCATTGGTGCAACACTTACTACATGAGGCAACACAACATGCTCACTGTTGTGTTAAAAGTAGAATACTCCTTTGAATTTAGATTCTCTTAGAAGACACCTTGAAAGTCTGTTAAACTGAACAGATTTCAGATGCCAGCTGGGCATGTTTTTATTTACAATTATCACAAGGTCAAAAATTATAAATAAATTAGAGAAATGGAGTCCAATCAATGGAATAACATACAACAAACACTGCTATTCAGGATTAGCTAAACAAACAGGCTCTCCTGTGGAGTTGAGACATTAATGCACAGGATTTTTTTTTTTTTTTTTAATAAAATTCGTAGAGAAAAGTCACTTTATTTTTTACCGAGATCCTGAAACACTCTAAAATCATTTTTGTCAACATGAAAGGAAGTATTAAAAGGGGAATTCAAAAGGTTTGTGGGAAAATTCAATGATCTTTTCATCCCATTTTCCATGAACTTTTTGAAGTTCCCTAATACAGGGTGTGGCGCTGTGGGCTAATGCGTCAAACTGCAAAGTCATTTGAACTGCAAGGTCGGTGGTTCAAGTTCACCAGCTGCTCCTTGGAAACCCTAGACAGGGTCACTATGAACCGGAATCGACTCGATGGCACTTAACAACAACAACAACAATACAGGGTAACTGTTACAAAAGACCACCTTGGAGCTAGCCCGCCTGGGTGCAACTTGTGGCATTACCACTAAATGGCTCTGGGATTCTGAGCAAGTTACTTGGCTCTGTATGATTTAGTCTCTTCATCTGACACTGAAAACAAGATAGGCTCTACTTCACAGGGATAGGATAAGCACTGAGAGTCAAGGCTGGCTGCATCACATATACAGGCTTAGTCAAAAGTATTGCCATTACTATTCAGTTGACAAATGCATGGGTTTATTCCAAACAAAACATGTTTAAGTATGTTTCTATGATCAGTGGATGGTTACAGAAAAGTTCCCTCAATAATACACTCGTTTTAGTCTCATTGCTGTTGTTATCGTTCAATGCTGTAAAGTCGGTTCCAACTCATAGCGACCCTGCATAGGATTTCCAAGGAGCAGCTGGTAGGTTTGAGCGGTCCACTGTCTATAGTACGACACAGGAGCTCAATTAGTCTTATTGTTGTTGTTGTTAAGTGCCGTGGAGTCGGTTCCGACTCATAGCGACCCTGTACAGGGTTTCTGAGGCTGTAAATCTTTACGGGAGCAGAAAGCCTC
>NW_006408522.1:7226563-7228105 GCF_000296735.1 Chrysochloris asiatica
CTTATACAAAGAAAACTACAAAACATTACTACAGGAAACCAAAAGAGACCTACAAAAATGGAAGATTGTACCATGCTCCTGGATAAGAAGACTTAACATTGTGAAAATGGCAATACTGTTCACTGCAATTTACACATAGAGTACAATCCCAATCCAGATTCAGTGACATTCTTCAAAGAGATGGAAAAAACAATTACAAGCTTTATATGGAAAGGAAAGATAGCCAGGATAACTAAAGCACTGCTTAAGAAGATGAATAAGGCTGGAAACCTCTCACTCCCCAACTTCAAATTTTATTACATGGCTACAGTGGTGGTCAAAACAGCCTGGTACTGGTATATTGAAAGATACATTGATCAATGAAACAGAATGGAGAATCCAGAAATTAACCAATCCACATACAGCCAACTGGTTTTTAACGAAGTACCTAAATATATCACAAGGTGAGGGGATAGTTTCTTCAAGAGATGATGCTAGAAGAACTGGAAAGCAATATGCAAAAGATAGGAAGCAAGACCTTTACCTCATGCCTTATACAAAAACCAACTCAGCATGGAGTAAAGATAATACACAAGAAGGGGGAGGAGAATGGAAGGACAAGGCAGGGATGGGGAAAATTAGGTAAGTTTGCATGGGCTAAGTCGGACAGAGGTAAATAATGATGTATGCACAACCTTGGAACAACAGGGCTCTGGAATACAGGGATTGAGACATGGTTGGAATGGGCAAAAGGGGAAAATAATGTTAAAATGATTGGCTGTCTTTTGAATCTTGGTTTCCCTTGCATACCATTATAAAATAGGCACTTGAAGGGGAGAGAAAGGAATATCCAGAAATATCACCACAGAAAGCTTGTAAGTCTTCTGCCTATAACTGATTGGAATATCTAAAATGGGGCTACAACATGCCCAGTGAAGGAGGCTTCCTGCGGAGCCTGTACATTACATAAGACCATAGGTGGAATCCTGAACCCCATCCAAAATCTTCGGAGGTGGGAAATTTCCACTGGAAAGGACAAGCAGACCAGCCTGGAGCAGCTAGAAGAACAGAAGATAACTTCTTAAAAGAAAGACCGACAGGAAAAATATGAAATATTAACAGCAGTCTGACTGATTACTACAAGAACAAGCAAGTTGTTCGCCCAGGAGACATCAAGGCAAGTGGTCGGGTCCCCTTAGGGCAAACCCCCTTCCAGGACTAAAACTCAATGGGTCAGGGGCACCTTAGTCCTCAAGGTGACATCTTTGCTCTTCAACACTTTAGAAAGTTCCTGTGCAGCAGATTTGCCCAATGTAATATGTAGTCTGATCTTTTGACTGCTGCTTCCGCGAGTGTTGATAGTTGATCCAAGAAGAATGAAGTCCTTGACAACTTCAATCTTTATTCCGTTGATAAGAATGTTGTTTATTGGTCCAGTGGTGAGGATTTTTGTTTTCTTGACATTGAGATATAATCCATACCGAAAGCTGTGCTCTTTGATCTTCATCAGTAAATGTTTCAAGTCCTCTTCACTTTCAGCAAGCAAGGTTGTATCATCTGCAT
>NW_006408522.1:7228205-7241509 GCF_000296735.1 Chrysochloris asiatica
GTGCGAGAGAAAGACTTTATAGTCTGCTTCAGCACAGAATGGTGGTGGTGGTTATGTGCTGTGGAGTCGGTTCCGACTCATAGTGACCCTATACAGGGTTTCTGAGGCTGTAAATCTTTACGGGAGCAGAAAGCCTCATCTTTCTCCCACAGAACAGCTGGTAGTTTCGAACTGCTGACCTTGCAGTTTGCAGCCCGATTCGTAACCACTACGCTACTAGGGTGCTTTAAAAAAAGGGCGGGGGACACTCAAGATGGTGGCTTCTAATGGGATGTGCTAGACCACTTAAATTCAAGGCAGAGAGGTCAGCTCAGAAGGCTATGTATGGTGACTGTTTTGGATGACTGCAAAGGGGTCATCTTGATAGGTTATCTTAAAGGACACAGAACAATCACAGGGGATTACTAGGAAGAAGTTTTTTAAAAACTGAAAACTGCTTGGTGAGAAAAATTCCAGGAAAATCGCAATGAAGAGTTTTTTTCCTGCATGACAATGCACCTGGTAATTTACTGAGGGTAACAAAAACTGTCCCAGGAGAATTGCACTGGGAAACCTTATATTCTTCACCCTACAGGCTTGATCTTGTCCCTTCAGATGTCTTTCTGTTTCCTAAGCTCAAAGAGCTTTTCAAAGGAACATAATTTCAGTCCCTCATGTACACCCAAACTGCTATTTTACCATGGTATAAATACAAAAGCGCAACCTTCTCCAGGAAAGGGTTACAGAGATAAAAGCATCACCTTCACAAGCATATGGACCTTGAAGGGAGGGTATGTCAAAAAACAATAGCATCACATTTTTATGTTGTTTAACAAAGTCTTCTGATTTTCTAGAAACACTTTCTGACTTCCCATCATACATGAAAGAGTATCAAGTAAAGAACTTGTTTGCAAAAAATACATCGTTCTAGTCACAAAAGGAAGGCATAAATAATGGCTAAAGAGTTTACCAGACGGTGATGGCTTCCATGTTTCTAAGCTTAGCACTAGCATATCAGCAAGGTCACCACTGTGAGCAGGTTTCAGAGGAGTTTCCAAACCATGACAGACTAGGAAGAAATTTACCAATGACGAAAGAGAGGGTAGACATGAGCTAATTCAGGTGATACAGAAGATTGGCAGAAGAATGATGAAGACGGGTGAAGACACAGGGAGGCATGCAAAGGTTAAAGGTGGCAGAGGTCAGTACTGTTATATATACAACTCTACAACAACAGAGGTCTACCGGAAGACAGGTGGATGGATACACTTGGAAAGCTAACACAGGCTGAATTATTATGGGAGGGAGAGTGGAAGTATACCCACAAATATATTAGAGTTTGACAGAGAATATTTGTACATGGATATTTTTACCTTTGCTGCAAACACACAAATGAATGTGGTAGAGTGTTGTTGTTGTTGTTGTTGAATGCCATCAAGTCGGGTCCGACCCATATATGGTTTCTGAGGAGCAGCTGGTGGGTTGAAATGGCTGAACCTGTGGTTCGCAGTCCAGTGCTGATCCTATACAGCACCATGCCAGGAGTCATATGTGGAGCATACAGGGGACAAAATGATGAAAACTTCTTATACATTACACCTAACACCTGAGACAATGAGTTACTGGACCTGGCTGGGGTCACCATGGTCAACTGGCATGACATAGTCCACAAAGACAATGTTCTACAGCCTACTCTGGTGAATAATGACTGGGATCTTAGGAGCTCGTGAGAAGTCACCTGAGAAACAACTATTGCAGAAAAAAGAAGAATGATAAGAACTGAAGATGCCTGGCATCAACTAGTTCTATGGACCCATGGACCATATGAACATCAGTCTCCACAACTCTGAGACCAGAAGAGCTAGGTAGTGCCTGGTGACTACTACCAACTGTTCTGAAAGGCATCATATTAGAAAGCCCCAGATAGACTAGGAGACAACTGTGTAAAACACTCAAAAGTACAAAAAAAAAAGACCTGGCTTACTGTTCAGAAAGAAACTGGAGGAACCCAAGACTATGGCCCTCAACAACCTTTCAGATTAAGAATGGAACTCACCGTGTGGCTCAATTTTCAATTAAGCGGTGGAGAGGAATACAGAGAGACCACAACTCTACCAAGGTTCCACTCACCGTGGAATGGGAATGGTTAGCCATTCAAGATCAAAGGGCAACATTTACATGGGGACCAGTTCCGAGGGGATGGGAAGGGGAGTGGACTGGAAATAGGAACCTGAGTGAGGAAGTGAGATCAGTGTTGCTGCATGGTGGTGGTGGTGATGTGTCCTCAATGATTCTGACTCATAGCAACTCTACATGATTTCCAAGGCAGTAAATCTTTACAGGAGTAAAAAAAACTCTGTCTCCCGCAGAGCAACTGGTAGATTCAAACTGTTGACCTTGGAGTTAGGAGTCAACATGTAACTCGGGGCTCTTTTGTTATATGCAATCACTGAGATAAAATAAAATGTATGATTTGTTGGATGTAAAACTGGTCTGTAAACTGTCACTCAAGTCACAATAAAAAGTCCCCCGCCCCCAAAATAAATACATTTTCCAATGAAAGCCCTGTGGGTCACAGAATATTGTCAGAGATATTTTCTATGGATGTGACATTAGGAGAGGCCAGTCACTGGAGAAGAACATCATGTTTGGTAAAGTTGAGGGTCAATAAAGGCAAGGAAACCATCAATGAGATGGACTGGCAGAATGGTCACAACCATGGGCTCACACATACCAACCATCATGAAGATGGCACAGGACCAGATGATGTTTCATTCCGTTATTGTGGGAACAACATGAGTCACACCGACATTAAGGGACAATAGCAGCATCAAGATACATACATTCAGTGACTACAAGGATATGTATTTTAAATCTCAGGAGGAAAACATAAAATAATTTTATACTGATGAAAACTGCATGCTCAAAGTTTGGACCCATATATTAAGGAGAATTTAAGACAGTACCCTAAGTTATGAAAAACGTCACTTTTTTTTTTTTTTCTAATTTAAGGATTCTATTTCCCTAAATATCTTTTCAATCTGGTATCAGTCGGGTGGCTTTTAATACAAATTGCCCACTATTTTATTTTTAAACAATACTAGCTTCAGTGATCATCTACAGGGTTTATATATTCACTCGTCTAGAAAATACAGCATGTATTTAAACATACTCATGACTAAACAGTATGTTCATTCATTTCTACCAAATGCACCCAATTAAGGCTTATTCAGAAAGCTATTGTGGGAAATGTATAAGAAATATTACACTAAGAGATTTCTCCATTAAAATCCTATTAAATAACATATATGGAAAAACCCTAAAATCTATTTGCTATTGTTGTTGCTAAGTGCTATCGAGTTGTTTCCAACTTATAACGACCTAATGTTGTTGTTGCTAACACCTTCGAGTCAGTTCTAATTCAGAGCAATCCACTGCAAGGTTTCCAAGGAGCAGCTGGTGAGTTTGAACCACCGACCTTGTGGTCTAAACCAACCTTGCAGTCCAGTGCTTTATCGCACAGTGCCACAACAGGACTACAGTGACATCGCATACAGTTTCCAAAAAGCGGCTGGTGGGTTTGAACCACTGATACTGTGGTTTGCAATCCAGTGAGTATCCTACAGCGCCACACCAGGAGTTCCAAAAATCTATAGCCACCACCACCAAAAAAATTATGAAAGGATAACAAGTACATATTTCATATGCCAAAAAATGATATAAAATTGGGACTATTTCATATAAAATTATGACTCTAGTTGCCAGGTATTACATGCAGACTGGGTTCATTATTTTAGAGTAACACCTCATATATCTTCCTTGGAAGACAAAAGGGCAAAACTGTGCAAAGAACAGCTTGTTAAAGACATCTGTGTTTCTCCTGCTAATACTACCGATAATCTTGGGAAGACAACTCAATTGCTTACGAAGCATGCCACATTTTATTATGCTTCAATTACACAGTTCCTCTGATCGAGCATGTTAGCACTTAATTGCCATGCAATTAACTCAAGACACTAATGCAGGCTAATCAGCATTTCTGCTTTGGCCATGGGAATCATCAAACAGATGACCCAAAGCCCACTCTCACATTTTGAAGTCCACCTGTGCTCTGCCTCCCAGGCATAGCCGTGGGTTATGATTATGAAGTTCAATAGATTTCTAATTCTTCTCCAATTTTAGTCAAAGCTGCCCAAATAAGAGACAGGAGGTTTCCAGAAAAAAGCACAGCTACTTGATACGGTTATGGTCACATGAGGAGACCAATTCAAATATCAAATGGGGTTTTTAAGTATAAGATATGTGGTAACCAGATTTTGGTATTCCATAGCAGACGAAGACAGACTAGGAAGGAGGAGAGATGGACTACTTCTGAATATTTAGTCACAGAAAACCTTATGAATAGAGTAGAACAATGTCAGCACCAGAATACTGAAGACTGAAACCTGATGAAGAGCAATAGAATATTTCACATATATTGCCAGCAGATGAGCCCTTCAGGTTGGAAGGCACTCAAAATGCAACTGAAGAAGAGCTGCCTCCTCAAAGTAGAGTTGACCATGATGACACAACAGGAGAAAGCCTTCGGGACCTTCATTTGCTGATGAGGCACAACTCAAAATGATGAGAAACATCTGTAAGCATCTACTAATAATCGAAACATGGAATGTACGAAGTATGAATCTAGGAAAACTTGAAAGTGTCAAAAATTAAATGGAACACATAAACATCAATATCCTAAGCATCAGTGAGCTGAAACGGACTGGTATTGGCCATTTTGCATCTGACAATCACATGGTTTATATTGCTGGGAATGAAAGAATTGAAGAGGAATGGCATTGCACTCATCATCAAAAACAACTTATCAAAATCTGTCTTGAAGTACAATGCTGTTTGTGATAGGATAATATCCATACACCTAATAAGGAAGACCACTTAATTCTATTATTATTCAAATTTATGCATCAACCACTAAAACCAATGATGATGAAAAGAAGCCTACCAACTTCTGAAGAACAAATTCAAGTCTCGAATGCCAATTCCCATTCTAAAATAGATGACCCAATGGCATGTGGAAATCATCGGACTGGATCATTAACATCACATGCCAAGTAAAATTTTGCTGAAGATAATTTTAACATGGCAGTAACAATACATAAATAGGGTTCTGCATGAGGCTCAAGCCAGATTCAGATAAGGACATAGAACTATGGATATCACTGCTTACATCAGATGGATCTTGGATGAAAGCAGAGAATATCAAAAGGATGTCTACTTGTACTTTATTGATCATGCAGATTTTCAACTGTGTGGATCATAAGCTACGGATAACACTGCAAAAAATGGGCATTCCAGAACACTTAATTGTGATCATAATGAACCTGTACATCAAGGGTGAGGAACGTTTTTGCTACCAAAATTTATAACATCATTTGTGGAACATACAAAATTATCAACTTAAATATTAGCCTGCTACTATTTGGAGTCCTGGTGTGGCGCTGTGGGTAAATGCGCCAGACTGCAAAGCCGTTTGAACTACAAAGTCGGCGGTTCAAGCTCATCAGCTGCTCCTCGGAAACCCTATACAGGATTGCTAAGGGTTGGAACCGACTCGACAGCACTTAACAACAACAACATTTGGGCAAATATTTAATTAGCTCACCCTTAATTTCAACTCCTCAGAAATCCTATACAAGATTGGAAATGACTTGACAGCACTTAACAACAACAACATTTGGGCAAATATTTAATTAGCTCACCCTTAATTTCAACTCCTCAGAAATCCTATACAAGATTGGAAATGACTTGACAGCACTTAACAACAACAATAAATCTTTTTTAAGGAGTCCTGGTATGGCATTGTTGATTAATGCACTGGACTGTAAAGTCGGTTTGAACCGCAAGGTTGGCGGTTCAAGCTCACCAGTCGCTCCTCAGAAACCCTGTTTGAGTTGGAACCAAGTTAATGGCACTTAACAACAACAATGTGATGGCTGCAACTGTGGTTACCTAAGCAGGGATAGATCAAATGATTTCATGGGCCTGTGGGCCAGATGTTGCCCACACCTGCTCTACATAGACCAAGAAGCAATTGTTCGACCAGAACAAGGGGATACTGAAAGGTTTAAAGTCAGGAAATGTGTGTAAGGGTTGTATTCTTTCACCATATCTATGGTAGCGTAGTGGTTACAAATCGGGCTGTGAGCCGCAAGGTCAGCAGTTTGAAACTACCAGTGGTTCCGCGGGAGAAAGATGAGGCGGTCTGCTCCCGTAAAGATTTACAGCCTCGGAAACCCTGTGTAGGGTCGCTATGAGTCGGAACCGACTCCACGGCACTTAACAACAACAACATTCATTCTATAGGAGTCCTGGTATGACGTGGTGGTTCGAGTTCACAAGCTGCTTCTTGGAAACCCTATACTGGGTCGCTATAGGTCAGAACCAACTCGACGGCACTTCACAACACAACAACACTCATTCTATACGCTGAGCAAATAATCTGAGAAAATGGGAAAGTGGATTATATGAAGAAGAATGTGTAATCAGCATTGGAGGAAGAGTCATTAGCAACCTGCAATACGCAGATGACACAATCTTGTTTGCTCGATGTGAATAAAAGTTGAAATACTCACTGATAAAATAAAAAAGAAACAACAAAAAAAAACTACATCCTTCAGTATGGAATGCACATCAATGTAAAGAAAATGGAAATCCTCACAACTGGACCAGTAAGTAGCATCATGATAAATGGAGCTGTCACTTATCTCCATTTGCTTGGATCCACAATCAGTGTTCATGGAAGCAGCAATCAAGAAATCAAATGATGTACTGCATAAAGCAAATGTAGTGTGAAAGACTCCTTTAAACTGTTGAAGAGCAGAACGTCACTTTAAGGACTAAGGTGCACCTGATTCAAGCCATGGTAGTTTCAGTCACCTCATAAGCAGGTGAAAGTTGGACAATGAACAAGGAAGACCACAGCAGAAACAGTGCATCTGAATTATGGTGTTGATGAAGAGTATTTTAAGCACGATGGACTGCCGGAAGAACACACAAGTATGTATTGAAAGAAGTACAGCCAGAATGCTCTTTAGAAGTGTGGATGGTGAGACTTTGTCTCTCATATATTGGACATGTTTTCGGGAAGGATCTGGAGAAGGGCATCATAATTGGTAAAGTGGAGGGTCAGCAAAAAAAAATATGACCTTCAGTGAGATGGACGGGCACAGTGGCACTAACAAGGGGCTCAGACGTAACAATTGTGAGAACCGGGCAGTGTTTCATTCTTTTATGCATGAGGTCTCTATGAGTCTGAACCGATTCAATGATACATAACAAAAACAACAACTACATTTATCTCAACGTTTAAAACATCCTTATTTTCCTTACTTTGAAAATTGGACCAATTAATGCATCACTTCTTTTGACAGCACTGGATTAAATTGTTTTACGGTCCCCTCCAATCCCTAAGCCATTTCAACACAGTTCAGCAAATTTCTTAAGCTAAGAAGAAGTGGAGTCATTCAATTATTTGTCATTAGTAAATGTGAGAAATACTTAGGAATGTATTCATTTCACATATGCTAAAATGACAAAGATATACACAAACAACAAAAGTGGGGCAAAGAGGAAGCATTCTGTTCCTGGTATAATTTCTAGGAAGATTCATACCCTGTCTGAATGTCATTCTGTTTACAGTTTATTTCAGAAAGATGGTTTTTTGCTCTACAATGGGAGTGGAATCAGCTGTGTTGATCTGGGGCTGTAGAGTCTAACTCTCTAGTTCTGTAGCCACTCGTAATGGCAGAGCAAAGCCTGCTTCTACCGTTATCAAAGTATGCAAGACCCCAGGGAAAGGGTACAAAGCAGTGTCACTTGTTTCAAACAACTGGCAATTTAAAACTGCTCCACCATGGGAAGAGCTTTCATATGAAGAATGTTCCAGAGACAAATTAAAGGCTTCAACTTAGTTGTTGTTGTTAAGGTGCTCTCAAGTCTCTTCCGACTTACAGTAGCCCTAAGTATACCAGAATAATGAAATCATGCCCAAATCCTCAAAATCTTGCCTTTGTTTAAGCTCACTGTTGGAACCACTATGTCAATTCATGTTACTGGAAGTCTTCCTCTTTGTCACTGACCCTCTACTTTACCAAGCATGACATTCTTCTCCAGGGACTGGTCCCTCTATAATATGTCTGACGTTCATGAGATGAAATCTCAGCATCCTTACTTCTAAGGAGCATTCTGGCTGTATATCTTCCCAAACATGCGTATTTATTCTTCTGGTAGTACATGGATTCAATATTCTTCACCCACATCATTATTTCAAAGGAAACCATTCTTCTTCAGTGTTCTTTATTCACTATCTAGCTTTTGTCTGCATATGAGACAAATGAAAATACTACGGCTTGGGGTAGGCACACATTAATTCTTAAAATGATATCTTTGCTTTTTAATACTTTAAAGAGATTCTTTGCAGCAGATTGGACCAATTCAACACATCATTTGATTACTTGACTGCTGCTTTCATGAGAGTTGATTGTGGATCCAAGTAAAATGAAATCCTTGACAGATTCAATCTTTTCTCCATTTCTCTTGATTCTGTTTACTGGTCCAGTTATGAGGATTTTTGTTTTCTTTATGTTGAGATGCAAACTATACTCAGGTCTTTCATTTTGTACAGTTAACTGCTTCAAGTCCTCTTTGATTTCACCAAGCAAGAATGTATCAACTGTATCTTGCAGGTTTCTAACGAGTCTTCCTCCAGTCTTGACACCACATTCTTCTTCATCAAGTCCATATTCACAGACTATTTGCTCAACAGACAGACTGATTATTTACTCAACATACTGATGATGAAAGGGCACAACCCTAACACATACTTTTCCTGATTTTAAACTACAGAATATGCCCAAATTCAATCTCAATGACAACGGCCTCCTGTTCTAAATACAGGTTCCACATGAGCACAATGAAGTGTTCTGGAACTCCCATTCTTTGCAATGTTATCCATGTTGTTGTTAAGTGCTATCTGGTCAGTTCCATATCATAGTGACCTGGTATAGAGTTTCCAAGGAGTGGCTGTTAAGTTTGAACATCCAACCTTACAGTTGAAACTGACCTTGCAGTCCAGTGTATTTTCCCACAGCGCCACACATAGTTTGTTATTATTATTATTACTTGAGGCTCAGCTTAGTTCCTAGGAGTCCATGTGATCATTTCATGCAGATATGCAATTGCTCAATAAACATTTGCTGAGCATTCCCTATTTGTAAGGTACCACTGGGTACCATCTTAACTCTTCTGTCCTCCACCCTACTTTTAAAAAAGGTGTTGCATGGTCCCATTTTCCAGAGGGAGTCCTAAGCCCTTACACAAGATGGAGCTGAAACAACTGCCATCGTATTGGAACTGGCAACAGACACAGAGGATTTGGGACCACAGAAGTTACCTCTTGGAAAAATGACAATTGGCTACATTTGAATGAAGCCTTTGGGAGGAGAGACATGTCATAACAAGAGAGAAAGTACTCAAAAACCTCTCGAGCTTAGACACCACTAGGGCTGGATCCTTTTTGGGTCTTGTTCAAAATTGTTTTCCCCACATCTAGAGCGATCGTCAAAAAGTAAATGCTAAATAGATATTTGTTTGATAAAATAAAGAGAATGAAGGATCCATCACTGACTTACTCATCATGCTTCTAGGTTCAGTGGCATCTGGTAAACATAAGGACCATGCTGAGGCTGTCCAAAGAAACAGATTGACACACACACTCCCCATCATACACAGAGACATACAAGACCTCAAACTGTACATCACAGGCTGAGTTTAGGGAGGACTCCTCTCACCCTTCACCAAAAATGAATGGTGAACTCCTTGACTTGCTCCCTACAGATGTCATAAATCAACTCTTAATCTAGCATATGGAAGAGGGACGCTAGACGCTTCATCTGACATCTAATGTTAGTACATACAAAGTCAACACTATAGGTTTTAGAAGTCCAGGAAATGCTCCAATGTGGGCCCACCCAAATAAATTACAGAGCTGAGCCAGTCAGTGAGGACCCTCCCACCAACTGTACACCCCACTGGTATGGCACTCTGGATTAATTCACTGAACTGCAAAGTCAGTATGAACCATAAGGTTGGCAGATCAAGTTCATCAGTCGCTCCTCGGAAACCCTATACACAGTTGTCATGGGTCAGAACTGACTCCACAGCACTTAACAACAACATGACCCCAGGGGAAGGAAGCTCAGAACTAAAACACAGAAGACCACTGGCAAGGAAGCATTCCTTGCTTACTAACGTGACTCCATGAAGTTATTTAAATGTCAGGATTTCCAAATATTATTTTAAAGCATATTCAAATTAAGGTAAAGTAGATTGAAGACACCTTTGTGTAGGGATGGAGAATGGTCCATAAGCTAAAGAATGATATATTTTTGAAGCCCCCTCATGTATGATCCAAAGAGGAAAATAAGGTGGGACAACCAAAAACTAACCTCTGAAGGAAACACCAAGATAAAGAATCATTCTTCCCTTCTGTTTTTTATTTTATAAAGGGAAAAACAGGATGATAAGTCTTTAGTGATGATTAGTCTATTATTCATCTCTAGTTCTTTTTGGTTTTAAAAATTTGGCATAACATAAGGATCACAGTTCTCTTTGTTCCATATGAATGCCCCATTGTTCTAACATCATTTGTTGAAAAGTCATTGAATTACTTTGACCCCTTCGACGATCATCCATTGATCATATATGTTATTATTGTTAAGTGCTGTCACTATGGGTCAGTTTCAACTCATAGTGAACCTATATAGGGTTTCCAAGGAGTAGCTGGTGGTTTTGAACCTCCAACCTTAGAGTTCAAACCAACTTTGCAGTCCAGTGCATTATCCTATAGCGCAACAGCAGAACTCCAATCATACATAACAGGGCTTCAAAACATTTGTGGAAAAATTCCATTATCTTTTAATTCTATTTTTCCACCAACTTTGTAAAGCTCCCTTGTATGTGCGTGTCTATTTTGGAACTCTCTAGTCTATTTCATGGATCTAATATGTCTACCTTTACATTAATAGCACACTGTCTTGATTTCTGTAGCATCCCTGGGTATACAAATAAAAGGATGGCTGTTCAAATCGACAAAGTTGTTGTTGTTGTTGTCAGGTGCCATCGAGTCAGAACCGGCTCACAGCGACCCCATGCACAGAAGAACGAAATAACGTCCGATCCAGGGCCAACCTCACTACCACTGCCACACTTGAATCCATCAATGATGCCACCTGGCTGATCCAACTCGTTGGGGGTCTTCCTCTTTTTCTCTGACCCTCCATTTTACCCAGCATGACATCCTTCTCCAGCAACTGTTCCCTCCTGACAACAATGTGTCCAAAGTATGAGAGACAAAGTTTAGCCATCTTGGACTCCAAGGAGCACTCTGGCTGCACTGCTTCCAAAACAGATCTATTGGTTCTTTTGGCAGTCCATGGCACTTTCAGTATTCTCTTCCAACACCACAATTCAAAGGCATCAATTTTTCTATGATTTTCCTTATTCACTGTCAAGCTTTCACATCCATATGAGGTTATTGAAAATACCATGGCTTGGGTCAGGCGCACCTTAGTCCCCAAGGTGACAGCTTTAAAAAGTTCCTGTGCAGCAGATTTGCCCAATGCACTATGTAGTCTGATCTCTTGACTGCTGCTTCCACGAGTGTTGATAGTTGATCCAAGAAGAATGAAGTCCTTGACAACTTCAATCTTTAATCGGTTGCTAAGAATGTTGTTTATTAGTCCAGTGGTGAGGATTTTTGTTTTCTTGACATTGAGATGCAATCCATACGGAAGGTTGTGTTCTTTGATCTTCATCAGTAAATGTTTCAAGTCCTCTTCACTTTCAACAAGCAAAGTTGTATCATCTGCATATCACAGGTTGTTAATGAGTCTTCCTCCAACCTGGACGTCACGTTTTTCTTCATAGAACACAGCTTCTCGTATTATTTCCTCAGCATACAGGTTGAATAAGTATGGTGAAAGAACAAAACCTTATCGCACACCTTTCCCAATTTTAAAACATTCAGTGTTCCCATGCTCTGTTTGAACAACTGCTTATTGGTCCAGGTACAGATTCCTCAGAAATACAATTAAGTGTTCTGGAATATTCATACTTCGCAATGTTGTCCATAGCTTGTCATGATCCACATAATCGAGAGCCTTTGCGTAGTCAATAAAGTATACTTAAACATCTTTCTGATATTCTCTGCTTTCAGCCAAGATCCACTGGACATCAGCAATGATATCTCTCGTTCCACGGCCTCTTCTGAATCCAGCTTGAACCTCTGGAAGTTCTCTGTCAACGTATGATTGTAGCCATTTCTGTATAACCTTTAGCAAAACTTTACTCGCTTGAGATATCAAAGAGATTGTCCGATGATTTACGCATTCCATTGGGTCATCTCTCTTTGGAATGGGCACAAATATGGACAAAGGGACATCTCAAAAAAAGTTTGGTGATCGACATCAGCCACTGAAAATCTATGGAACACAGTTGGACTCAGAGCAGCATGGAATGGTCATGAATCATGATCCACTCAACGACCAGCATGGGGTTGCCATGGATCACAATCTACTCAAGGACACCTGGTTTTGTAGTAAACTTCAAACTCAGATAATATAAACCTTCCAATTGTGGTCATATTTTCCAAAACTGCTATGGCTTCTCTGAGTTCTTTGTATTTCCATAGAAATTTGAAAATCAACTTGTTATTTTCTACCAAAAAACACTCTTTCTCAGATTTTGATAGATATTGCATTACCTCTAAATCAATTTGGGGAGATGACATCTTCATCCAATCAGTAAGAACAATATCTCTCTCCTGGTGGTGTGCCATAAAGATGGTTCTGACTCATAAAAACCCCAAGTAAGGTTTCCGAGGCTGTAAATCTTTATGGGAGCAGAAAGCCTCATCTTTCTTCCATGGTATAGCTGGTAGTTTCGAACTACTGATCTTGAGTTAACAGTTCAACTCATAACCAATAGCATAGTGAATTATGAGCTGGGCAGCTAACTAAAAGGTCAGCAGTTTGAATCTACCAGCTATTCCATGGAAGAAAGATGAGGTTTTCTGCTCCTATAAAGATTTACAGCCTCCACATGATCATATCAATTGATGCACAAAAGGCATTTGACAAAATCCAACATCCATTCCTGATAAACATACTCAACAAAGTCTGAATTGAAGGGAAATCACTCAACATAATTAAGAGCATATATACAAAACCAACAGCCTGCATTACTCTCAATGGAGAGAAACTGAAAGC
>NW_006408522.1:7243717-7261600 GCF_000296735.1 Chrysochloris asiatica
CTTCGCAATGTTGTCCATAGCTTGTCATGATCCACAAAATCGAAAGCCTTTGCGTAGTCAATAAAGCATATGTAAACATCTTCTTGATATTCTCTGCTTTCAGCCAAGATCCATCGGATATCAGCAATGATATCCTTCTTTCCAATGCCTCTTCTGAATCTGGCAATCTGTCTGGGTGGGGCTGATCAAAGGAGATGGGGATAGGTCTCTTGTGATACAATAGTAAATAATTGTTATGAAGACTGACTGTGAGGGTTGGAAATGTAAAGGTAGACGTTTTGTAGCAAAAGGAAGGGAGTGGCTGATTTTGCAGTCCAGGAGCAGAGGTGTCTGGGACCATCAATGGAGAATAGCGGAGTGCAGGACCCTACAGAAACAGTGAAACCAGAGATGGAGGCAAACACGATGACGTGGAGAGATGGAGCAGCTGGGGACTCTAGACCCAGAGTGGGAGAGGGGCTGTATGGTGATGACAGGGGGGCAGGCTTACAGGGTATATGCTTTGGTTGGTTGATCATGCATGGAGGGGATTGTAACCATGGCAATGAATCAATATATGGTAGGATGCATGTAAAGCTAATGTTCTCCCATATAAATTATCACATAACTTACAATAAAACATATATATATGTGTATATATATGTATATACATATATATATTTTGTTGTTGTTGTTGTTGTTGTTGTTGTTAAGTGCCATTGAGTCATTCCGACCCACAGCGATGCTGAACAGGGTTTCTGAGGCTGTAAATCTTTACAGGAGCAGAAAGCCTCATCTTTCTCCCATGGAGCAGCTGGTAGTTTCGAACTGCTGACCTTGCAGTTCACAGCCCAATTCGTAACCACAACGCTACCAGAGCTCTCTCTCTCTATATATACACACATATATATATTTACAGCCTCATAAACCCTATACCGGGTTGCTATGATTCAGAATTGACTCCAAGGCACATAATCACCACCACCACCATCAGAATTACACAAAAATATCTACTATTGCTTACTACCTCAAGAAGAGAATAATAATTTGAGTATAATAAATCTGTAAAACAATGTACAACTTAACACAGTTCTTTCATGAGCCTTACATTCAATGGATTCAACTGATGGAAAGCCACATGTACGCAGCCAGAAATGGGCAGACTGTGGAGCTCAAACCCACGTACACTTTGCCTGAGCTCTTCCAAACTACACAGATCAGCTCCCTGAAAACCAGGCATCAAAGAGATATTGGCAGAAGACAGGAAAACAACTGGGGTTGGCAGGGAAGGAGTCTGAGTCCTTCTACATGATGACCACCTGCTCCTAGAAAATAAGTAAGACTTCCAGGTTCTTGGACAAGCTCATGAAACAGAAGGAACCAATAAAAGGAGATGAAAATAAATTCAGTACAAGAAAAACAACAAAACAAAAATCTTTTTAGAAAGCTCCTAGCTGGAGAAAAGCCAGAAGAGGAAATGGGCCAGGATATACTATGGCAGCACAGAGAACACAGCCAAGTCCACGCATGGCCACCATGGAAATTCCAAGAAGGGAAAGGTGGAGGGTGGTCACTGTCATTTCCTCTTCACATCACAAAAACAAAATCACTTGCCCTAGGGATAAGTTATTTTAAAAGACATTGATATGAACGAGACATTGATATGAACGAACGGACTAATTGTTACTCTGAAATCTTCTATGTAAAACTCACATTTGGGCTCATCAGGAAAGTCAGTGCAAGAAGTTGCAAGGAGTAGGAGGATTCAAAGTCAGAGAAGAAACATTACAAATCACACCAAGAGACGTGGATGGTCCCAGAGGTCTGTGGGTGGTTAGTAGTTCCATCTGACAAAGCTCAATGCTGCTGATACAAGGACTAAGGGCCAATTCCTCTGAGGGTCAGTCAATTTATTCCACGCTGAGTGGGTGATTTTCATTTCCTTCTCTAGATTTTTCTATATTTTACAGATTAACTACAGTGAACACATACTACTTGTGTAATAAAAGTAATAATAAAGAGATGCTTTGCAGTGGCTACAGAAGGAGTTTGTTGCCTCTGTTGTAGCAGAGCTCAAAAACTTGCCACATAAATCCAGACAATGTGGATCCATGTGACTAGGTCATGTGATATGTAGAATTTGTCCTTAGACGAGTGGGTGGCTAATAAAGTCATTTTTGAAAATGCAGCAAAGAGAGCTGCAAAAGTGAAACCTTCCAAGTTTCACAAAATTGTTTGCCTCTTATCCATCTCTGGGCAATATGACAGCTAGAATGAGACGGTAAGCCTCAAAGTTGATACCAAATATACAACAGCCAGAAGGGGAGACAGAGGCTCCATGCAAACAGAGAAGTCAAAGACCACTCATCACCCAGCCTGGCTATTTCAGACTGACTGACATTTTTGTATGTGGCAGTTCTCACAGCCTTCCTCTGTGCTCATGTTTCCAAATTCCATCTCCAAATTGGGATCCAGAGCCCCAGCTGACGCCTCTTTCTCTTGTTCCCTAGGCAGGCCAGAAGCCAAGCAACAGATGATACACAACAGAGTCTTTATGGACTCATATCATTGGGACTGCTAACTTCAGAGTCAAAAGAGTGGACTTGACTCCATTTCGAATTGCATTCATTTAAGGGGACCTCTCCTAGTACCAGGTCTAGAGTTTCTGGTCATGAACTCCATAACCAGAGCCACAGAGTGACTTGTCCCAGGTCAGTAGCCAGTCAATGGCACCAGCTTGTTACTCTGCCAGACTCCCTACCCAGGGCTTTTCCTGATATAGTACAACAATGTCCCTGCTTACCATCAAGTTACCATCAAGTCAACTCCTGTCCATGGACATCCCAAGTGTATTGAAGTAGAACTGTGCTCCACAGGGACTTCAAGGGTTGATTTTTCAGAAGGAAAATGCTCAGCCTTTCTTCCTTCTGAGTTGCCTCTAGTACTCCAACCTTTCAGTTAGCAACTGAGCAAAATTTATACAACCAAGGTACTCCTCCTTCACACTTGTTGTTATTACTATTAGATGACATCAAGTTGGTTCTCACTCAGAAAGAGCCTATGTACACTGGAATGAAACATGGCTCCACCTTCACAATTGATACGCTTGAGCTCACTGCTGTTGCCATTGTGTCAATCCATCTCATGGAGGGTCTTCCTCTTTTTCATTGACCCTCCACTTTACCAAGCAGCATGACCATCTTGAGGGAAGTCTCACCATCGTTGCTCCTAAGGAAGGATCAATTCAACCATAGTTCTTCTAAAACAGACTTGTTCATTTTCTGGCTGTCCACGTTATATTCAATATTCTTTGCCTCACATTAATTCAAATGTATCAATTCTTCTCCAATCTTCTTTACTCACTGTCCAACTTTCACAGGCAAATACCATGGCTTGAGTGAGGTGCTACCTCAGTCCTCAAAATAGTATCTTTGCTATTTAACACTGTAAAGAGGTCTTTTGCAACAGATTTGGTCAATGCAATATGTCACTTGATTTCTTGACTGTTGCTTCCATGAGCGTTGATTGTGGACCCAAGTAAAATGACATATCTGACAACTTCAACATTTTTTCCATTGATTATGATATGGTTTCTTGGTTTAACTGTAAGAATTTTTTTTCTTTATATTGAGGTGCAATCCATACTATAGACTATAGTTGCTGATCTTCATCAGTTAAGGCTTCTTTACTTCCAGTAAGCAAGGTTGTATCACCTGCATATTGCAAGTTGGTAATGAGTATTCTTTCAATCCTTTTAGGATGTTCTTCTTCACATAATCCAGTTTCTCATATTATTTGCTCAGCATACATACATACAGACCGAGTAGGGTGAAAGAATATAACCCTGACCCATACCTTTCCTGACTTTCAGAAGTCCCAGATTCTATTCAAATACCTGCCTCTGGGTCTATATACAGGTTCCTCACCAGCACAATGAAGTGTTCTGCATATTCTTTCTTCACAATGTTATCCATAGTTTGTTATGATCCACACAGTTGAATGCCACTACGTAATCAATAATAAACACAAACAAAAAGTATCTATCTTTCAGGTATTCTCTGCTTTCAGCCAAGATTTTTCTGACATCAGCAATGATATCCTCTTCTGAATGTGACTTGAATTTCTGGCAGCTCTCTGTCGATATACTGTTGCAACTGATATGAATGATATTGTTTGATAATTTCCGCATTACTAAAAATGAAAATTCCTACCCTCACAAGAGAATGTCAGTACTTTAACCATTTATCTTTTGGCAACTCCATATTTTGAAATTATTTAAGGAAAACTGTTGAATCTAGGAAACAGAAGTTTACTTGGTGCCTTTTCTGGGAGACCTTGTGTTTAACTGAAACAGGAAAAACTCGAACCAAGAAGTAATGTTTTCCTAGAGCAATGCAAATGCAAGCTTGCGTTTTTGGAAGAGCCAATCAAACAAATGAAGCTGCCCAGCTAACCTCATAGGAGGGTCGCTCCTTCAGTACAAATCTAGCCAGGACCAAAGTGACAGGGCTCTCATGATAGCCAATCATGAGTATCACTCCAGCCCTCCCACTGGCCTCAGTGAGAGGCTTGTTTGGCAAATCCAGGCAAAGACAGATACACAGACACACTTCTCTGCCAAGATATAGGGGAATAGAAGCCCTAAGCATGCCAATATAGACAGACCAACTCACCTCTTTGGCCAAGTAGAAGTAAGGAGTGCACCAAGAAGTGCTCCTTTTCATAAACAAAACACAAAGGGGACCTAACCTGTCCCAAGCTCTGGGACAATGACCTTTTGAGAAAGTTCGCTTGTCTTCACCTCACTGATGGCCTATTAAAATGGCCCAAAGGAAATCCACACAGAAACATCCTAACTTGCACAGATGCATTTTTCAGGAACCCTACTGGTAACACAATGTACACACAGTCTGGAGCACTGTCTGATTTACAAGATTTGCATCACCCAGGGATGCCTCCTTCACATCCTTGTTGTTATTACTGTTTTCCAGCTTCACAAAGGAGAAGAATCAGCATCAGCCCAAGGCCAATTCCTATACAGGTAGGGGTTAGACATACCTGCAGCCTTTTTCCTCCTTTGCCAATTCTGATACCAACTGTTCCTCTCACAGCACTGTTTCTCTGCTGGGTTTGATAATTCCTTGAAATGAGCACACAGAACTCAAGCAATACTCACAATTATGGGATCTGTTAGGGAAATTAACAGGATCAGAAATGACAGTTCTTTGATCTGGACCTCTTCTTCAGCCATGCTCATAAGCAGGTGTCTCTCTGACTCTCGGAACCATGGCCTGCCCTCTGACCTGCTCAAAAAATGTTACGAACCTCCTTTAGCGCTGCAGATAAATGTCCAGAGGCCACACTCCTTGTTCATAAGCCTCAGCCAGAAGCTACTCAGCGCTAGCTCTATGGGTCAGCAGATCAAGCTACCCCAATTAAGTGCCTCCACTCCACAAGCAAGCCTCCTGTGTAAAGGTATCCAGCTTTACTGGCTCTGTAGGTTGGGATGCCCACTGCTCTGTCTTGTGCTCTGGCACTTGATTCTGCTTCTGCCTCCCCCTGCTGCTCCTCTAAGGCTTCTCTCGTGTCAGAGTTCCTTGTCCCTGGAATGAGGGGCTTCCATTTGAAGGGGTTTAGGGGTCCTGGTAGCATAGTGGTGACAAATCAGGTTACTAACCTCAAGGTCAGCAGTTCAAAACTACCAGCCGTTCCATGGGAGAAAAATGAGGCATTCTGCTCCCATAAAGATTTGCAGCCTCGGAAACTCTATGCAGGGTCATTATGAGTCGGAATCGACTCCATGGTATTTAGCAACAACAACAGGGGTCCAAAGGGCAAGCTCTACTCCTTGATCTTTACTGATGCCAGTGAGATGTCCATTTCAGGTTAATAGCTCTTAGATTCCTTCCAACCATTATTTACAACCTGCAATATGTAGATGGCACAATTTCACTTACTTAAAGCAAAAAGGGCCTGAAGTTCTTACTGATAAAACATCAAAGACTACAGCCTTCGGTATGGATTACACCTCAACGCCAAACAAATATCCTTACTCCTGGACCAACAAGCAGCCTGATAAATGAAAAAAATACTAAAGTTGCCAACGATTTCATGTTACTGGGATCAATAACCAATGCCCATGGAAGCAGCAGTCAAGAAATTACACAATAATATATTTATTGCACTAGGCAAATATGCTGCAAAAGACCTTTTTCAAATGTTCCAAAGCAAAGATGTCATTTTGAGCTCTAAGGTGTCCTGGATGCAAGCCATAGTATCTTCAGCATGCAAAAGCTGGCAAAGAAATAAGGAAGACTGAAAATAATTGAGATGTTTGAATTATGGTGTTGGTGAGTAATACTGATTATACCATGGATTAAGTGGTTACGAATCGGGCTGCGAACTGCAAGGTCAGCAGTTCAAAACTACCGGCTGTTCCGCAGGCGAAAGACGAGGCATTCTGCTCCCGTAAAGATTTACAACCTTGGAAACTCTGTACAGGGTCCGTGCCGGACAGGCTGTGTGCCAGAACTGACTACACAGCACACAGCCACCACCACCACCACCACACCATGGATTACTGGAAAAACTAACAAATCTGTGTTAGAATAAATACAGCCAGAATGCTACTTAGAAGCCAGATCTTTGGATCCATTATCGTGAAGGAGCAGTCCCTTGATGTGATCATGCATGGTAAAGTAGGGGGAGAGTGAAAAAGAGGAAGCCCCTCAATGAGATGGACTGACAGCGTGACGCGAACTACAGACTCATACCCAGCAAGGACTGTGATGATGAAGGACTGGGCAGGGCTTTGTTCTGTCCAGACCCTTTGTACCCAGGGTCACTATGAGTCAGAACTGACTTGACGGCACCTACCAACATTGATGAGGCAATCAAAGTCCCCTTAGGTTAGCCAAATCTGTGGTGGGCCCTGCACTCTGAAAAGATAGCCAAGAGCTAGCTTACTTGAGGGAAGCGTCTTTAAACAATCCTAGATTTCTTCTATATCTTTCACTATTCACAAAGCGTATGCATATTAAATAGCAGGGAAAAAGTTACTCAATTGAGGCAAAAATTCTTTTCCCAACAGAGCTCTCTTGAGGAGGAATTTCACATTGTGCCCAGCTTCAAGTGGGCATTGACTTAGCTTCAGATTGCTGCAGCCAATATGCAGGGTCTTTCCTGGTCATTTCTAAGAGCAGTTTGTTTAATTCGATCTTTCTTGCCCCACTCTAGATTTGTCTATGAAGAACCTGACTCTGTTTAGGCACCAGAGCTCCAAAAGCAAGTCAGACACTATTGCTGCCCTTCTGGAACCCAGTCGAAGCATTTTAAGTCATGACAAAGGTGTCTTCTTGTTTCTGTGGGTCGCAGTCCAGTCAAAATGCCTCCTTATAGACTAGCAAAAAGGAAACAATGAGTATTTGTTTCCCAGGAATTAAGGTTCTGTGGAGCCATTTTACTCAGGAAAGCCTGATGTTTTCATTCCAAACAGGGCAGCACAAACAATGGCTACCATCCATTTGGGCATTCACTCTTCCTCCTTTATCTGAATTGTGATTTTTAAAGAAATGAATTTTGAGGAACAGCAAACGGTGGAAAACTATACCCATCAGTCTGTGTATTTGTGCTTCTCAATTTTCAGCTACTCTTGTTTAAAGGAAGCCTGGTTTCCAGCCATATCCAAGGCATTTCTCTATTCAATTTTCCTGTCCAGGGAGCAGAGAGAACAGACTGGATATATAAACACAGGCCTGCTGTTGTTAAGTTCCATCAAGTTGCATCCGACTCATAGCAACCCTGTATAGGGTTTCCAGAGAGCAGCTGGTGGGTTTGAACTGCTGACCTTGTGCTTCACAGTCCAGTGCTGCATAGGCCTGTTGCTGTTGTTGTTAAGTACCGTCGAGGGAAACAAATAGCAATTTCATCAAGTTTACTTCCTAAAATTTTACATAAAACAAACATGGCGTGTCGTAATTCTACCTTAGTTAAGTACTAGTGGCAGGATCAAGCCCTCAGTCTCGCATTGGTCACTTAATCCACAATCGTTACAGACTTCAGTGCATTCAACCAACAGATGTCCACTCCGCTGACCACAGCCCTGACACTGATCTCCTCAGGTGCATCGATTCCTTTAACAGTTTTGCCAGATTTCATTTACCAGGTTTCCATGCCCTCCACATACCTCACTCCCTTTCCCAAAATGGAATGGACCTGTAACCTGATGTATTCATCAATAGAACTTTAAGAACAAACCTTGCTAATAAGCAATTTTTGTGGAAAACTCCATTAGATGTTGGGTGAGTCGCTTGACACCTGGATACACCGTTTCTCTGTGATGTTCAGATAGAGGTCAGTCTTGTGGTGATCTCAAGTTTCCAAAACAGAAGCAGGACTTCAAAAACGTAATTTTTAAATCTCTGCCAGAAACTTATCTTTGATTACCAGTCGAGCTACTAACCTCAAGTTCGCCAGTTCAACACAGTTTACAGGGACAGATGCGGTTTTCTGCTCCCGTAAAGATTTACAGCCTCAGAAAACCCTATGCAGGGTCGCTATGACTCAGAACCAACTCCATGGCACACCACCACCACTACCAGAAGCCCCACAGTTCTCATTCCTATGAAAGCAAGACCCTCTTGCCCTCACTCAGAATTTAAGATTGTCATACGTGCCTAATCTCAACACACTTGTCAGCTGTTGCACTGGTCACAGTCAAACTGGCCAAAGTGGCCATTAAGAAGGCAATGCAGAGAAGCCCAAGCACCTTGAGAGCAGAGGGGCACTAAGTACAAAGGTGTCAAAAAAGCCTGGAGAGCTCTCCCCTTAACCAGCATCTGTACTCCCTTAACCTCATATTCAGAACATCAAAGTAGCTAAGGGTGCATAAAACGATGATGATTCTAAATTATTAGGAAAAATTGTGTACTAGCAGCAACAAAACAAGATGGAAGGAATACACAGAGTCTCTGTATCAAAAAGAAATGGTCGATGTTCAACCCTTTCAAGAGATAGTGTATGATCAATAGCCAATGATACTTAAGGAAGTATTCCAAGGCAAAGAACAAGGCACGAGGAACTGATGGAATACAAATTGAAATCTTTCAACTAACTGATGCAGCAAGGAAGGCACTCACTCACCTAGGTCAAGAAAATTAGAGTATGACTACCTGGCCAAATGACTGGAAGAGATCCATATTTGTGCTCATTCCAAAGAGAGGTGACTCAACAGAAAGTAGAAGTCATGGGACAATATCATTAATGTTACCTGCAAGTAAAATTTGTTAAAGATAATACAAAACGGGCTGCAAGCATACACTAACAGAGAACTTCCAGAGTGTCAAGCCAGATTTCGGTAACAACATGGAACAAGGGATATGATTGCTAACATCAGATGGATCTCGGCTGAAAGCAGAGGATACCAGAAAGATGTTTATCTGTGCTTTATTGACTACGCAAAGACTTTTTGATTGTGTGTGGATCATGACAAGCTTTGCATGGACGACATTGAAATGAATGAGTATTATAGAACACTTAATTGTGCTCATGAGGAAACTGTACATAGACCAAGAGGCAGTTGTTCCTACAGAGCAAGGGAATACTGAATGGTTTAAAATTAGGAAAGGTGTGCACCAGGGTTATATTCTTTCAGCATACTTATTCAACCTGTATGATGAGCAAATAATCCAAGAAGCTGGATTATATGAAGAAAAATGTGACATTAGGATTGGAGGAAGAAGACTCGTTAACAACTTGCAATATACAGATGATACAACCTTGTTCGCTGAAAGCGAAGAGGACTTAAAATACTTATTGATGAAGATCAACGATAACAGTCCTCAGTATGGGTTGAACCTCAATATATAGAAAACAAAAAACCTCACCATTGGACCAATAAACAACATCTATGTAAAAGGAGAAAAGATTGAAGTTGTAAAAGACTTCATTTTGCTGGGATCAACTATGAACATTCATGCAAGCAGCAGTTAAGAAATCAAACAACGTATTGCATTAGGCAAATCTGCTGTACAAGACCTCTTTAAAGTATTGAAGAGCAAAGCTGTCGGTTTGAAGAGTAAGGTGTGCCTGACTCAAGCCATGGTATTTTTAGTATCTCATACGCATGTGAAAGTTGGACAGTGAATAAGGAAGACCACAGAAGAATTGATGCTTTTGAGTTATGGTGTTGGAGGAGACTATTGTACGTACTATGGAACGACCTTTCTAGTCAAAAAGGGAGCTCTTTCACAACACAAACTTTAAATCTTGTCTGAAACCTAATACATTGGAATTTCTAGGACTTTGAGTTTCCTGTAGTTTCTTTTTAAACTATACAAGTGATTGTGAGGCACAGGCAATCTTGAAGGCCTTCTTTCTGTTCAGAGCACACCTCATTACAAGAAATGGGTCCATTCTCTCTGGTAGACAGCCTAGCCAGCAGCTTCCAAAATGACCCATGGAAATGCTAAGACAGGAAGAGGCCTCTCAGCAAAGCTGGCCAGACTGGTCAACTCAAATACCTTGATATCTGGAATCACACCTTCCCAGTTAACAGTAGTAGCAGAAACCATCGTGACTCAGTCCAGTCACTGTGATTGCTTTCTGAAGAAAGTTCTGTTTCCTTTCATGAAACACACAAAGGGGAAATACAGAATTTTTCTTTTTGCCTTAGAAATTACACATAAGGGGTCATCGCTAATTAAAGACTGGGAAGAAGCCAAGAGACAAGCATGCAATTAACCAGCCAAATGCCTCCAGGCTCCAATCTTTAAAGGACTCTCCAACCTCACCCCACCCCACCCTACTGCAAAGTACAATTTTGTTAATAAAAGGGAAGAAGTGGAATGTGGTCATTCAGGACTTTTACACCTAAAATTACTTCTGGAAGAAGGAAACATAGGTGGAATAGGTGATAGACCTGGGCCCATTTTTTAAATACCAGGATTTCAAATGTCCTTATATCCGCTTTCAGCACTTCAAATTCATGTCTCAGGAATTCCACCTCTTGATACCAATATCTAGTCATCACATTTAAAGCTGGAAGCCCTGGCCCCCTTCTTCCTTGTTTATCATATTTTGGGTCAGTAGAGGACAGGAACATGTTTCCACAGTGAGGTCTCAGTCCACTCCTACACTTGGAAATGTCATTTTCCATAAGAAGTTTCTCCTACTGATTTAAGAGATGTTGATGCAAGTGTAAAGGGGCGGAGCCATGCTCTGCTTCTCTGAAGAGGAATGTTCTGGGGAGAAAGATCCATAGCTTTCTCAATTGGGTTTGGATGACTCTAAAAGTAGAATAGAGAAGGAAGGGGAAGAGGCGAAGCAGCCATTATAATTCCTACCATGCCACACTGAATCATGTGTTCACCTCTCTGAATTCTAAGAGAGTAGCTGTATCAAGTAAGGAATGATTGGATCAATGACGGGAAACAAGAAGATCAGCAACATCCTGTCCTCCAGGGCTCATTTTTCTAGCTGGAAGACTTAGAAGGCATCACACAGTACAACTGCAAGTACACTGAAAGAAATTCAAGCTGCACAGCTAATTAAAGGGGAAGCCTGGATTTGGACCCAGATCTTCTGATTCCACATGAGTGCGCTCTCCTCTACACCACACTGCCAATATTGTCATCTCCATAATGGCATAAAGAACAGTATGGGACAGAGAAAAATGAGGGCGAATTTGGGGGTGGAGTGACTGGGGAAGACTTAAGCCAAGCTTGTCTGCGAAGTTGGCTGTAACATGACAAGGTGAATTATTCAGTTGTATTTGACAAAATCTATTTAGAATTCCCTCACCACTTACCAGAAGTAAACAACCAAGGGCAAGGGGGAAGCTGGGTAATGTCTGTTCCAATAAATGTCTGTTTTCCTCTTCTTTCATTAAAAATAAACCAAAAAACTATCTTTGTCTGTTACACACTGGAAAGAAAGGAACAAATTCCTAAGATTTGTATAAAATATTGACAGATTTTATGTTTCATCTCAAAAGAAAGTAAAAGAAGTGGAGGAAGTCAGATGTTACAGATCATTTTATCACATACATGCAAACATGACTTTTAAAATGGAAAATCGTCCAGAAAACCCCTCTGGGGTCTAGGTCATGTAGTGGCTTTCATTCTTAAGGGAATTGAGGTTAACACAGTGTCACCATTTTCTAAATAAGGTCACATGGACCTTTCCCAATCAGAAATCTGCTCTGAAGAGAGTGAACAGACACAAAAATGCCTTGCTTGAATGGACATCTTCTTAATCCATTTCTGGAGAGGTTTGGCTTTTTGTTTAAAAGCCACAAGCCTCTGCCAGCTGAGGTCCAGTCATAAGCAGAGGTTATAATTAAATTTCTCCAAGGCTTACACACCCTCGGCTCTGGGAAGAGAACCCTTGAGTGGACGGCTGTAGGGTCAAGGTGTTCAACCTACTGGTTGTGCTCAGGCAAATTCCGGGGGAACACACTGGCTGAAGGCTCAGGACACTGTGCCAGAAACACAGTATGTACCCATGAAACCTATCGGCTAGTTTCCAGCCACTTGGACTTTTAAAGTTTATCTTCTTGTCATTAAAAGAAAGGCAGTAACACCTAGACCAAAAGGGATTTCAGCCGTAATTTTGACAGATTTAAGCACAACCTTCTTCGCCAGTATTCTCCTTCTTTTAGATATAAATGTCCAGGTGTCATTTATTTACATTCAACTTAGACCTCTCTGTGTTAAACCAGCTTATTATGCTGGAGAATAAGAGGCGTGGTTGGGAAATAATGGTGACATATTCATTTCTGGCAATAACCTGATCAAACCCATCCTTAGCCATAAAAACAACACGAGTCATTTATTATTAATTCATGAGCCCGTTTTGGTACTGGATGCTTTACCTGCATTGTGCTGATTCAGGCTCTTCTCAGAAGAGACCTTTGAGGTCTGGCACATAGCTAGCAGTTTACAGGTGTGTTCAGGAGCTTTGTCACTGACCTGCAGTCACACAGTTGTTAAATGGTATAGGGGCAGGTTTGAACCCAGGTCTCTGTGATTCCTGTCTGGGAACATAGCTCAGTGATTTCTCACAGTATTTAAGTTCTGTTACCAGTACAGCAGCTGGCCGACAGCTGTTCAGGGATAGACTTCTCAGATGATGATTTATGCCCATTATCTGGCTCTCCAGTGAGACGACAAACATTATACTCAGCACCCCAAAGCAGAAGGCAAGCAGGGAGCACCAATCGAATGCAATTCATTATTACCAGATTTTTCAATCCTTACAGTACTTGAACCCCAAACAGGAAGGCCACACTAATACTACGAGTGCTCAAACATAACCAACAGTAGGAAGGGTGGCCAGAACACCATCCTGAGCTATTTATTGCATTCTTGCTGAAGGATCATATCAAATCAGACTCCAAAGATCATTAGAGGCAAAAGAATTTACAGAGTTCTATGTGATTGCTGGCCCTGTGGGTTAATGGGCTAGACTGCAAAGTAGGTTTGAACGGTAAGGTCGGCAGTTCAAGTTCACCAGCTTCTCCGAGGAAACCTTATAGAGGGTCGCTATGGGTTGGAGCCAACTTGATGGTACCTAAAAACAACAACATGTGATTACAGGAATTGCACCTAGCAGAAGGTAGGCTCTTTATCCACTTATCTGGAATGGTGTTGCTGTTTTCAGGTGCTGTGTGCAAATGGGACTGCAGGTCCTGCACCATCCTCACAATTGTGTGCCCCCTGGTGATGCCACTGTGTCAATCCATCTCAAAATGGGGATGGGGTGTGCCATGGAGTCGGTGCCGACTCATAGTGACCCTGTACAGGGTTTCCGAGGCCGTAAATCTTTACAGGAGCAGAAAGCCTCATGTTTCTCCCGCGTAACAGCTGGCAGTTTCGAACTGCTGACCTTGCGGTTCGCAGCCCGATTCGTAACCACTACGCTACCACAGACTGACACTTATCTGGAATTGTGGTTACTATGTGCCATCAAGTTCCTCCAGACTCACAAGGGTATACAGGGCTTCCAATGAGCAGCTTGTGGTTTGAACCGCCCACCTTGCATGCAGCGGTCCAGTGTTTATCCTGGAGCACCATATTTATCTGGAATAAATTGTTACAAAATTTTTTTAAAATTTGTATATTTTCATTTGTAAATTATACAATTTTTAGAAATTTTGAAGACGTCATTACTTTTTTGTTTTATAAACAAGATTATCTTCAGGTGGTCAGATAAAGCATGTATTCCTTATATATATAATGTTTTTGTTGCTGATTGGTGCCATCGAGTCAATTCTGACTCATAGCAACCCTATATAGCATTTCCAAGGAGCAGCTGCTGAATTTGAGCCACAGATTTTGCAGTTCAAACTGACTTTGTGGTCCAGTGCTTAGCCTACCGTGCCACACCAGGACTCCACGTATGTAATGTTATAAAACTGCATCTGAATAATGTAGATTACTCATCCAGTACTGTGAGACATTTGATGAGCTACTCATATCCATATATTACCAACAAAACGTGAAAAGGAAATCATTTCTCCACTAGTCCATTCCTACCTAAGCTCAGTTTTCAGAAGCCAATCATTTGCTTATTTTTTGTTTGATGAAATGAAGCTTCATCTGTCAAAAATTACATTCCGGAAGATGGAAAAGAACATATGGAACATCAGCCACTGAAGAATGGAGGTACCACTTTCTAGCAGAAATATGGTTGAGAGCACTCACTGCTAGGACTGTACAAGTGTGAGTCAAAAATTATCTGCACTCTGGTTGTAGAAATTTCTTTTAATCAACTTTTTAAAAAGACAAGTACATCATTTTTCAACACAATCTCCTTGCTTTTCAATACACTTTGTCCATTTGTCAACAAGTTTTCATATTCTCTTATTAAAAAATGTTTGGGGCTGAGCTTTGAGCCACAAATGCACCAGTCTTCACTTCTTAACCAGGAATGAATCTTCATCCTCAAATGGCTACTTTGAGGGGATCAAACGGATGAAAGTCCCATGGAACAAGATCAGGACTACAGGGCGGATGCATTAACATCTCAAAAGGAAGTTTTTGCAGTGTCAACAGTGTGGGCAGAGGTGTGTGGACGTGCATCCTCACCCAAGATCACAGTGCCCTTGGATGGCAGTCCTCTGAGTTTAATCCAAAGTTTAGGTTACAGCTTTTCACTGAGCATCTCACTGTAACAAGCACTGTAAATTGTTGGACCATTTTCCTGACAGTGTTCCAATACTGGGCCTTGAGAGCCCCAGAAAGCTAAAAGAATCAATTTTCCAGCTGATGGTTGAATTTTGAACTTTTTCCTGGTCGGCGATTGAGGATGTTTCCATCCACACTCTGCTATTTACTCTCAGGCTCGTAGTGATGAATCCATGTCTCATCACCAATAACAATTTTCTAAAAAAACCACAAACGTTTACCTTCCTTCTAGTATGCGTTCAAATTTTGTTTGTAGATATCCAAATGCTTCTGGTTTATGCTCTTTCGTGAGATGTTTCAGTACCCATCTCGCACAAACTTTGCAAACCCCAAGTCTGTTGTGAATTATTTCATAGGCAGACCCAAAGCTGATATGTCACATAATCCACTGTCACTTGTCTATTCAACAGAATCATTTCATATATACACTCAATGTTGTCATTGGCTGTGAACTAATGTAACTTGAGTGCAGAGAATTTTTGACTTGACCACGTATGAAGCCTGGTCAAAGAACTATTGTTAGAGTCAGATGTGCTAATAATCCTAAAGGCAATCTGACAAGCATCTGGAGACACACACACACACAGAGCAATGCCAGCCCATCTGCTACAAGGACACTGATGCTGAAGCAATCAGAAAAGCATTCCAAGCAACAAACTAAAGCAGCCATAGTTAACTGCATGCACTCAAAGCCATAAAAGACAGCAGGCTCCTTGAGGTCACTCTCTAGCCACATGGTTATCAAGTATATTCCCCACAGCTTTCTGAACCATGATACTACCCAAACAGCAAAGGTCCAGGGGTTCCGGAGGCAGACTCACAGATTCATTTGAGGTGTTGTTAAGTGCTGCCGAGTTATTTCTGATCCATTGTGACCCTGCATAAGGTTTCTGAGGAGCTGCAGTATGCTTGAACTGTTGACCTTTCAGTTCAGACGGCTGTGCATTAACCCACAATGCCACATATGTCAAAGAAATGAGAGTAACTCATCACCCTGCCAGTCAAAAGGGTAGTCACAATGTCAGCCCGGCAAAGAATTCACAGTCACAAAGAGAAGGTAAAAGGACATTCATCTGCTACTACTTAAAGCAGGAGAGTATATAATATACTTCTGAAAGGTTTGCAGCAGGAATTGAAAACGTTTGGCCTGTAATTGGGGAAAACGTCAGCTATTTAGAACACATACTCAGGCTGAATTACTCCTTCCCAGAAGACACCAGAGTCAACCAGACATCATCACATCTTTATCCTGGTACACTGAGTTTATCCTTCGTTGTCTCAAAGCCTTAGTCTTTGCATTTTCTATATACCTTCTCCATATATTAACCTCACGTTCCATTTGCACTCTGCTCCCCAATGCTTAGGAGTCCTGGTGTGGCCCCAAAGGATAAGCACTCGACCTCATGGTCGGTGTGAGCCACAAGGATGGTGGTTCACACTCACCAGCCGCTCCTCGGAACCCTATACTGGGTCACTATGAGGCAGAACCAACTTGACAGCACTTAATAACAACAACTCCAATACTTAAATCACACCACAAACACCAGCAGACCACATTGACTGACATCTTTGCCTTGGGCACAGAGGACTCTTACACAGCTGATGATCCTTCCTCATACAAAATTTCTCTATGTAGAAAAGCAATGACAAGCTTCAGTGTCTTAAGAAGCTGTTGCTCACAATCAGGCACAGGATAAGTAACCGAATTAGTAATATCCTCCCTTTGTGGAGATGGAACATTTCCGGATCTAGTTTAACAAAAGGCTGTCGATAATTTTTAACCCACTGAAGATAAAAGCGTAATCTCTGGGAATCTATGCCGAGGCATATTTTGTTTTTGCAAACCAGCCGTCTTTGGGATGTGCTGAACACCTGGCTGTTACTGTCCATTCCTCTGAGGACACAGACAAACATGTGTCCCAAGTCATATGCAGTTAACCCCCACAGATAAGGTCAGGCATTAACAACTGCACAGTACAAAAAAAAAAAAAAAATATTTGAGAAACAAATAAACTCGTATATCAATTTAATCTTAGCAACCGTCCCTTTTAAAGAAAAGTCAGGAAGGGTAGTGATGTATCTATCATGTTAGCTAGCACTTTAAAATATCCTGGACCCCTGAGCTTCAGAAGAAAGGTTACAGAGGTGGATTGAGTGCTTACTGGGAGGAGAAGCTGAGCAGGAACCATGACAGAGAGAGACTCTTGAACCTTCATGAGTAGCTTTAGCAACAGAAGGTGGCTTGGCTTAACAGATTCACACAGGTGATGGGAAAGGTGTGTTTCCTTCTTTTCCCCCAGGCTCACCCAGTAACCATAGGTATGACCAGCTCCTACCCTTACCCATGCCCAGCCTAGATCTTGGTTACAAATCACACCAGTATACGGTGGCATCCAGCTGTGTACTTTGGTGCCTGCAGTCAGGGGGCTCAGCTCCAGGCCTACAGACCCCACAGACCAGCATTAGTCTAGAAGAAACCCTCTTCACCAGCCACTCTGTTCCAAGCTGTCCTGTGGTCCTAAAGACACTGAAATTAGCTCCATCAAGAGTCTTCACCAACTACTTCCAGACTGAGTGTCCTCAACATAGCTAACATCTGCACCTACAGGAAATCCACCATAGGCCAGGAGCCCAGCTTTCTCAGCCCTCCACACCCACCTCATGAGTTCTGTGAACACAGGTAACACCTGAGCCTACAGGACTCCACCACAGGTCAGGA
>NW_006408522.1:7262296-7295536 GCF_000296735.1 Chrysochloris asiatica
CACAGGTCAGGAGCCCAGCTTTCCCATCCCTCCACACCCACCTCATGAGTTCCATTAACATAGCTAACACCTGAGCCTACAGGACTCCACCACAGGCCAGGAGCCCAGCTTTCTCAGCCCTCCACACCCACCTCATGAGTTCCGTGAACACAGGTAACACCTGAGCCTACAGGACTCCACCAAAGGCCAGGACCCCGGCTTTCCCATCCCTCCACACCCACCTCATGAGTTCCATGGCTGGCAGGAGCCACTCAGTTTTCTCCTTGCCCACTCTAATATCTGAAATGGGTTTTTTCTGTTGTTTTTGTTTAGCTATTTTCCTTGCATTGTGTTTTTCTTTGTTATTCTTTTTCTTTTTCTCTTTCCACTCCCTTGAATTTTCTATATCCACTTGTTTTTCCTTCTTTTCTTGTTTCTCAATACTCTTCTTTTTATATTGTTTCTAATTGATCTTTGTTTATTACTCTCAACTCTCTTTTGGTTTTCAGATTCCCTCGCCGAGGTTTTTCTAAGTGTTTATTATTTCTTCATTTCATTTTCTTTTCTATCCCTTCATTTTCCTTTCCCTCTTTTATTATTATAGTCTTTTTTTTTTCTGTTTGTTGTTTTTCTTTTTCCTCCATGATATTCTCTTTTCACTGTCAGTTGCTTATTTGTTTATTCTGTTTGGTTTTCTCATGTGGGTGAGGTGGGAAAGGGTTTCTCCTCTTTCCCAGCTAGCATGCCTATACAGCCCAGCCATATCCATATGCCATGCAGCTCCACCCAAGAACCAATACTAGATCCTCTACACCTGACCAAGGACAGACCGCAGTCAACACTATCCGAACCCACCCTAACTTGAAGTGCAGGAGCAAAGAACGGTGCGCACCCTTCTATTCTCTAACTAGACCTACAAGAGAAAGTTGGTGAGAGCCTAAGGACACATTAGCGTACAATCATCAATTAAATACAAACACCACACTACCACAATATTCCAGAGGCAATTTTAGCTCACATCAAGACAGAATAGAATGGCTCAAACATATGACCATGATACAGAATCAGAAAAATGTTTCTGAGGAAGAAGTAGTAACGGGACTAAATGAAAACCAAACAAACAAACAAAATGCAAAAGAATGACATTTAGGGATCTTCAAAGGATTGACAGAAAGATGGAGGAAAGCAAGAACAAAGAAAAAACTTCAGAAGAATCCAGGAGAGCACAAGCACAAACAGACCAAATCAATGCAAATTTTGAAATAAAACAGAATCGGAAATTAGAAATCCTGAAGATTTATACTAACATTACAGAAATGGACAATACATTAAAAGGGCAAAGGAGTAGATCTGAAGCAATGGAAGCCTGCATTAGTGAGTTTGAAGACAAATCTTGCAATACTAGTATACGTTCTGCTGTGGTTAAGTGCTATCAAGTCGGTCCAGCCCTGTATAGGGTTTCCAAGGAAAGACTGGTGAGCTTGAACCGCTGACCTTGTGAATCAAACCAACTTTGCAGTCCAGCGCATTAACCCACAACACTACACCAGGACTCCACTAGTATATTAGAAAAGCAGAAAAGAGAATTAATAAATTCCAGGGCAACCTCAGAGAAAATTAATGCACCTTCATATCACTTCTTTAAGAAAAGGAAAATCCAAAGATTTAGTAAAGCACAACAAAAATGAAAATGAAAACAAAACATAACAAAACGAGCTCAATGCAGAAAATTACATGGAGCAAAGAAACCAGCAGCACAAAACACACAGAGAGAAATGACAGCAATCTATTCATACCTATAATGAATCTGGATGTAAATAGAGTAAATACACCAGTCAAGAAACATAACAAGCAACAGGTGAGAAAACAGGACCCTTCATATGCTATCTTCCTCAAAAAGATGGGGGCAGCCAAGCAAACTGTGGTGTATTTACACAATGAATACAACACAACACTGAAGAACAACAGTGAATCAGCCAAGCACCTCACAACATGGATGAATCCGAGGCCATTATACTTAATGAAATTAATCAACCACAAAAGGACAAGTATTGTATGAGACCAATGTTGTAAAAAGAAAGGTTTTTCTAGATAAATGAAACAATCTATAATGGTTACGGGTGGGGAGGAGATTAGTCACAGGCTAAAGGGTAGACACATGTTAACATGGGTGGCATGGCAGGCAATATACGACAAGAGGGAGGTTGGCACAGGAAAGATGAAGGCAGTAAGACACACAGGGAGAAATACAAGAGTTAAAGTGAATGCAGATAAACACCTTTAACGGGTGGCGCATGGAGGGGATAATCACAATGAAACAAAGTATATGATTCATTGAATGTAAAACTGATGATCTGCTCTGTAAACCTTGACTCAATTCACAATAAGAAGTTTAAAACAAACAAGCAAAAAGGCTGAGCGGCCTAAAACAAATATTTATTACAATTCCACTACTGTATATGCACCTACAAGATTTTAAAGCAGCAAGTCAAATAGATACAAATATGCCAATATTCACAGTAGCATTATTCACAATAGCCAAAAGGTACCAACAATCCAAGTGTCCATCAACAAATGAACGGGCATACAAAATATGATACATACATACAATGGAATATTAGTAAGACCTAAGAGAAATGAAGTTGTAACACATGCTACAACATAGAAGAACCTTAAAAACATTTTGTTAAATGACAGAAGTCAGTCACAAAAAACAAATATGTATAATCCCACTTACATAAAATATTCAGAAGAGGAACATGCAGAGAAACAAAAGTTCATTAGTGGTTATCAAGGGCAGGGGGAGAAGGGAACGAATGGGGAGTTATTACTTAACAGGTACCGAGTTTCTGTTCGGGGTGATGAAAAACTCAGAAATAGTGGAGAAGATTTTACAACATGGCGAATATAATGAACATCATTGAACTGCACACTTAAAAATAACGTGAATTAAAAATGTTTTTAAAAGGAAAACGTTTTGTTACATTCATTGTAAAAATTAATAAAAACAAAAGACAAGCATTTATTATCTCATGAACACCATGAGTCAGGAATATCAGTGGCTTCACTGGGTGTTCTGGGCTGAGTGTCTGATGTAGCTGCATTCAGGCTGCAATCATCTGAAGGTTTTGACTGGGGCTGCAAGATCCACTTCTAAGATAGCGCACCCACATGGTTGCTGGTAGGAGACCTCAGTTCCACGTAGGTTTTTCACACACTGCTTGAGTGTTCTCACACCATGGCAGGTGATTTCCCCCAAAGCAAGTAACCCAAAAGAGAGAGCAAGATAAATGCCAAATTGCCTTTCATGACTTGTTCTCCAAAGTGACTTACCAACACATCCATTTTATTCAGTAAATTAATGATTCACTCTTTGCCCAGCCCATACTGAAGAGCAGGAATATTAGACTCTGCTTCTTAAAGGGGAGAGTATCAAATAATTTGTAAACATATTTCAAAAAACATCACAGTCATTTATTTGGTATCTGGAGGGGAGGAGGTGTTCAGAAATACGGTTAGGATTCGATAATTACCACTTCTCCAGTTATTAATTAGCTGCATGGAAAGTTTCAGGGAACATTTATTAAGCATAACGGTTGAACAGGGCATATGCTGAGACTGTTCTTTTTAAAAGTGTCCCTGAGATGGCAAATCATTTCAACATTTCAGACAATATGCTTGTGTCATGTTGGAAAAGTAGAACCTGAGATGACCTTTTCCGTTTAGTTTCTTATAGATTATGAAAAATTAAAAGTTCCAAAGAGAAAATAGAGAAAGGGGTACTGTGGAACCATGAATGTGCTTTTATATCCTTCAAGGGGTTGTGCAATGTGAATTAGGCAGTCTTCGAACCATTCTGTTCTTATTTCTTTGAATTCTTTCGGGGCTAAGTCAGCAGCTCAGTGGATAAACTATCCCAGTGCCGAGCCCAGTAAATACTATCAGATCAATTAAGAGTTAGTTAGTTGATCACTGTATTTTAAAAATAATCACTCAAGCAATAAAGACTTCATATTTGTATTTCATCAGAAAGAATTTGAAAACGGTTTAATTGGCAATGGTGGATAGTCATTCCATAATGATTTAAACTCCTTCACAAATATAAATTCTGACCACTGTGCAGGAATTCTCAGTCCAGTCACAAAAATCTATATGTTGAGCAAATAACGCAAGAAGGTGAATTATATGAAGAAGAAAATGGCATCAGGATTGGAAGAAGACTCATTTAACAACCTGCAATATGCAAATGACACAACCCTATTTGCTGGAAGCATCAAAGCACTTGAAATACTTACTGATGAATATCAACTATTATAGCCTTCAGTATGGATTGCACCTCAGTGTAAAGAGAGTGAAAAGCTTCACAACTGAACTAATAAGTAAATCAAGACAAACCAGGAAAAAACTGAAGTTGGCCAAGACTTCATTTTTATTTGAATCCACAATCAATGTTCATGGAAGCAGCAATGAAGAAATCAAACAACATATTGTATTATGTAATATGTTATGTCAAGAAGTCACTTTGAGGATTCAGGTGAGCTTGACAGAAGCCATGGTGTTTTCAATAGTCTCATATGCATGTGCAAGCTGGACAATGAATGAGGAAGACCAGAGAAGAATCAATGTATTTGAATGAAGGTGTTCGCAAAGAATATCGAAAACACCATGGGCTGCCAAAGGAGCAAACAAATTGTCTTGGAAGAAGTACATCCTCCAGAATGCTCCTATGAAGCAAGAATTGCAAGACTTCCTCTCACATGCTTTAGACATGTTATCCCTGGAGAAGAACATCTCTCCTGGAAAAAAGTTGTGTTGGTAAGTGCTGTCCAGTCAGTTCTGACTCAAAACAATCCTCTATAGGGTTTCCAAGGATCCACTGATGGGTTTGAACCTCTGACCTTGCAATTAGTAGTCCAGTGCTTATCCTACAGTACCACACCCAAGAATGAGAAGGTCAGCAAAAGACAGGAAGATCCCTCAAATTCATATGGACTTTCACAGGGTCAGCAACATTGGGCTCAAACATAAGAATGCTGAGGATAGTGCAGAACTGGACAATGTTTCCTTCTGTTGTGCACAGAAACAACTCAATGGCACGTATCAGCAACAAAGGCTCATTAGACCCTGGTGATGAGCTGCTACCAAATCATGAACCTGGAACATCCATCTTTGTCTTACCACCAGTTGCCTTCCCCCCTCCACCCCCCATCCAACTCTCTATAGCAGACTCAGATGCCCTCCTGGGTCAAATCTTGCCTGACCTCCAGGCTAGATTTCCCCATTCCGAATTCAGAACCGACTCCAGGGCATATAACAACAATAACTTCATTAGTTATGACCTTTGTGGGCCACCACATACCATGCACAGCAGCAATTGTGGAGAGAGCACAGGACACTCAATGTCGTCTTCTGTTGTACATACATTTAAAGGTCTAAGTGCTAGGAAGAGTTGTGTCCTGCTCTAATCTGTCTTTTCTACTCCTTAGAAATTCCAAAGCAGCAAGGCAGTCACACACATTCAAAGAGATCCCTGCATCTGTATTTCTATCTCCAGAATGAACCTCCTTCTTACCACAGAGAGGAGAGAAAAGCTGGTTATTTACTCCTCACACTAGCTCTCAGGGGCTGTTAATCCTTCTACCTATATTCAAAGGAGCTCTGGTAGCATAGTGATTACTAGTTGGGCTGCGAACCTCAAGGTTACCAGTTCAAAACTACCAGCTTTCTGCTCCCATAAAGATTTACAGCCTCGGAAACCCTATGCAGGGTCACTATGAGTCAGAATGAACTCCACGGCACATAACCACCACCATCTATATTCAAGAGCAGATCTCGCAGAGTTCAAGGATATCCATTTTAGGAAAATGAAGTATACAAACAGTACTTCCAAACCAGACCCCCTTCCCAACACTTTAATGGAAGAAAGTGTCCTTTTTTTAAGAGGTCAACTTTAATGTCAAATTCCTCTAAAACAAACACAAACACATTAAACCATGCAAACTCACTACCACATTAGGGGAGGAATCAAAGCTAATACAACCAATAATGAGACAAAATGGCATTATATCCTCTTGACGTGACTTAGGACATATCTGAGTTACAATGAACCATGCTTATGACTTTTTTTTTTTTTTTTAAACACCTTGCTGTTAGTAATGGAGTCCTGGTATGGCTCTGTAGGATAAGCACTGAACCACAAGGTCAGTTTGGATCACAAGGTCAGTGGTTCAAACACACTAGCTACTCCTAGGAAATCCAATACAGGGTAGCTATAAGTCGGAACTGACATGGAGGTACTTTATAAAAACAACAACTGTTAGCAATATGTTTGTTGTTGTTGTGAAGTGCCATTAAGTTGGTCCCAACTCATAGCAACCCTGTATAGGGTTTCTGAGGAGTAGCTGGTACTACAGACAATTTTGCATAATTCGCTGATGCTACCTACCATTCTCAGGTGATCACTCACAGATGTAAAATGTTACAATTTATTGTTCAAAACACTGCCATATAGCAGGACATGAATAGTTTAATGAAAAGGCATTTGAGACATCAAGCTCAACGATGGAATAAGAATGGAACCCTGTCATTAAGTCAAGGATACTTGTATAGCTTTCTACCTCTAATCATGAGAAATTTCATAGTGAGGATGCACCATACAAACTCAAATGCTACATAATAACTGGCCTGTCCACTTTAAAATTGGCAGTGTCACAAAACACAAATAAAACAGTTCCTGATGAAAGAACTCAGACAGCTACATACAATCCATGATCCTGGATGGACTCCTAGATCAGAGCAACAATTTCTATAAAGGACAAGATCATGAGAACTGATAAAATTTGGATATGAATTGTATGTGATTGTATGTGATAGAATAGCACATCCATGTTACCATATTTTATTCTGAAATTATACATATAATTTGCACACACATCTGATGCTTATCAAAGTAACATGGGAGGGGCAGGAGGAGGTTGCGTGGTTGGCAAAAAATCCCAAAAACATCCATATAGCGTGCATTATTTGTGTCCAAAAAAACAAACAGTCCATGTCCTACTTTTACTAAGTGAGCAGTGGTTATAAACTAGGATGTCCTTGTTCTTCGGAAATACAAGCTGAAGTAGTTAGGAGCAAAGGAACATTATGTGTATAACTTACTTTCAAATGGCTCAGAAAAAATAACATGTGATACAAAGAAAGATAAAGCAAATGTTTATAACAGATTTCAGGTGAAAGTTTTGCTGGGGTTCTTTGCATTCTTGCACCTTTTCTTTAAGTTGGAAACTGTTTCAAAATAAAAACAATGGAAAACCTACACAAATTCAAATTCAGTTTGCACCAAGTGTTTCCACATTGAAATCTGTGGAGTAAGGTTAAGCTCCCACACTAAACTCACTTGACTCCATCGACCCAACCCTTGGAGTCCTGGTACAGAGCTGAGGGTTAATGAGCTGGACTGCGAGGTTGGTTTGAACCACAAGGTCGGCGATTCAAGCTCCTCAGAAACCTTACACAAGGTCACTATGAGTCAGAACCAACTTGACAGCACTTAACAACAACAATCCAACCCTCAGACACAGAGACCGTGCCCCGATTCACCTAGAAGCTAACTGGGCAGAAGGACCAAGCCCAGCTATTCAGAGGCATCTCTCTTCCGAATGGGATGTTGGGCAACACATACTGAACCAGGTAGCTGTCAAGAGCTGAGGAGAGCAGAGGGGAGCCACAGGGGTCAGATGTGCATAGGTGTTATCTATCTGCAAGGAGCTGATCCGGTTTAGATAAGCAGGAGAGTAAAGCCAGGTTACAGGTAGATCACAGAAGTGCTCCTCTCAGAGACAGGGTGCAAAAAGGAAAAAGTGGGGAAACTGAAAACCTTGGTGGGTCCCCGATGGGCTCTCTTGATCACACAGTTGTTGTTGTTAAGTGTCGTCAAGTCTGTTTCGACTCATAGCAACCATCTATAGGGTTTCCAAGGAGCAGCTGATGGGTTTGTACTGCCAACTTTGTGATTCAAAGTCCAGTTCTGATCCAACAGAGCCACACCAGGAATAGGGGCTCAGTAAAAGTTAGCTGCAATCAGCAGCTACATTAAAAAACCCCCCCCCCCCCCCCCCCCCCCCACACCTACTTAAATTAGCTCACCTGGGTTTCTGTTCCTCCACACATAGAACCTTGGCAAGAATAGACTCCTGTCAGTCCAACAAGAACAAGCTACATAAACTATCACACACAAAGACAGAGCCCACGGAGCCCCACTCCTTGCTTTTCCCACTGGAAGGGGTGGCTCTGTTCCCCTCAGGCCCCCGTCTCATACCCAGAGACAAGTGTCTGCAGCTGGAGGTACATCCTGTGCTAGGAAGGTGGGACCTAAAGCCCTAACCAGTGGGGAAGACCTGGGTCCAAAGACTTGTTTCTGCCACTCACTTCCTCCTTGCCACCAACCACACCACCACACTCATGTGGTCCTGAAGTATCAGAACAATGAGCATCCAAAGATGCCCCCATCTCTGTGGGCACATTACCTTGCATGGCAGAAGGAGCTCTGATGATGTGATCAAGTCAGGGATCTTGAGAAGGGAGACTGCCCTGGTTTATCCAAGGGGGATGGTCCAATCTAATCACATGACTTCTTAAAAGCAAAGACCTCTTCCTAGCTGTGGTCAGGAATGGATTATGACTGAGTGGGCTCTAAACCTGGAAAAGGCAAAGAGACAGAATCTCCTCAGGCCCCTAAAATCTTCCACACCCTGAGTTTAGCCCCATGAAAACTGTGTTGCACTTCTAACCTACAATGATCGTATGGTAATATGAGGGGTTTCAGTAAAAATTGAATTAAAAGATAATGGAAGAGGGGCTGGGTGCTGACAACCGGGGGACGGGGGGGGGAGGCAGGCTTGCAGGGTATATCCTGTGGATGGTTAATGATGTATGGAGGGAATTGTAACCATGGCAATGAAACAATATACGATAGGATGAATGTAAAACTAATGTTCTCCCATGTAAACTATCACATAATTCACAACAAAACACTAAAAAGCATACATTTGTGATACCATACCATGCACAGTAGTGTGATCCACAGACACCTAACAGTGTTTGATGGTCATTTAAACTATACTGACCAAATGTTTTCATCTTCAGGGACCTGGGAACATAAAGTCAAGAAGTCTTTTTTGGGATTGTCATTTGTTTCTAAATCAATAAATTAAAAAACAAATAGATAATGGAATCTGTCCATAAACTCTTGGAAACACCTCATAAATTTGTGTTCTTTTAAGCCACCAAGTTTATGGTAATTTGCTACAGTAGCAATTAAAAACTAATAGAGACCTTAGTCTCTCATGTGGGAATGAGTAGACTTTCTTACTTTTTTAGATGTTAAGTGGAGCCCAGAGTCCCACGGTCTCTCCCAGCCTCTGGGTCTCCAGAGCCCCAGGCGACACGGCAGGACAAACCTTGGTCCCTAAACTAGAGGTTCTCTGTTGCTGTTGTTAAGTGCCATCGAGTCGGTTCCAACTCTGTGTAGGGTCTCTGAGGCTGCGCATCACCACCTGAGCAGAAAGCTTTATCTTTCTCCTGTGGAGTGGCTGGTGGGTTCGAACCACCAACTTGATGGTTTGCAGTCCAGTGCTTATCATACAGAGATCTCTAGAGACAATTAATTCACAAAGCAAACGATTCCCATGCCAGAATAAGCTTATTTGGTAGCATCTGCCCTTGTTTTGTACCACACTTTGCCACCAGAGCTTGCTTTTCTGCGTAATAAAAATAGAATGTATCCAGAGTTGCTGAGTAACTATCAGAGTTGGTGGCAGCAAGCATCAGAATCCAAGCTGTGACCTCTTTATCCATGAACTCACCCCTGCAACCACGCCCACCCCAGATGGGTTTTCTCTCTTGCTCAGATTCTGGGGTGAAATCGCAAGCTTCTTCCAGATGTCGGAGTCATCCTCCCCACTACAGGACCAAGAAACAGCAGCAGCTGGACAGTGATCTCCAGGCAGCAGAGCCCCAGTGCAGCTGCTGCATAAAGGATTCCTCCACCCCATCACTTTCCCTAACACCATGAAACTGCCCTTTTGTCCTCAGGGAGCCTGCAGCTGGTCCATAGACACTCTGCCAACTGCATCCCATGGGTACAGTAACGAGTTCCTGCCATGCTCTCAGAAGGGCGTTGGAACATATTTTTATCACTGAACTTTTTCCTCCGAATAAAACAACTGGAGGAGACAGCTACTGCCCTGCCTGCTATGCTGTCCCCGCAACAAGGATCATTCCAAGCCTTGGGACTTTCATCAGGATGGTCTGTTCTACAGTCGAGCCTGTTTGGATCTCCCATTTCTTGGTTCCACCAGCGTCATGAGAGTAACTAGCTCAGCAGGAACAGTTTCAAGGAAGAAGTCTAAAGACAACCTCAGGCAGGTACAGAAGCAAAGAGCCACAGTAGCTTCTGACTGAGGTTCACTGACAGACTTCCCAAGAGATCTGTCCAGAGATATAGAATATCACTCTAAAGGAAGAAAAACATACGCGGGAGCTTCAAATTCAAAAGAATGGTTGTTGTTAAGTGCTGTCAAGTTGGTTCCAACTCACAGCGACCCTGTACAGGGTTTCTGAGAGCGGCTGGTGAGCTTGACCACTGACCTTTGCAACCCAGCACATTAACTCACAACACAAATCCCCCCAGCCTTTGTGTTAAAAAAAAATGAATTACTGAAAATAATGAATTACTGTAAATAAATAAATTCCCCTTATAACTTAAAATGTCCCTTGTTTACGTGTGACAAGGCCATATGCCCACCCAACCCAACGTCACTGAGTCCCACTGGATGCTGCGTAGGGTTCCCAAGACTGTAAATCTTTATGGGAGCAGAAAGTCTCATTTTCTCCCATGGAGCGGCTGTGGAGTTTAAGCTACTGACCTACCACTTCAAAATCCAGTTTTTCCTACAGCACCACCAGAGACAGACCCTCCAAATTCCCATTCCTTGTTTCATAAATAAGGAACTGAATTGCTTGTTTCCACTGATCAATCAGAAACGAAATGTTAATCAGACTTTGGTTAGGCTTCTCTCCTTCTCCCAAATGCCCTAAGTTGGGCCCACCCTCAGGCTGAGCCAACACACGTCTCCTCTGTAAGTTTCCTACTGGAAACTGCCTCTCACTTCCCCAACTCCTGGTTTTTTTCCCTAATGTAGTTTACTCTGAGAAAATAAAATAAAAAACGGTTGCCATCAATTCAATTTCAATTTATAGTGACCCTATAGGACCAAGTCCTGGTGTGAAGTTGTAGGATGCAAGCACTCAACTGTAAGGTTGGTTTGAACTGCAAGGGTGATGGCTCAAACTAAACTCATCAGGCGCTCCGCAGAAACCCTATACAGGGTCATTGTAAGTAGGAACCAATTCAACGGCACTTCACAACATAGGACACAGTAAAACTACCCCACAGGCTTGCCAAGGCAGCAGACTGTCTTTCTCCACAGAGCAGCTGTGGATTCAACTGTTGGCCATTCAGTTAACAGCTGAGCACTTTGACCACTGTGCCACCAAGTTCCTTTTGTTTACTCAGACTACAATAAAAAAAAAGAACGCTTCTTCCTTGGTTCTTGACACACTTGCTGGTTTTATGGTCAGCGTGTTCTGCCCTCCCCCTATGGTAATAGTTTCTTTCCCTTTCTTTCTTATTCCCAGCCCAAGTCTGGATTTGGTCTTTCATTTGACAAAACTGAGAATTTACTCTGAAAATTATTCCTATTCCAAAGAGAGGTCTGACCTAAGCACCTGGGAACCAGACTAAGCCAGACCGGGAGCCGGCTGCAACACAGAAGGAAAGTGCAGGCCAGCAGGGCTCACCCCACAGGGAATTTTATCAGCCCTTTATCATCCTGTCATGGACCACTTCTGCAAAATATGAGACCTGCTACAGACACCCGACCCTACCAGATGACACAAAGGGACTGGAACTCGGCTTTAAGTGTGGTTCCAGAAAAGGCCCAGGAGTGGTATTCCTGGGTACCTGGGGGCGCCTGGCAGCAGACACACCAGCATGGCCACAGAGTGTGCACAACACACGCAGCTCATCTCACAGGAAGCATGGTAGGACATTGGACAGGGGAGGGAAGGACCGCGGCTGCCGTAGGTCCAATGAAGTGCAGCCCCACCCTCTTTCAGACACACCTGACAAGAAGGGGCGGTTCCCTAGCGCCTACTAAAAACCCCTAGGTAAAAACATGGACGAGGGGGCTAGCGAAGTCCAGTGAGGCCCATGGGTAGTCCTCGAGAAAGCGCACCCAGCCTGGCCTTGGTGTCTCCTGGTAAGAAGACTATGAAGTCCCATACATTTCCAGATCTGCCACAGCCGTATGTTTGAAAAGTCTCTTTTATATTTCTCTTTCAAAACAAGGAGTTCTTGTAGCGTAGTGGTTAAGAATCGGGCTGCGAACCTCAAGGTCAGCAGTTCGAAACTATCAGCTGTTCCGTGGGAGAAAGATGCGGTTTTCTGCTCCCGTAAAGATTTACAGCCTCGAAAACCCTGTACACGGTAGCTATGAGTCGGAACCGACTCCACGGCACATAACAACAACAACAGCTTTCAAAACAGCAAAAATTGCAATGATTTTGTAACGATTTAATAACCTACGGTGCTAGTGAGGGTCCTCACATAATTGGCAGGGATATATATTGTTTCATCTTTTGAAAGGGGAATTTATAAAGGCATATATATTTTGACCTTGAAATTCTACAGACATGCCCAAACTGCTCTACAAATAAGTGTTAGAAGGATGCTCGTGACAATATTTGAACAAACAAAAAGAAGTGGGGTGGGGGAGGAAGTGACCCAGGAAGAGGACTGGACATTGAAATCACAAATAACATAATGAAATAAAATACAATCATTAAATAGAGACTAGATACATCTACATCAAACATGTTAGTTTTTCGGAGGTATATTAATTTTGAAAAATGCATCACACAGAATATAGTATTACATTATTTTTGTTAAAAGTATATACTTTCTGACACACATCAGAAAGTCCTGATACAGCCTTGAAAACATTTTTCCTTCTTACAAAGAGCAAAGAGGACTAATTTGTCTGTTGTTGTTATATTAACACAAGATTTCTCTATTGTTGTTAAGTGCATTTGAGTAGGTTGGGACTCATGAACCCTGTGTAGGGTTCCTCTACACAAGGAACGAGAATGAGTGAAAAATTCCAAATTCTAAGCTAGTCCTCCCTCTAATGAAAAATCATGTTTCTCGTTGTGATTTTTTTTTTTTTTTTTTTACTTTCTTTCTTAAAATAGGGAGACAGCTTCCTGTGGGGGTCCTGGATGGGGAAGAAAACTGTAATTGCTTGTAGCCCACCAGTTGCCACCAAGCCGTTTCCATCTCATAGTGGTCCTCTAGGACAGAGAAGTGCTCTCCAGGGTTTCTAAAGCTGCACGGGAACAGCTGGTTCAAACTGGGGAGCTTTCGATTAGCATCCCAATGCTTAACCACTGCACCACCCAGGGTTCCACTGGGTGTCACCATGAACATTTTGGATGAGTAAAGTAATAAAATGGGTCACAGCACACTCATTTGGTGGAGCTGGTGTAAGAGTGCTTCCACCACAGGCTGCAGGCAAAATACTTCTGTGATCCACTCCCCACCCCACTTGCCCTGGGAGCAATGCTGGCTCTGGGACTGGGACATTTGGGATGACTCAGAATGCTGTTTAAACTTCATCTGAAGGAGGAAATGGCCTGCATATGTGTGTCTCCTGGTGTCCTGAAATGTACATTTAATTGTGAAGTGTTTAGCATGGCCTGGCACTGACGAGGAGAGGTAGCCTAACCCTAACAGCAAAAGTCCACTAAGGCTAGAAATGTTGACCAGAGGAAGAATGGAGAAGGGGAGAAGAGGCTTTCCTGTGTTTGTTTTTTTAATTGTCAAGGAGGTTATAAATTGAAACTTTTATTTATTTAAAAAAAAAAAAAAGGATGTTTTAAAACATGCAAACAATGTTATGAGGAAAGAATGTAAATTTCTTAGAGCATTCTCTACCCCAACTGTTTAATTCCATTACTACAAATAACTGAAGACCCCAGAAAGGAGGACTTCTAAAGCCCACAAAAAGACAAGGAAACACTTGTTATTGTTGTTAAGTGCCGTCTAGTCGGTGCCGACTCATAGCAACCTTGCATAGGATTTCTGAAGAGCAACTGGTGAGTTTGAACTGCCGACTTCGTGGTTCAAACCAACCTTATCCTGTGTGGGCACCACACCAGGATGCTTATGTTTCCCTTTTCATCTGAAGGTTGTCATTAGAGAGAAGGTTTACCACTAAGTAAAGTGTTACCACTAAAGCATTCATCAGCAAAACCAAACCAAACCAACTCATAGTGACCTTCTAGGATGGAGCAGAGCTGCCCCGTGGGGTTGCCAAGGTTCTGAATCATGGTGAGGGCCCTGGTACCACAGTGGGTTATGAATTAAGCTGCTAATAGCAAGGTCAGTATTTTGAATCCACTGGCAGCTCCGAGGCTTTCTGCTCTTGAAAAGATTTACAGCCTTGGAAATCCTATACAGAGTCACTGTGGGACCGAATGGACAGCACTTAACAACAGGTCGTTATGAAAGCAGACTGCTTTCTCCCGCACAGCCACAGCGGCTGGTGGGGTCAAACAAGGACCTTTTGGTTAGCAGCCCACCGCTTAACCATTGCGCCACCAGTTAATTAATCATGCTTCAAAAAACTGGCTCTCTATGACAAGCAAGTGGAATAAGGAAATTCCTTTGTTGGGTTTACTTAACAAATGCTCATTGACGCTTAGGGAGTAGGGGGCCCCTGGGTACAAGGAAGGATGAAGCATAATCCCTGCCCTCAAAGGGCACATTGTCTAAAAATAAAGGAATTGGCTCCAAACAATGGGATAGATGCTCTGTTCTAGGGAATTCGGCCAGACAAAGAGGATACAGAACAAGCAAGACACTGAATCCAACCTTGAAGGGCAAGTCTTCCAGAACTGTGAAGTGGACTTGACCAACTTCCATATTTATTTCGTAAAACGACCTTGTGAAGTAAAACTCATCTTCCTCCTTTACCGCTGCAGATTGGGCTCAGAGAAGAGCAGCTGCTGGTCATGAGTGCCCATCAGAGGAAACAGAGGCCCAGGCCAGTGCACACAAAGTTATGTGAACTTGACTCTGGATGGCCTTGGAGATCCAAATGCACAGTCACAGATTTAGTAACAGAATAGAAACAACACAAGGGCAGTAATACAGCTCCTGCCCACCACTCCCTAAAACATAAAACGGGTGTCAATAAAGCTTGACAGTTTTCACTTTAGCTTTCCATGGCTTGGCCCAGGCCAGAACTCAACATTTAAGCAAAAGCTGAGCCGCCTTGCAACTCACAGGAACTGGGACGCAGCCACTGGCCAATATGTTCTTTAACAAATTCCCAAGCCTTGCCTGCCCATTTAGTTGACTAACAATAGGTGATGGCAAGAAAATTTCAATCAACCAAAAGACAAGTCACTGGAGAACCACTGTGGAAGGTACCTAAGAGCTCTCTGCCACACGTTTCTGTAAATCTAAAACTATTTTAAAATAAAACATTGATTTTTAAAATAACAAGAAGAAATTTGAACTTCATATCTGATACAGAATAGACAAAGTAACCCAGAACAGAGTGAGGTTATTTAGAGATTGTCTTTGATACAAAAATCCCAAGGAACGATCAGGAAAAGGTCTTTCAAGAAAAAGAATCAATCCCTAAACATCCACTCTGTCTCCAATCCCAAAACTGTCAAGGACCAAATTGGAACTGGGATCCTCAAACCACCAGCAGCTATTGCCCACCCTCAACACTACCATTCATTCCACACATGCATGTGCGCGCACACAGACACACAATGGAGAGGAGGTGGCTCACGGCAAGGAGCACTCTTCCAAAGAGCACACTTTTTCTCCTCCCTGTTCATTTCTGCACCGCATTGATCTAGTTCTCTCCTAACATTAGGGGCCAAATTGTTACAGAAGCAACCTTTTAAAGTTACCATGCAGTGAAGGTCCCAGGGATATTATGCTATTTAGCGTAGTGGTTACGGATTGGGCTGCTAATCTCACAGTCGGCAGTTCGAAACTACCAGCTGTTCTGCAAGAGAAAGATGAGGCTTTCTGCTCCCATAAAGATTTACAGTCTCAGAAACCCTGTACAGGGTCACTACGAGTCGGAACCAACTCCACGGCACACAACAACAGCAACAACTAGCACCATTAAGTCAGTTTCAACTCCTAGCAACCCTGTATAAGGTTTCTGAAGAACAGCTGGTGGGTTTGAAAGGCCAACCATATGGCTAGCAGGACAGTACTTATCCTACAGCATCACACCAGAACCCCTATTAAGTTATGCCGCTGTTAAGTGGCATCAAGTCAGTTCCATATTGACCCAGTATAGGGTTTTTCAGGAGTGGCTGGTGAGATTGAACCACCAATCTTGCAGTTCAAACCAACTCTGCAGTACTGCAGACAACAGAGCTACTTATTACATTATACTGTTGCTGTTGGTAAGTGCCGCCAAGTTGGTTCCGCATCATAGTGACCCTGTATAAGGCTGCCAAGGAGCAGCTGGTGGATCTGAACCGCCAACCTTGTGGTTCGTAGCCCAGTGCTGATCCTACAGCACCACACCAGGTGTCCATTACATTATAGGGAATGGAAAATAACACACATAAATAACCTTGTCTAGTAGTAAAATTTCATTTCGAGTCAGGATTCTGAATGTGTAGAAGGACCGAAGAGAAAGTCTGTCCTTGGATCAAACAGACCACACCGTCTGTGTGAGTGGTCCACGGAAGCTGCTTCTCCCCCTCAGTCTTAAGTCTCTTTCTCTGTAAAATGGCCTCTATGCCTGTCCCTTGCACTCCCTGGTGATACAACTAGTTAATGTGCTTCTAACCAAAGGGTACAGGTTTGAGCACATCTAGAGGCACCTAGGTCCCGGTATGGCTCTGTAGGCTCAGCACTGACTGTTAACCACAAGGTTGGTGGTTCAAACCCAGCAGCTGCTTCTTGGAAACTTTATACAGAACACACTCAACCACAATTAAAAACACCAAGAGAGGCACCTCGGGAGAAAATCCTGTTGATTTACTTCTGAAAAAAAATCAGCCATTGAAAACCGTATGGCACACAGTTCTGCTTTGCTACACACTGGATCACCATGAGTTAATGTCGACTTGCCGGCAATAGGTAGATCTGCCTTCCAGGCTGCTGAGGGAGTCTTGCTGGCACTGTGGGTTAGGCATTGGGTTGCTAACCACAAGGTTAGCAGTTCAAATCCACCAGCTAAGGCTGTCTTGTTGCTATTAAGTGCCGTCAAACAGTTCCAACTCGTAGCAACCCTGTAAAGGGTTTCCAAGGACAGGTTGGTGAGTTTGAACCACCAACCTTGTGGTCCAGTGCTTTATCCCACAGCATCACACCAGAACCCCTGTAAAAACGGACAGTCTCATCACCGGGAGTCAGAATCAGCTGATGGCAGTGAAGTTTTCTTTAGGTTGTTGGGAGTATTAAAGTGCAAGAATATGTGCCAAGCATCTAGTATGATGTCTAATGCAAGGTAAATGTCATTAAGTTGATGCCGACTCATAGTGACCCTTTGCAGGGTTTCCGAAGAGTAGCTGGTGGTTTGAACCACCAACCTTGTGGTTCACAGTCCAGTGCTGGTCCTACACTGCCACAAAATGGCTGTTAGAACTGCTAACTATTATGTTGCTGTTGATAAGTGCCATCAAGTCAATTCTGATTCGTAGCGACCCTATATAAGGTTTCCAAGGAGTAGCTGGTGGGTTTGAACCTTTGATCTGTTGGTTGGCAGTCCAGGGCTTTTTCTACAGTGTCACACCAGGCTAATTATTAACTTTATAAAGGAGACACAAAAGCAGAGAATCCGGACCCTTTGTTGTCTCTGGTGGAACAACAAAGAAACTCCAGGGAGGCAGTCAAAAGACCCTCAGCCATTAAGGGTATGTGTGTGTGTGTGGGGGGGGGGGGGGGGGGGGGGGGGGGGGGGGGGGGGGGGGGGGCAGAGGGGGGTGGAGAAATGCTGTGTCTGGAGTCACAAACTACCTCAACCAGGCAGGTTAGAGATTCTGCAACTGGGAGCCAGGTTACCTACACCTCTAACTCTGAGGCTCCACAAGTCTCCTGTGGCTGTTAAATGCCCATTGAGTCACTTCTGACTCTTGGTGGTGGTGGCTGTGTGCCGTGAAGTTGGTTCCAAGTCATAGCGATCCTGTTCAGGGTTTCCAAGGCTGTAAATCTTTATGGAAACAGAAAGCCTTATCTTTCTCCCACAGAACAGCTGGTAGTTTTGAACTGCTGACCTCGTGGTTCGCAGCCCAATTCGTAACCACTACGCTACCAGAGCTAGTATCCCTGTATTGTAGACCTCTGGTGTGGCGCTATGAGTTAATGTGCCAGACTGCAAAGCCATTTGGAGTACAAGGTCGGCGGTTCAAGCTCATCAGCTGCTCCTCAGAAATGCTATACAGGGTCACTATGGGTCGGAACCAACTCAATGGCACTTAACAACAACAACAATAGGGTTTCCAAGGAGTGACTGGTGGGCTTGACTGGACCCTTTCTGTGAATGTGTCCCACCGAGACTAAGACCAGTGTATTACTGAGAGAAACTGTATTGCAGTTAACAGTCCAGTGCTTATCCTACAACAACCATACCAGGACTCCCCATCACCTCTAGTTGCTTGCAAAGTAGAAATATTGAGATTACTCACAGTTTTCAACAAGTTGATCCCAGAACTTGTGGGCAGCTAGCATTCAAGGGGCCAGGAACCAAGTCCAGATGTTATCCTGCAGCAGCAGAGACAAAACAAAGGCTATGTGTCAGTGCAGGCGGCATGGCTGGTGGATGAACATCATTCCCAGCACTGAGTGACTGGGAGACGTCAGGTTATAAAGAGAGTGGAGAAAGGAAAATGTCACACGGTGTAAACCGTCTCAGAGTATATACTGCGCAGCAAGGAGGCTGGCAACCCTTCTGAGAACTTCAGTGCCTACAAAGGGCCCACTAGAACCACCCTGCTCTGCAAAAGTCACACTGTGGAATCCAGACATCAGAGGGCAAGTCGAAAAGTATTGCTACGGAATCACAGAAACCTTTATGGAGCTGTGAAGCTATTCTTTCTCAACATGCCTTCTAACTAGTTCCATATACGTCTGTTTCCATCTCTCTAAGCCCTCCAAAGGATTCTGTCCTCTTCGATTTACACCATGTCAAAACAGCAGTTTAGTTAGTGCATCCTCAAGGGACTCAAGTCATGTTCCTCTGAAATGTTGAGTTTGGGGAACAAGAAGAAGGGAAAAGATCAGGGCTGTAGGCTGGATGAGGTAAGGTTTCCCTATGGAATTCTCATGGGACAGCCCTACTACCCATGAAGAATAAGCACATGACTTGTCATGATGGGAACAAAATTTCTCGGCATAACTTTTCTAGCTTTTTTCTCACCAGTGCAGTTTTCTAAGTTCTTAAATCTTCATTGTAACATACCCCATGATCATCCTGTCTCTGGAGAAAATCTATCAAGATTGCCCTCTTGGAAATCCCCCCACTAAAAAACAGTTGCCATACCCTTCTGAGCTGACCTCTGTGCTTTGAATTTAACTGGCCCTGTAGATCCCTCAGAAGCCACTGTTTTGACTGGATCCTTTTTTGGAATGTGTCCTAACGAGACTAAGGCAAGTGAATTACTGAGAGAAACTGTCTGCAGCCATCCACTGATTGCAGAGACATGTTTACATACGGTTTTTTGGAATAAGCCCCTGCATGTATGAATGAACTGGAACCCTAGTAGCAATATTTTCTAACTGTAGAACTGCAAAGGGCCCTGGGACATAATCAGGCCAAACCCCTTGTTATAGACAAGAAAAACCAAGACTCAGAAAGAACACAGGGCTTGCCCCAAATCACTACCACCACCACCAGCTGCCACTGAGTAGATTCGGACTCACTGTGACCCTGTGTCGGTACAGACTGTGCTCCCTGAGCTTTTCAATGGTTGTTTTTTCCCGGAACTAGGTCATCAGGCCTTTTTCACTAGGCATTGCTGGGAAGACTCAAATGTCCAACCTTTCAGTCAGTAGCTGAGCACAATATCCAATTACAATAACCCAAACCAAATCCACTGCCATCAACTCGATTCTGCCTCATAGTGACCCCATGGGACAGGGCAGAACTGCTGTCTAGGATTTCTGAGAATGCAAATCTTTACCGAAGCATAGCCTCATCTTTCACCCTGGGAGCTGCTTGTGGATTCGAACCTCCCATCTTGTGACCACTGAAGTAGTGTTGTGGTTACAAATTGGGCTGCTAATCTCAAGGTCAACAGTTTGAAACTACCAAGATTTACAGCCTCGGAAACAGGTTCGCTATGAGTCAGGGCACACCACCACCACCATGACCACGACCACCACCTTGTGACCGTCTAACTCTCTGTGTCATAGGGCTCCACTGCAACCAAGAACTTTAAAACCAGCAGTGGGTAATTGCACAGCAGAACCCAATCCATAAGGCTTCATTTTACCTGCAGATGTCCTTTCGTATAAAACAGCTTTCAAACAACAAGAAAAAACATTCTTCTTCTTCTATTTGGCTTTTAACCAAGAAGAAGCAACCAGAAATTCTAGTCTTAACTGTCCCTCCTTAATCCCAAAACTTTCACTCTTCTTAATCCCAAATTCTCTCTCCTTAATCCTAAGACTTTCACCCACCCACACTAGAACTTCTGTTTTTCTTTAAAAACAAACAAGCAAATAAGAGAACTGTTCACCTTTCAGGGGAGAGGAAAGATCTAGACAGTTTAAGACCCTAAATCTCAATGTACTAAGAAAAACACAGAACAGGAAAAAAAGCTCCCTTCCCATACCTTAGGTTAACATACCCCAGGGAACAGAATCCTACCAAAAAAGGCTTAGAAACCATAAAAAGGAGATGATTTCAAAGGCCAGTGGGCTAAGATTGAGATCAATGCTTATTTTGGTCAAATGAAATGGATGATCAAAACATGAATTCTCTTGAAAATGAGACATTTGATTATTGGGTGTTTTGTTTTTTTGTAAATTAAATTTTCACCTAATTATATATTTAAACCACAATCATCTAAATAATTACCTCTTCCCTGGGATTCCAGGTCCAGCTGGCCAATGACCAATTAACACAACCTTGGAATGGTCATCTAATGGGGCAAGACTTTCGTCAGCTCATCTGTAAAAATGAGGCACAGGAACAAGATAAACCTCAGGGTCTTTGAGCTAGAAATTTCTAAAATTCCTTACACCTTTAAAACAGATCTGAGAGCACAGCACATCGTAAGAAGCTGGCGTCCATGAAGTATAATTACTCTCCTACTTTGGAGAAGTGAATGTCAGTCATTATAAATGAAAATTACCCTATCTCTTAGGAAATAACCATGAAGTTGGTGTCACAGTGACTGCATTGTTTCTCCTGCCTTGACTTCAGCAGTTACAAATCTTTCGCCTACCACCCTCACTAAATGGGAATTGGGATATGCTTCTTCAAAAGTCCATTATTATTTATAGAGCAACAGTAAGGACTTTTTTTTTTTTTTTTGCATAAAATGGAACTTAGGCAGTGTTGTGAAATTACAGCAACCACTCCAATTTTTATTTCCATTTTAGCATTCTAGTTACTCTGGGTCAATCGAGGGATATGCAAATCACAGAGAAAATGCAAAGCCCACTCAAAGGCCTACTCAACCCACAGAAGGTCCTGGATTCCACGCTGGGAAACCCAGAGGGTAACTTACTGCCCTTTTTCCTTTCAACAGCTAAGCATTCTCAATATAAAAAGCCAGAGACTCAGCCGGGCCACACATTTTAAGAAAGTGTTAAAAATGAGCAAACAAAAAACCCTAGGTAATACCATTATTACTGAAGACAACAATTGTCATTCTTATTGAGGGTGGTAGATGGGGTACAAACTCCTCTGAAACTCTGGTGAGTCCTTTCACCCAGAAAATTACTCATTCCGTTTCAAGGGGCTCATGAGTCCTTTAAATTTTTCTCTGCACCTAAAGCACAGGACACCTGCTAAATTAAAATGTTATAGTTGTTGTTGTTGTTTGGTGCATGGAGCAGATTCTGACTCACAGCGACCTTATAAACAACAGAATGAAACACGGCCTTACAGTCACCGTTAAGCTTGAGTTCACTGCTGCTCCCACTGTCCATCTCTTCAGGGGTCTTCTTCTTTACTGACCTCCTTCCATCTTACCTACCATGATATCTTTCTCCAGGAACTGGTCCCTCCTAACAATAGTCCGAAGCATGAGAGATGAAGTCTAGCCATCCTGGCTCCAAAAGAGTATTCTGACTGTACTTCTTCCAACACAGATTTATTTGTTATTCTTGCAGTCCATGGTACTTTTAATATTCTTCCTCAACCATAATTCAAATGCATCAGTTCTTCTACAGTCTTCCTTATTCACTGCTCAACTTCTGCATGCATATGAGATTACTGAAAATACCATGGCTTGGGTCAGGCCACGGTATAGGGAGCCCTCTTTTATATCCTCTTGGAACTTTCTACAAATCCCTTGCAAATGAATTCGTACATGGCAGTCCCATTTGCAAAGTGACATACCTCACCAGAACCCACGAGAAAACTGGCTTCTGGTAGCCTTTAAGGTAGAAAAGTACAACTCTCCAGCATGCAATGCTAATGACTTGTTTTGAGCCCTGTGGTTGGTTCATGTAGCAGCCTCCACCAAACTGTTTCAGTACTAGGGACTTTCTCTTGCAAAAAAAAAAAAAAGCTTGATGCTCAATATTTCAAAACCAAAATAATAACAGCAACAAATAGTGCACATGTTGTTTAGGAATGCCTGCACCGATAATAAAATGAAGAAAGGTAAAGACGGCTTAAAACAAAAAGTCCCTTTGAAGGGACAGGAGAGAGTAGCAATTGAGCGGGAACAAGGAGGAGACTTCTATGATCATCATAACGCTGATTTCTTAACCTGGTTACTGGCTTCAAAGGCGTGTTTTATTGTTTAAACTACACAGGGTTGCTATGGGTCGGAATCGACTCGATGGCACTTAACAACAACATATATTTTCATATATGCTTCTGTATGCCCACCACAGATTAAAGCAACTTTTTAAAAATGTCAAATCCGTATCAGTGCAAGGGACCTCCAAGAGTTATACATATTCCAGTCATAACAGTAAAGCTGTAGAGACAAAACTCAGTGCTTGTCAAGGGTGGAGCCCCATGGTGAGAAATTCTGACCTCAGGAATATGTTTATAAATGGACTTTCAATTTTAAATGTCCACACCCCTGGCCCCAGGGCAGTCCTGTGCTCAGGGTAGAGGCTACTCTAACCTCGGATGCTGCCCATTAGTCTGGAGAAAGTTGGTGTTGGATTTCTGCTAACCCTATGGTCTTTCCTCTTGCTTGCTCAGCAGACCTATTTTCTGTAGCACATTCTGTTATCATGAACACTCTCCTCAATTCATTCTTAACAGCTGAGAAAGAAGCCTAGGACCAGATACTTCAGTATAGTTGGGAGGAACATTTGGCCACCTCTCTCTCAGCTGGATGCAGAGGGTTGTGTTTCAGGTGCCTTTGTTATTGTTGGTAAGTACTTTCAAGTTGGTTCTGACCCATAGCAACCCTGTATAGGGTTTCTGAGGAGCAGTTCAAACAGTTTTGGAGTCTGACACATTAACTCCTCATGAGAACTGTGTTCTTTGAATGAATAATCAAATCATCCACTGGCTAACAGCTAAGCGTATGGAGACATGATCATTCCTAACCCTAACCACACTTACAAATATTTTCTCGGCCAAATAAATAAGAAAAGCATGCTACTTTCCTAGTCATTTGAGTAAGAGTATTTCATGCAAAAACAGAATTTGTTTATGCTGTGGTTTTTAGTGATCTACCTAAACTTCTGGTGTGGCACTGTAGAATCAACACTGGACTAAAATCCACAAGGTCGGCAATTCAAACCCACCATCTGCTCCTCAGAAACCCTGCACAGGGTCGCTATGAGTCAAAACTGACTCAACAGTACTTAACAACAACACACCCTAATAAGCAAAGTGGTCATTTTCATTTGTTAGTTACAGTAATCAAAAGCTGCCATCATGACATCCAACAACACTTTAACCCAGTTTTGGATGGCAAACCTCACATAAATGCACAGCAGATACTCAGTGGTATATGCCAAACGAAGGAAATATTTTAGTTCCTCGTCTCTGTTTAGAGGTTCCTCTACTTACACAGCTGACTAATGGAATTGCTGTCAATAAGCCATAAACCTATAAAAAGCAGAGTTGGCAAAAGCTGTGTGATAAATATGTTTACCAAAAATGTTTACCAAAATGACAAATGAGTAGCTGTTGAAGCTACTTATGCACTAACCAAATACCTCAGGTTTTGATTCAGATTTGGTTTCCTGGTTGGGAGGTTTGGGGATCATAGTTTCATGAAACATCCCAGTTAATTGCCTAATAAGCAAGTTTAGTGCTTCAGCTCGACCTCCTAACTTCTTGTGGCATATCTAGGGTCTTAAAACTTGCTAGAGGCCATCCAAGACACAACAATTAGTCTCTATTCACCCGGAGCAACCGAGGAAAGAGGAGAGTGAGGAATCGGAGACAATGCAATCCGAACCTAAGTACAAGAATAAATGACTCCTTTGCAATGAGACTAGAAGAAATGGATGGTGCCCAGCTACCATTATTGAACATTTGATCAACAATTCTATAGGAGAATCCTGATCCAAATGGTGAAAATGCAGAATCGTATTTCAAAATTTCATGGAGCCCAAACATTCTGGAGGCATAGAAGCTGGATGAACCCCTGAAACTACTGACCCAAAAATTAACTTTTAACCTTACCCCAAAAATATTCCCTGAAGTCTTCTTAAACAATGGCTTTACTTAACTAGTAGAGAATGCCTGTCTTCAGCATTATTCTCTTCTAAGATCAATCTGTAAGGAGCTCTGGTAGTATAGTGGTTACGAATCGGGCTGCAAACCTCAAGGTCAGCAGTTTGAAACTACCAGCTGTTCCACGGGAGAAAGATGAGGCTTTCTGCTCCCATAAAGATTTACAGCCTTGGAAACCCTGTAGAGGGTCGCTAGGAGTCGGAATCGACTCCACGGCACATAACAACAACAACAAGAAGATCAATCTGTGTAAATTGACAGTGGAAACCAGAAAGACCAGATAGGGACCTTAAGGGGCAGTAAGTATATGTTTAAGGAGAAGGAGGGTAGGAATGGTGGCACAACTCAAGAGAATGTCATCAATGACATGAACTGTACATGTAGATACCGGAATTGATGTATATTCTCAACAATGACACAAATGTGTGAAAGACAGAATCATAGTTATAAACTATAAGAGCACACCCAAAAAGCTATACTTGTTTTAATACGTAAGTTTGTGTATTTCGCGGTTTGAGTATGTATACAAATAAAAACAGAAAAATCTCATGATCTTAATGGGATACCTTGGTTTAAAAAACAAAAAAAAAAGTCCCTTGTAGTCTACTTCTCAGGAGAAAGGTGAGGGTATCCACTTGTAAAGATCTGCAGTCTCAAAGCCCTCTAAGTTGGCATTAACTCTATGACAGTGCGTGTGGTTGGTTTTATTCTTTTAGCTCAAATCTGCAGTTTAAAAGAAAAAAAAAAAAAAAAAACCAACCAGACTCCTACTGTAATACATCAGCTCCTTCTAAAGCTATACATCCCACAGGATTTTACTACCTGTTCTATGTGAGACAGGTACAGCTTTCATGTATATGTGTGTATCAACAGTCTTCTTATTCTTCTTCATTGACACAAAACAACAGGTTTACCAGGAAACCATCGCTAAGACCTCAGGAAAAGTAAAGTACTGCCAATTCCAGAATGACAAAGAATTGTAACAAATAACATGGGAACAACATGATCTCATGTTCCTCTCCCCCTGAGGCTGTGCACAAGTAGAATCTTTCTCAAATGTATTTCTCACTTCTATAGACTCAGTCAGTATTTCCATCATGTGGGACACATGCGTGAGGATGACCCAGGCAGGAAACAGACTCCAGAGGTGGCTTTTTGATGATCAACCCAGACAAGCCTCTGAGCCGGGAGTAAAAGTCTCTGGCTTATGTTCAGGTAATGCATTAGGCACTACCATTCCTTGGAACCATAAGGCTGGTCATGACTGAAAGTACACCCTCTGATAACAGGTCTCTACAAATCAGACTGCAAACCTCAAGGTCAGCAGTTCGAAACTACCAGCTGTTCTGCAGGAGAAAGATGAGGCTTTCTGCTCCCGAAAAGCTCTACAGACTCGGAAACCCTGTACAGGGTCACTATGAGTCGGAACTGATTCCATGGCACACACAACAACAACAACAGCTCAGGAAGGTGTTAAGGCTCATTCTGAGCAAATTATTCCAGCAAGTCCAACGCATGACTTGGAAAACACCAACAGGAAATGGCCATAAGCTCTTTGCTTCAGGTACCTCTGCCCTCAACACTATCTCATCAGCCGACTTGAGGCCTGGCCAGGAACAGTAATTGGGGCAATGACATTGCATGCATGTGTTTTTTTTTCTCAACTTTTTATTGTGAATTCAGTGAAGGTTTACAGAACAGGTCATCAGTTTTACATTCAGCAAATCATACACTTTGCTTCATTAGATGGTTTCAATCACCTTCATGTACCAACAGTTAACAGTATTTACCACTATTCACTTTAACTGTTTGTTGCATTCCTCTCTGTGGCTCCTGCTGCTGTCATTTTTCCTCTGATAACCTCCCTCTTGTTGTATATTGCCTGCCCTGTCACTCATGTTAAAATATGTCTATCCTCTAGCCAGTGAATAATGTTCTCTCCCTCCAACCAGAACCATCATAGATTATTTATCAAGAAGAACATTTTTTAACTTCTTACAACATTACTGTTGCTGTTGGGTGCCTTTGAGTTGATACTGACTCAGCAACTTTACGCACAATCGAATGAAACACTGCCCAGTCCTGTGCCAACCTCACAATCATTGCTACAACTTAAGCCCATAGCTGCTGCCACTGTGCCAATCCAACTCATTGGCAGTCTTCCTCTTTTTTGCTGTCCCTCCACTTTACCAAACATGATGTCCTTCTCCAGGGACTGGCCCCTCCTGATAATATGTCTGACATATGAGAAACGTCTGGCCACCCTGGCTTCCAAGGAGCACTCTGCTGTACTTCTTCCAACATAGATTTGTTTGTTCATTTGGAGATCGATGGTACTTTTAATATTCTCTTTCAACACCACAACTCAAATGCATCCACTCGTCTAAAGTCTTCTTTATTCATTGTCCAACTTTCACAGGCATATGAAGTTATTGAAAATACCATGGCTTTGGTCAGGCACAGCTTAGTTCTCAAACTGTTATCTTTGCTTAAAATACTTTAAAGAGGTCTTCTACAACAGAGTTGCCTAATGCAATATATTGATTTCTTGACTGCTGCTTCCATGAGAATTGATTGTGGATCCAAGCAAAGTGAAGTCTTCACTCTATTTATCATGATGTTATTTATTGCTCCATTAATGAGGATTTTTGTTTTCTTTACACTAAGGTGCAATCCATACTGAAGGCTGTGGTCTTTGATCTTCCTCATTAAGTATTTTAAGTCCTCTTCACTGTCAACAAGCAAGGTTCTATCATCTACATATCTCAGGTTGTTAATGAATCTTCCTCCAATCCTAATTCCATGTTCTTCCTCATATAATCCAGCTTCTCAGATTATTTGCTCAGCATAGAGATTGAATAATTATAGTGACAGAATATAGCCCAGCTCACAACTTTCCTGATTTTAAACCAGTCAGTATTCCCTGTGCTGTTCAAAAGACTGCCGCTTCGTCTATGTACATATTCCTCATGAGCACAATTAAGGATTTTGGAACAGCCATTCTTTGCAGTGCTATCCATAGCTTGCCATGATCCACACAGACTACAACTTCTCCCTAGGGTTTGTGAAACTGTAAGTCTTTACAGACGCAGACAACCTTATCTCACCCACAGAGCGGCTGGTGGGTTCAAACAGCTGCCCTGTGGTTAGCAACCCAGTACTTAAACCACTAGGCCTTTAGGGCTCCTTCCATAAAGATTGTCGTTGTTATGTACTGTAGAGTCTGTTCCAAGAGTTTACGAGGAGCAGCTGGCGGGTTTGAACTGCTGATCATTTGGTTAACAGTTCAGTGCTTACCCTACAGAACCACATAAGGACTCCCCCGTAAAGATTATTGTTATTGTTGAGTGCCATGAAGTTGATTCTGACTCATAGCGACCCTGCATAGGGTTTCCAAGGTTGTAAATCTTTGGGGGAGCAGAAAGCCTTATTTTTCACCTGAGTTCAAACTGCTGACCTTGGGGTTTGAAGTCTAGTAATTATCTTACAGATGTCCCTTGCTCTCTACACAAAGATTGCTGTTAAGTGCCGTTCAGTTGATTCTGACTCATAACAACCATGTATAGGGTTCCTGAAGAGCAGCTGGTATGTCTGAACTGCTGACTTTGTGCTTCGCAGTCCAGTGCTGATCCTACTGTTGTTGTTAAGTGCCATCGAGTTGGTTCCAACTCATAGCAAACCTGTATAGAGTTTCAGAGGAGCAGCTGGTGAGCTTGAACTGCTGACCTTGCACTTCCAATCACCCTTGCCGTCCAGCACATTATCCAGCAGTGCCACACGAGGACTCCAGCCCTGGAAATCCCAAGGGGCAGTTGTATCCTACCTTATAGGGTTGCTATGAATTGGAAACAACTTGAGAGCAACAGGTTAGACTTACTCAAAGGAAACTCTGGTCACACAGCATTTAAGAGCTTGATTGATAATTGAAAGATTGGTGGTTCAAATCCACTCACTGGTTCCACACAGGAAAGGGCTGGTAATCTCTTTCTGTAAAGATAACATCTGAGAAAACCCTATGGAGCAGTTCTACTCTATCACATGGTGATGAGTCAAAATGATGCAATGGCACCTAACAACAACAACAAGCCCATTTATTTGTTCAACTTCATTTATTTATCATGGACTAAATGACAGGCACTGTGCTAAAACTTCAGGAGATGAAGAAGAAAGAATCTGTTAAGGCCACAAAGTATCTCTACACCCCTCTCACACACAGTAGCAATAGTCCTTTGGTATTCTTGGAGAGAGAATATATCAAAACAAAAATGCTCTTAATGTAATAATATTTCATTAGTGCCAACAGACCTTATATACTTGGTAAAATAGCAACAACAACAACAAAAAACTATTTCCAGGGTGTTGATTTGTTCTATATGTAATATCACTAGTATCACATGCAAGCAAAATTTTGCTGAAGATAATTCTGAAATCGTTGCAGCTGTACCCCCACACGGAACTGCCAAAATTCAAGCCAGATTCAGAAGAGGCAGTGGAACATGGGATATTATTCCTAACATCAGCTAGATCTTGCCTGAATTCAGAAAATACCAGAAAGATGGATACCTGAGTTTTACTAATTGTGCAAAGCATTTGACTCTGTGGATCATAACAAATGATAGATAACATTGTAAAGAATGGGAATTCCAGAACACTTGATTGTGCTCATGCGGAACCTGCACACAGACCCAAGAGGCAGTCATTGGAACAGACTGGAACAAGGGGATATTCCTGGTTTAAAATCAGAAATTGTGTGTTGTATCCTTCCACTACAGTGATTCAATCTGTATACTGAGCAGATAATCCGAGAAGCTGAATTATATGCAGAACATGGCATCAGGATTGAAGGAAGACTCATTAACAACCTGTGAAATGCAGCTGATAGAACCTTGCTTGCTAGAAGTGAAGAGAACTTGAACGACTTGATCTAAGAAAATAACCTTCAGTATTTTACAACTCAATGTAAAGAAAACAAAAATCCTCACCACTGGACCAATAAACAGCATTCTATCAATGGAGAAGAGATTGAGGTTATCAAGGACTTCATTCTTCTTGGATCAACTATCAACACTCGCGGAAGTAGCAGTCAAGAGATCAGACGACGTATTGCACTGGGCAAATCTGCCGCACAGGAACTTTTCGGAGTATTGAAGAGCAGAGATGTCAGTTTGAGGACTAGGGTGCGTCTGACCCAAGCCATGGTATTTTCAATAACCTCATATGGATGCAAAAGCTGGACAGTGAATAAGGAAGATCATAGAAGAATTGATGCCTTTGAGTTGTGGTGTTGGAGGAGAATACTGAAAGTGCCATGGACTGCCAAAAGAACCAATAGATCTGTTTTGGAAGAAGTGCAACCAGAGTGCTCCTTAGAGGCCAAGATGGCTAAACTTCGTCTCTTAGAAGGCCAGGATGGCTAAGCTTCGTCTCTCCTACTTTGGATACATTGTCCGGAGAGAACAGTTGCTGGAGAAGGATGTCATGCTGGGTAAGGTGGAGAGTCAGAGAAAAAGAGGAAGACCCCCAACGAGATGGATCAGCCAGGTGGCAGCATTGATGGCGTCAAGTGTGGCGGCGGTAGTGAGGTTGGCCCAGGATCGGACATTGTTTCGTTCTGCTGTGCATGGGGCCGCTATGAGTCGGTTCCGACTCAATGGCACCTGACAACAACAACAAATGGATTATAACTCAATGTAAAGGAAACAAAAATTCTCACAAGTGAACCAAATACATCATGAAATGTGCCAAAACAAAAGGCTGAAGTTGTTAAGAACTCCATTTTACTAGGGCCCACAATCAATAATGATGGAAGCAGCAGTCAAAAAAGCAAATGATGCATTACATTGAGTGTATCTGCTACAAAAGACCTCTTGTAAGTATTCAAAAGCACAGGTATCACTTTGAGGCCTGAGGCCTGCCTGATTCAAGCCATGGAATTTTCAATCACCTCATATGATAGACAATGAATAGTACAGCCAAGAGAAGAATCAATGCATTTGAATTATGGTGTTAGCAAAGAATACTGAAAGGACCAAGGACTGCCAGAAAAAAACAAACAAATCCGTCATGGAAGAAATACAGCCAGCATGTTCTTTGGAAACAAGGCTGTTCGGACTTTGTCTCATGTACTCAGGATACGCTATCAGTCCCTGAAAATGACATCATGCTTGGTACAGTAGAGGGCAGTGAAAAGTAGACTCCACTGTGCCCCCCCACCAGCCAGATGGACGGACACAGTGGCTACAAGTGGCCTCCAACATACAATTGTGAAGATGCTATAGGACCAGGCAGTGTTTCTTTCTGTTGTGTATAGGATCAATGAAGTTGGCTCAGTCTCACCTAACAACAACAACAATGGTAAAATTTGTCACCTAAGAACTATGGGTTCCCTGAATTATAGAGTCTTTTTTCTACCCCAAATAAGTGACAGAGGTGGAGTGGAAACAAAATGTATTCCTTACTTTATACTATTTGAAAGAAACTTTAGGGCACGTATGAAGACAGAAGATGGTTCTGAAATCAGCTCTAATGAGCTTCACCTCTCACAGTTAGGTGATCTTATTACCCAGCGCACCACCTCAACAAGACCCCACAACTCTCCCATAATCCCCTAGCAGGAAAACTCCCTGATGTCCTTTTCATACTGTTGTGTGCTTTCCAGTCAACTCTGGCTCACAGTGACCTGACAGGGCAGAGCAGAGCTGCCCCATAGGGCTTCACAGGCTACAACCCTCTTTAACTTTTGATTATGAATCAAGGGAAGCTTTGCAGACAAGATCATCAATCTTATATTCAATACATCATATATTTTGCTTCCTCTCACTGATTACAGTCCCCTCCATGTAATAATGACAGTTATCCCACTTCCTTACCTTTGGTTCCTGTCACATTCCACCCACCTTCCCAACCCACCTCAAATCTGTCCTTAGGAAAATGTTGCCCTTTTGATTCTGAATGATTGATTGTACCATGGTGAGAGGACCTTACTACTGCTGTTGTCCTCCCACACACCTATCAAACCCACCAGCCGCTCCTCAAAAACCATATACAGACCCCCTTCCAAGACTAAGACTCAATGGGAATACACACTCTGATGGGTGACCACGTTCACCACCGACAAGGGGAAGACAGGGAAAAACAGCTATAAGGCTGCGAGCTAAGCCCTACAATGGTCAATAGACTCCTGTGAACCCAGGTGGAGATGTGGTTGGCCAGCGGTGTGGCAAGACCTGGGGACTCTTGGGCCCAGAGTCAGTGACATAGCCATGGAGGACTAGAGTGGAGGGTGAAGTGTCCGGTGGATGGGAAAAGAGGACATATCCACAAGGTCACCCACACATGCAGATAATACCCATCTGACCTAGCCTCAGTGACTGGGTGATTAGAGCTCAACTAAAAGAAAGAAGAGGGAAAAAAAAGAAAGAAAGAAAAGAATAACCCGATACAATTAGATGAACTTGACCTACACCTATGGATGCAGTGGCTCAAAAGAGGGAACAAATCTTCTATCAGGGATAATTCCCACCCCCTCTATCCACAAAGTAGACAGGGATGGGCAACTTGGACATTGATTATCCAAAATAGGGGGGCTACAAAGGCAAGAAGTGACTGGCTTACAAGTTTTCAAGAGGGAACCTAGATCCAGAGAGCGTGGAGCAAGGTAGAATCTCCACTGAGTAGTATCCAATCTGTCTAGGCGGGACTGATTAAAGAAAATGCAGATAGGTCTCTTGGGATGCAGGGGTGAATAATTGTTACCAGGACTGATTATGAAGGTTGTAAATGTAAAAGTGGGCATTTTGTGGCAAGGAGGGGAGTGATTGACTTTGTAGGCAGGGAGCAGAGGTCCCTGGAACCATGAAGGGAGAAGAGTAGAGAGCGGAACCCTACCCAGAGAGGCAGCGATCCCTGAGATGGAGGCAGAGATGAAGCAGCTGGGGACTCAGGACCTAGGGAGGGAGAGGGTCTGTGTGCTGATGACCTTGGGTGGAGGGAGGGGAAGGGGAAGAAGCAGGCTTATAGGCTGCACCCTTTCGTTGATTGGTGATGCTTGGAAGGGATTGTAACCAGGCAATGAAACACTATATGATAAGATGAATGTAAAACTAAGGTTCTCCCATGTAAAATGTCACATAATTCACAATAAAACTTTAAAAAAAAAAAAAAAAAAAACCAACATATACAGGGTCACTCTGGTAGCGTAGTGGTTACGAATCGGGCTGCGAACCTTAAGGTCAGCGGTTTGAAACTACCAGCTGCTCCGCGGGAGAAA
>NW_006408522.1:7295636-7318607 GCF_000296735.1 Chrysochloris asiatica
AAAGATTTACACCCTCGGAAACCCTATACAGGGTCGCTATGGGTCGGAACCGACTCGATGACACATAACAACAACAACAACATACCTATCTACTGCTTTGCTAAAAACTGGGTCACAAGGGTGAGTTCCTTTCCAGACCTGAAGGGTAGTCAAGGGCCATAATCTCAGGTTCCTCCAGGCTCTTCTTGACCAGTAAACCTGGTCCTTTTTATAATTTTGAATTTTGTTCTATGTTTTTTGCCTACTCTATCTGGGACCTTTTAATGTAATCCCTTTCACAGCAGTTAGCAGATTTATAATAAGGGTGAGAAGAGGGCAAGGGTGATTCTTTATAGAGAATCTAAGATGAACAGTAATAGAATTTGAGGAGGGGGTTGTGATTAGACCTTTCACAGCCAAGTCTGAAAACTCAAGACTGTAATAAAAACACAAAGAAAAATATGCAACAGTCTTCCCAAAGGTCCAGCCCCTGTGAACAGCCCATCCAATCAGTCAGACAGCAGCCAAAAGAAAGAAAATTCAGATTCAAAGCATGCTTTTTCTTCGGTCTTCTCCTTTTTGGCACTGCATTGCACTGTTTGTAGTTCCGCATTTCTACTTTTTTTCTTCCCTCTAGGAGTCCCTAGGTGGTGCGAACAATTAACAAACATGCTTAGTTGCTAAGCAAGAGGTTGGATATTTGAGCCAACCCAGATGAGCCTAAAAGTGCTCTGGTAGCACAGTGGTTACGAATCAGGCTGCTAATCTCAAGATCAGCAGTTTGAAACCACCAGCTGTCCCGTGGGAAAAAGATGAGGCTTTCTGCTCCCGTAAAGATTTACAGCCTCAGAAACCCTGTACAGGGTCGCTATGAGTCGGAACTGACTTCACGGCACATAACAACAACAACATGTGCCTTGGAAGAAGGGACAAGAGATCTGCTTCTGAAAAAGTCACCATTGAACACCCTGTAGAGCAGAGTTCGAGCTGGTACGCATGGGTCCCCGTTAGTCAGAGTCAACTGATTTCCTCCTCCTTCCCTGTACTCAAAGTTCTCCACAGTATTCAGTCCAAAGTCAGATTTCTAACCTGGGAAATGAGACTCCCACTAGATATTACCTTATTCAACTACTATTCCCATTTCTTCCACAGGCAGACAGACACACAAACCACAAACCAGTCCCTGATGTCTTCCTCCAAAATTCTTTCCTAGCCTACCACATCCTGCCTTCTACTCACCCACAGATCTTGGGGTCTGTTACTGCCCAAGTTACTCCTCCACAAATCCACTTTCCCCCATGTCCAAATGCTACCTCCTCTCAGCCACCAAAACACCTCCAGGCTGTTGCTATTAGGTGCTGCCGAGTTGATGCCAACACATGGCAACCCTGAATAGGGTTTCCAAGGAGCAACTGGTGGGTTCGAACTGACCATTTGGCTAGCAGTCCAGAGTTGATCCTACAGCGCCTCAACAGGACTCCAGACACTTCCGTGATACCTCCTGAGTCCTCTCAAAGTTCCCTTCCTGGAGTCTTTGTCCCTTACACTGCTGGGGCCTTTTTTAATATCACACCAGAGAGTTACCTTCTGTGTACCTCTCAGCCTCTTTACTCATTAGAACGAATTTTCAGTAGGCAAGGATACTGTCTGTATCTTTGTATGCTATACAACACCCAACATCAATCTTAACAAAAAGTAAGGACTCAAATACCTACTGAGCTGCCTATGTCTCAGCACTTCAAGAATTCTTGTGGGTGGTACTCAGAATGCCAATCCTAAACTCAAACCAAATACACAGCAGCTTGGACAAGAAAGTATTTTTAAATATTTCAAAATCCTTTGAACTATCTCTAAGTATTCACAACACAAAGTATTCATGTACCCATAGTCCGTCCATTCTATTTCCTAATTGCTGAACAACTCGAATTCCTCTGCAAACTCAGTGTGTCTCTGGGATCTCACTAAAACAGTATGCAACTTTGGGATACCTGAGCACACTTTTCTTTATAAAGAACACGGCTTCTGAGTAAGGGCCATTGTTAAAGGGCTGATATATGTATAAATTCACCTAAAAGTTAGACATAAGATCACACATACACACACTATGCAGTCTAGAATTCAAACAGTTCCTTGGGTCACAAAGTGTGCTTACTAACAAACTGATATACATGACAATGTTCTTCATGCTCATCTCAGATGAGAAGTCTAACATGCTCCCAATAAAACAAGGAAGCAATATTCAACCCCAGTCAAGAGGCCCTTGGAATCCTTTCTTCAATGCACAAATGTTTCTCATTTGGTCCAAGCAAGCTCTGTTTCAATTATATGAAAAGACAGGGGGGAAAAAAACAAAAACCCACACATGAAAGCTGCTTTCATGAAAACATAAATGTATTAGGTCATACTTGCCTCACATAGGGTTGTTGTTGTTAAGTGCCATCAAGTCGATTCTGACCAATAGCGACCCTGTATAGGGTTTCCAAGGAGCAGCTAGTTGAGCTTGAACCACCAAACTTGCAGTTCAAATGACTTTGTAGTCTGACGCATTAATCCACAGCGCCACACCAAGTCATTCAACAGCTGCTTTGTTTGTTGCTGCTGTTGTTAAGGGCCATTGTTCCGACTCATAGTGACCCTGTATAGATAGGGTTTCCAAGGAGCAGCTTGGTGGGTTTCAATCCCTGACCTTTTGCTTACCATTTTCTCTTTCAGAAAATAGAGTATGAGGATTCATATCCCATCTGAAACCTCTAATGTTGTGGTTAAGTGCCGTCGCGTTGGTTCCAACCCATAGCAACCCTGTATAGGGTTTCCGAAAAGCAGCTGGTGAGCTTGAATCACTGACCTTGAAGTTCAAACCCACTTTGCAATCCAGCACATTAACCCACAGCACCACATTAGAACTCCTGATATTAGTTGCTAGAAATGTCTTGAACATCAGCATCCTGAGACAACTCTTGTTGTAGCAAAACTTCAGAAGAAAAACTGACTAAGTGAAGTGTGTCGTCGGTGTCTAACTTCTCCCAGCTAAGTCAATCCCAGCTGCAAGGCAGGATGTGAATAGTTTTAACTTTCCCACTGACCCCACAGGCTAACCGCCCTCCTGTTCACCATTCCCCTAGAGACATTTCAAAGAATTTTAAATAAGCATGCTGTCTACTTCAGCACATTTCTCAGCTGAGGTAAAACTCTTAGGTAGTATCATTCCAGTTTCGAGGGTTCCACAACTGCACTAGACCCATCCATTCCTGTGGAGGTGTTAGGTTTGGGCTCACATTCCAGAATGGAAATCCCAAGCCTTCCAATTCACCCTGAGGGAGCAAAAGATAACTTGAACCTACTAGTTACTTATTTTAAATTACCAAACCAAAAACCCACTGGCATGGAGTCAGTTCTGACTCAGAGCATCCTCAAGGACAGAACAGAGCTGCTCCATTGGGTTTCTGAAACTGTAAAGCTTTACAGGAGCAGACAGCCTCATCTGGAGTGACTGGTGGGTTTGAACAACCAGCCTTGTGGTTAGCAACCCAACACCTAACCCACTGTACCACCAGGGTTCCTTTATCATTATTTCCCATTCTTTCTATAGTCTCCTTTAGAGGCAGATATGTGGATTTATAAGAAAACAAAAATCCTCACCACTGGGCCAATAAACTACATTCTTATCAACGGAGAAAAGATTGAAGTTGTCAAGAACTTCATTCTTCTTGGATCAAATATCAACACTCATGGAAACTGAAGTCAAGAAATAAAATGACGTATTGCATTAAGCAAATCTATTGCAAAAGACCTTTTTAAAGTGTTGAAGAGCCAAGATATCAGCTTGAGGACTAAGGTGCACCTGAGCCAAGCTATGGTATTTTCAATAACCTCATATGCATGCAAAAGCTGGACAGTGGATAAGGAAGACTGTAGAAGAATTGATAATTATGAGTTATGGTATTGGAGGAGAATATTGAAAGTGCCATGGGCTGCCAAAAGAACCAACAGATCTGTGTTGGAAGAAGTGTAGCTAGACTGCTCCTTGGAGGCCAGGATGGCCAAACTTTGTCTCTCGTACTTCAGACATATTGTCAAGAGGGACCAATTGCTGGAGAACGATATCATGTTTGGTAAGGTGGAGGGTCATAGAAAAAGAGGGAGACCCCCAGCTAGATGGATTGGCAAAGTGGCAGCATCGATGGGCTCAAACGTGGCAACAATAGTGAGGTTGGCCCAGGATTGGGCAGTGTCTCATTCTGTTGTGCATAGGGTCACTATGAGTCAGTACCGACTCAATGGCACCTAACAACAACAACAACATATATCGAGAATGTATTTTCTCTGTTCCAAGCAGAAATTTCAATTCAGATGGAACTCTGACCATCACATAACCCAGGGCTCTAAAATGCTCCCCCTAGAGTTCCACTAATCACAGACTGACAGGGTCCACACATTATTAGGAAACCACATACAGCAGGCATGACATTTCTTCCATTCGTTTATGATGAAGCTCTGCTCTATGTTAAATGCATACCCTTTTGCCATAATATGTGTGTGCCTGTTTTCATATTAAAATAACTTTTTGTGTTTCAAATTCCCTGAGTAAACCCAAGGTCAGTGGTTCAAGCTCACCACCTGCTCCTTGTAAACCTTATACAGGGTCGCTATGGGTCAGAACCCATTTGACAGCACTTAACAACATCCTTATCAATTGTAATCATAGGATATTATGTTTCACAATGTTGTGAAGTGCTTAAATGTATTTCTTAGACTGTATGAATATTAACAAATCGTTTTATAAATTTTTTCTATGTTGAATTACAACATTTGTCACAAATTATTAATAACTGAATGGAAGCTTCTCTTATTTTTATCCTTTTCCCTTATTACTCTCATTTTCGAAAAAGTTATTGATATATGTTCACAAATACTAATTAGCAAAATATTGTAACTAAAACACCATAACATTTGACAAAAACTGCAACTAGAAAAACATTGGCAACAATAAAAACAACAGTATATGCTTGTAGCACATGCAGATTTCAAAACATGAAACCATGTGATTTGAAACATTATTGTAATTGGCTCATTTGACACCTCTGACCTGAGCAGATGTCAGTTAATCGTAACACAGAGCAACCCTGGATGGGGTATCCAAGGGCTGCCTAGTGGGTTTGAACCACCAATCTTTTGGGTAATAATCCAGTGCTTATCCTACAGTGTCACACCAAAAGTAAATTAACATAGACCTTTAGTCTAGTATGTATACTGAGACATGTAAACTGAGTTTATAGAAACAACATATTTGTTATTATAACTAATGATAGGGATATTTTTACAAAAATAATAAGTTTCTACCAAAACACAGCACAAAAATGTTATAAACAGTCACTGTGGTGTCAACTGTCTGACAGGTTCACCCAGTGCAGTCCACTGCCTCTGCACCTCCTTAGGGAGGTCACTGACCTGTCCTGCCCATCCAGTGTACAACCAACCTTATCCTGAAGGGCTACATCCACTTTAAAAGCTCAATCCACACACCTAGTCCGTATTTGTTGTTGTTGTTAAGTACCATTGAGTCGATTCTGACCCAGAGCAACCCTGCATAGGTTTCCGAGGAGCAACTGGTGAGCTTGAACCACCAACCTTGAAGTTCAAACGGCTTTGCAGTCTGGCGCATTAACCCACAGTGCCACACCAGGACTCCTGATCTGTATTTAGGTAGGTTTAAGTTGGTGATGGAGTCCTGGTGTGGCGCTGTGGGTTAATGCACCGGACTGCAAAGTTGGTTCGAACCACAAAGTCAGCGGTTCAAGCTCACAAACAGCTCTTCAAAAACCCTATACAGAGTCACTATGGGTTGTAACTGACTCAACAGCACTTAACAACAAGTTGGTGAGTGTTCTCTAAGCTTACAGAAGGTTGCTGTTGTTGTTAGGTGCCATTGAGTCGGTACTGACCCATAGCAACCTTATGCACAGCAGAACAAAACACTGCCCGATCCTGAGCCAACCTCACTACTGTTGCCACGCTTGAGTCCATCAATGCAGCCACTTGGCCAATCCATCTTGTTGGTGGTCTTCCTCTTTTTCTCTGACCCTCCACCCTGCTCGTGACTAGCTTTCAGGCTGACATCTGCCATTATCTTGGTAACCCCTCCAGTCCCACTCATTAGCTAAAATTAAAAACTCAAGCCACTTAGTTACAGAAAACTTAATGGAGCCAGTACGAGTAGCAACCAAAATTGGAAATTAAAAGCTAAACTTCAGACCAAGATGAAATCTACTCAAAAGAAACTGTCATTCAATAGCTTGAGTCAGACCTATACTTTCAACGCTCCTATAAATGATCTTTGAGCCTGTGTTATATATTGTAATAATTGTAGTCAATACTGAATTTCCCAGCTCTGTACTTCATGGTTAAGAGTGAAAGTGAGAAAGGAATCATGTCAATATAAAAGTTCTACTTGTGAATCCCAAAGGGCACCACATACATCCAAAAGCTCTCAACAGGAGTAAATTTGTCCCCTATGAGCACTGGGCAATTTTGGAGACATTTTTAGATGTCAAAACTGGAAGGAAGAGAGGAGCCACTACTGATATCTAATGAGTAGAGCCCAGAGATGCTGCTAAAATACACAAAGCATTATCAAGGTAAAACAGTAACAGTGCTGAGGTCGAGAAATATTTACCTAAAATGTAGGTGTCCTGGTGTGGCACTGTGGCAAATACACTGGACTGCAAAGTCAGTTTAAACTGCAAGGTCGGCAGTTCAAGCTCACCAGCCGCTCCTCGGAAACTCTAAACAGGGTCACTATGGGTCAGAACTGACTCAACAGCACTTAACAACAAAAAAATGTAAGAGGCAGGAGAAAGATGGTATGAAGCCATGAACTTACTTCTTCCTCTAGCAGACCTAGTGTCGGCACACCAGCTGACCTCTAAACTGGATTCAAACATTACTTCTCAGAACCTGTCAGAATAGCACTTCAAGCCTGGGACTGCTGCCTCTCAGCATAACACAGAGGCCTTCTCAAAGCTCTTATCACATGTCCAACAGAAAGACAAGAAACACTGAAAGCAATGTGTTTCTCTATATCAAAACCTACCTCAAAATCCCCTGGTGACTTCACACTTCAGAGAAGAGAAAGGCCATCAAGTCAATTCCAACACATGGTGACCCTACAGGACAAAGCTGAGCTACTCCTCAGGGTTTCAGAGATTGCAAATCTTCATCTTTCTACCTCTGGGTGGCTGGGGGATTTGAACCGCGGACCTTGTGGTTAGCAGGTCAATGCTTAGCCCACTATGCCACCAAGAGTCCTTGCACTCTGTGTTGTTAAGTCAGTCCCAACTCATAGCAACCCTGTATAGGATTTCCAAGGAGCAGCTAGTGAGTTGGAACTGCCAACCTTGTGGTTCAAACTGACTTTCAGTCTGGTGCTTTAACCCACAGCGCCACATAAGGACTCTGTATGTTGTTGTTAAGTGCTGTTGAGTTGGTTCCAGCCCATAGCAACCCTGTATAGCATTTCCTAGGAGCAGCTGGGGAGCTTGAACTGGGGTTCAAACTATGCATTCCAGCACATTAACTAACGCTGCCAAACCAGGATTCTGCATGTTGTTGTTGTTGTTAAGTGCCATTGACATGGCTCCGACTCCTTATAGCAACCCTGTATAGTGAGCTTGAACCATCGACCTTGCAGTTGAAACCAACCTTGCAGGGCAGCGCATTAACCCATGGCACCACACTGAGACTCTGTATAGAAACCTCATTACCTCCACATCCAAAGCGAAGGATCCTCTAGGCCCCAGACTGGGACAAAGTGGCAGGCTACAGGAAAGAGTGAAAGAAAGCTCCCAAAAGAAACTGGACTTTTCTAAGGCTTAAAAGAAATAATAGCACATACACTTGCTGCTAAAAGGGCTAAAGGACTTAGCACGTTTATTTGCCACTTTCCGCTAAAAAGAAAAAGAAGAAGAAAAACAAAAACAAAAAAAAACCTAACAAATTTTCCAGGCATCCATCATCCATTAAGCAAATGAGAGAGGAATGCCAAAGATCCTCTAAAAGAAGACTAGTTAAAACTCTACAGAACAATCACACAAGAAACAGCAAGCTGGTGGGGGCTGGAAACAATGGGTTAACATCCTGGGGCCAAAGCCTGCCCTAAGCCTAGTACAAATCTAAAGTCATAATAAAGATGCTGAGGGATTTAGTCATGAGCTTTCCCCTCAGCCATCAGAAGGAATGGCAAAAATGCAGAGAGCCCATTTGGAAGCCAGAATGATTCAGTTTTCCTACTAAAGCTGTGAAGAATTTGCATTTAAAATGAGCAATTCAGATCTTCCAAGGAGGCTACTAACATGAAAAAACAGCATCAAATTTCTAATTATTTCATGGAAACACAAGGATCTGGGTACACTGGTAGAGTGAAGAACACTTCTAGTGTAATGACATCTTCCCAAGTCAGGTGCCAGTTCAACTCTGAAAGTAAGTCAAATCACATTAACAACAACAAAAAAAAAAACCAACAACAAGGAAAGAAAAATACTTCCCAGTAACCAGACTCCCCATGAGTTAAACTTTACTTTCTACATAATTTTGTATCAACAAGTGGTAAACAGATTTGTGTGAGAACTAAAGCACAAACTGCTTGCTATAAAAGAACACTCTGAAGGCGTCTCATTGCTCCACAATTGGAGGTCGTTGCATGTCAACCGTAAGCAGAATTGGGGCTGGTGTACAACTGAGGCATGGGAGGTCACCCAGTTGAGAAGATGACAGCTGGTACAGGTGTTGTTGTTGTTGTTGTTGTTATGTGTAGGGTCTATAAACTGACAACACTAGTTCTCAGCGTTCACATCCAAAACACAGAAAGAAGAGACCCAGAGGGGAAACGTCCACACCAGAGTCCCCCTCATAGTCCCTCTAAACATGAGGGTCAGAAAGAGGGCAAGGCGGTTGGCTGGCTTTAGCCTTGCCCCATAAGAGGGATGATTTAAAGTTTAATAAATGTAGAAGAGTCTTTTTATCTTCTTTATTCATTATAATTGTGGAGAGGAGCGAGAAATACTGGGAATGTTACCAGTAGACATTCAGAAAAGGGTTACCAGAAAAGTTGCGCTTGGAGCAAGGCAAGAGGCACCCCTGTTCTGAACGGGGTACCCCAAGTAGCCACAGGACTCTGTGGCCACAGCCCTCAAGGGGACCTGTTCAACAAAAAGGGAGCTGCCAGGAGTCTGAAATTGTTTCAGTGTCTCCTTCCACATCCTCCTCCTTAATGGGGTGGCGACACTGTAGTAGGGATAGACTTTCACCAGAATTTAGCTAGACAATTCTCAAACAAGGGCATTTTAATTAACGATGAGCTATAAAGCAAGGAGAGAGAGAGAGAGAGAGAAGACACAGAGAGAAGCCGCCAAGCATACAGTCCAGCCTACAGCCTCCATGTGGTTTCTCCTTTCACCAGAGCCTCACAGCACTCAGGCATATCCCCTCAGGCTAAGCTGATTTCCCTGCTCCCCACCCCCCCACCCCCACCCCCAGACAGATGCTGCCTCTAATAAGGAGGTCTGGCAAGCATCCCAGCTGGGAATTAGGACTCTCTGGGTCAGGGTAAGATGAGTCACTGGCTGAAAACCAGGAACCCAAAGGCGATGGCTTGTTTCCAGATTAGAGGGCTCAAGCTTCACAGTGTCCCTCAGCGGGCAGCCCACAGACTTTTCCGTTGCATGGCTTCTCCTGAGGGCTTTGCGGCTGTACTCCTCCTCCTTCTACACTACCTGCAAAAAGAAGTTCCCAGGCCATAACTACACTGCTGAGGTGGTTCTAGAATTCTCTCCTTCCAAGCAGGAGACCCAGGCAAGATTCCTGGCTGGTGCTACTCATCTCTCAGTGGAGGTCTGCTATTGGCTTCACTCTGTTAAAGTTTCAGGGGAGTTGCTACACTAAGATGGACTAGGGAGAAATTTACTTCTGAAAATCATCCAGTGAATGCCCTATTGTGTGGGGGGTTGCTGAGTCAGGTAGTAGACTCAATGGCAGCCCCAAGCAAACACTTACTTCATCAGCTTGGGTAGGTATAGTCAGCACTTGGGTATTTTTGGCGCTGACGACACCACTCTTGAGACAGCAGCTCTTCCCCACTCAGGACTTCTGAGTGTGTTGCTCTCCACAAGGAGCACTCCTCTCCGGCGCCTTCCTTGGCTGGTGCCCTTTCATCCTGCTGTAAGATCACCCTTTAGAGATCCACCTAAAATAGCTGCCCCTCTCCCACTCAGCCTTGTTGGTCTTGTTCACTGCTGTCGTCTCAACATCCAGCAGAGTGGATGCTCAAAAACTATGAACTCAAGGAACAAATGTGCCCGGAAAACAAATCAAAACATACCTGAAATATTGCCAAGTTTACACCCTCACGTGTCAAAAATAACAACAACAACAATGTACATAGAAGTCAATATCTGGAAATGACCCAAATCCCCATGGACACAAGAGAACTAATTGTGATATTCAGACCATGGACTATTTATTATGCAACACTGACAATGACAGATGTACAATCACAGACAAGGATGAACAAAAGCAGCCAGAGAGAAGAGGACAAGCTTGATGAGTCAAGTTCAAAAATGCAAAATGAAGTTAGGGGACTGATTACAGAGAAGGGGCTGGGTTATCAAGGCTTTGACCTTAAAAGTGGTTCACCATGGGTCTGAACTGACAACTTTTCGGCTAGTAGTCAAATGCCTAACCATTTGCCTCATCTAGGGGCTCACTGACAAATGTTTTGTTGTTGTTGTGTGTCAACTCATAGTGACACTGTATAGGGATTCCAAGAGCAGCTGATGGGATTTGAACCACAGACCTTGAGGACACCCATACAGTGCTTACCCTATAGCACCACATCAGGACACTGTAAATATTGCTGTTATTGTTAAGTGCCATCAAGTCGGTTCTGACTCATAGCAACCCTGTATAGGGTTTCCAAAGATCAACAGGTGAGTTTGAACCACCAAACTTGTGCATCTGAAGCCAGCAACTGGGTTCAGAGTGGACCTAAGGCTCAGAGTCACTTCAGAAGCAGAGAATAACAGTCACGGGTCATCTGCTGCCTCTTTCTAGTAATATACCCTCTTTTTAAATTGCCTAGTGAAAACGGATCATTCAAGGGGAAACCCTTCTTGGAGGCAGAGGAATAAAAGTCACAAAGCACAATGCAGAGCTGAGTCTTGAGACAGCCATGTGGCCCCAGGCCAGCTCTAATCTGAAGGCCACACCCCAAGAACAGAACCAGCAGGAGAGAAGAAGCAAACCCTGAGCATGCCCACAGGACATCTACTCAACCAAGAGTCGCAGACAGACTTCTACATTATTGTGCATTAAAGGATCCAAATAGGTTTTGTGGGATCACTGTCTTATGGTTAACCTGCAAAACAGAAGTTCAAAAGTGACTTTTCTAGCATACCTGAGTAGGTTCATGTGTACACGTTATTTGTGCATGCATGCTTACAAATACAGCCCTACCTCAAACGCTAATGAAATTTCCTCTATTGTAAATTTATTACAGAAGATAATCAGTATTTGAGGAATACTGCGTTTTTATGCAAATAATGTGTGTACTATATACACTCTTTTTCACGATCACAATCCCTTTGTGCTTTAGTTTTCTATGAGCACTGTGTGCTTGGTATATTCTCATTCTCCTTTATATGAAAAACTACGATACTTTAATGGTACCGTTACGGATTTTATAAAATATGTCACATTTCTAAAATAAAATACACTCAGACTTTGTTGTCCTGTTTCTGTTTCTACCCTGAAAGCCAGATGAATAATCCCCAATTTGTTCCTTCCGACCATGTCCCAAGCAGCTGCACAGAAGAGAATATAGATTTTCACTCAAGTTAACCTTTCTTTATCTGGTGTCTTCAATCAAAACCCCTCCCTCTTCTAGAGGCTTGGAGTCCTGGAGTGTGTGGTGCTGCTGTAGGATAAGAACAAGACCGCAAGGCCGGTTTAAATCTCACAACGTCAGTGGTTCAAACTCACCAGCTGCTCCTCAGAAAACCTATACAGGGTCACTTTGAGTCGGAACCAACTCAATGGCACTTAACAACAACTTCTAGAGGTTTAAGAGATGTTCTTGGAATGCTACAAGAAAACCATAAGCAACCAGTAAGGTCTCTTTATGGACAATGAATAAATATTCCATCTCTCATTCAGCCCAGCTTAGAATGGAAAATGAGAAGCGCAGGAGAAACCAGGACTTCAATGAGAGAGAAATCCCAAACTCGCTGTTTTTGCATGTCCGTCAAGAAGAATCAAGGAGAAGCAAGGAGGAAAGACACGGCCCTGCCTGATCCTCAGCAGAGAAACTGGGGAGGAAAAGGCCAGGCACAAGAGCAAATCTTGTCCCCACTTGCTATCTCTGTGTGAGTTCTTGCTCCAGCTCCGATGCTGAGAGCCTGCAGCAAAGCCTGTCGAGCTGCCTGCCAATAAGGCCGTATTGTCGACTCCTATTCAGATCTCCACATGACAAGAGAGGAAGCCAAGGCCCAACCATTCTTGGTGAGGAACTGTCTACTCAGACCTTAATGCAATAGGACATGCCCCTGTCATTTGGGGAAACATTTTTTTTCCCAGTTTTCTGGCAGAGCTGCTTTCATATCATGGCAGATTATACAAACACTGGTAGCTTCAGTCATTATAAGCCACACAAAAGAAAGACACAGCAGGGAATCTCTGCTCTAAAGGAGTCCTGGTGGCACTGTGGGCTAAGCATTAGATTGCTAACCACAAAAGTCAGAGTTTCAAACCCTCCATGGACTCTGCAGGACAAAGAGGCTCTCTGCTCCTGTAAAGATTCAGTCTTGGAACCCCTTGGAGCAGTCCTAGTCCATCCTCTATGGAGTCACTATGAGTCAGAACTGATCTGAAAGCAGTGGACTTTAACATGCTTTACGTGCACGATGCAGGAGTGGATGAGACGGAGGGCTGCCCATGAGGTGGACAAAGTCGGCTAGACCACTCTCCCTCCAACCCAACTCAGGGCTCCTTCACCTGGCAACTAATTCCTACAAAGGTGCAGGCGCACACCTGCATACCTTTCCTTTACCAATTTCTTCCGCTTAGCTTTCATCATCTAGCTTCCTGCCCCTCCACCCTCCTGTACACCCAGGAGGCCAGCAGAGACCTGTACAACATCTCTGCACAGACATCAGCTTGGGCCTTGAAAACTCTGCAGCTCAAAAGAGATCTACCATGGGTTGTTGCTGATAGTCGCTGAGGAATCGGTTCCGACTCAGGATGACCACATGAACCACAAAACAAAACACTGCTTAGTTCTGCACCATATTCACAGTTGTTGGCATGTTTGAGTCCACGGTTGTGTATTTTGAGCGCCTTCCAACCTTGTGGCACATCTTCCAATACTATATCAGTCAATATTCCATTGTGATCCATTGGGTTTACATTGGCTAATATTTGGAGCTAGCTCTTCAGCTCTTTCTTCCTAGTCTTGCAGCTCTGCTGAAACCTATCCACCATGGAAGGAGATGTTGGTATCCAGCATAACAACATGCAAGCTACCACAACATGGCAAATGGACAGATGGGTAGTGGTTACCATGGACAGTGTCTCCACGAGCAGAAGAGTGTGTCAGACACTCATGGCAGTACAGCCTAGCTGGTGAGGGACGGTGTCCTGTCAGAGTCATCTCCACTCCAAGTCTCTGTCCTACAGGCTCAGTGACCTAATGCTAGGATGGCATGGGCATGTGTCCCCTCGTCCCTGCCAGAAGCCAGCAGGAGAGAGACCTTCGTTATCTAAGACTGCTGTGGTAACAGAAATTCCACAAATGAGTGGCTTGAACAAACAGAAGCTTATTTGCTCACAGTTTAGGAGGCCAGTAGTTCAAATTCAGGGTGCCACCTCTAGGGTAAGACGTTTTCGCTTTTAGCTCTGAAGGAGGGTCATTCTCTTTTCAGTTCCCGTTCCTTGGCAGGTCTTCATGAGGCATGTACAAGTTTTCCTGTTAATGCGTTTCTTTCTCTGCCTGGTCTGCTCATGGTCCTCAGAAACCCTACCCAGGGTCACTATGAATCGACACTTAACAGCACTTACACTTAACAACAACAATTTGCTCATTTTATATTTCAAAGGTGTATGGTTTAAAACTGCAGGACTGCAAGGTCGGTTTAGACCTCAAGGTCAGCAGTTCAAACTCACCAGTTGCTCCTTGGAAATCCTATACTGGGTGACTATGGATGAAAACCGACTCAATGACACTTCACATTAACATCACTGATATGGGAGCCCAGGTGACACAATGATTAAGCGCTCAGCTGTTAATGGACAGCTCGCTGGTTTGAATCCCCCAGTAGTTCTGCGGGGAAAGGACATGACAATCAAGTGCACTGCAGATCGCTGGTAAGTGCCATCCGGTCAGTTCTGACCCAACCACCGTATACAGGGTTTCCATGGAGCAGCTGGGGAGCTTGCACTGCCGCCCTTGTGGTTCAAACCAACCCTGCAGTCCAGCGCATTACCCCACAGCACACTTCCACTCCAGGACTTTGCCACTGCAGATTACAGTCTAGGAAACCCTATGGGCAGTTCTGCTCTGTCCAATGGGGTCACAAAGAGTTGGGACTGACTTCAAGATACACAACAATACTGACACAACCTTAACGTAACAAAGAAAGCCGAAATTTCCCAACAGGATTACATCCATGGGTACAAAAGTTTAGGATTTACAACACATATTTTGGGGGACACAATTCAGTCCATAGCCAAGGGGAAGAGCTGAGGAGAGTGTGGGAAGTAAAACAAGGAGCTGGTTAGTGCTGAGCCCCAGGGATAAGAAAGGACCCTAAAACCTTTGTGCTTTTAATCTACCAGGGAAGTCAGAGTCTCTGCAAGCATTCAGACTATGTGATAAGCCTCATTCCCAGCCTCAACCACTAGGAATCTAAAATTAGCCAGAGAAAGTGTGTGCTCAGCGCCATCTCCTCCAATGCACCTACCTGGTAAGTGCTGCTAACTCCTTTGGCAATAAATTGTCTTGGGGAGCGCTAAAAATACCATCTAAGCCTACCCGATGTGAATTATGAATACCAGGGTTCGTTTCAGGGTTTCCAGGCCCTGACTATGTGACACAGGTGTCAAATTCAGTTGCCTGCCTGAACAAGACGCAGGCCCAGAGAACATACAAAGCCGTGGGGAGGACCCAGTGGCAAGCACAGGTACCTCTCTTATGGCTGAAGCTGCTGCTGCTCTGGAAATCGGATTCAACGCTCTTCACCTTTTGTTCTCTTGTCAAACTGCTAGCAAGTGTAAGGCTACGGAACATAAGAAGTTTGAAACTGCACAAAAAGGAAAAAAAGACTTCTGGTCTTCATAGGTATTATATCAGATGTAGAATTTTCAACGGTGAGGACCTGCAGCAGGGAAGGTTAAAGAGGTTAATGCATAAGCCTGGACGGTTGTTAGCTTTTTCCCTGGAGGCTTGCATCCTGCAGTTTTTGGTCTCACTGGGGTTTGTATCTATTCAGTGCTTCAGTTCTCTAGGTTTCAAGGGTTCACAACTGTAGAACCTGAACCCCTAGAAGAGCTAGTTCCATAATAGAAGTCTTGCCTTTCCTGAGGGAAATTCTTGTTTGATTCATGATCAATGCACCTCACACTCCACCAACATCTGTGTGGCAGTGGAGGCTTGCTTGCCAACATGATGCTTCATGAACAAATATGGACTAGGTACAGAGGTTTGGAGATATACTTCTGAAAAACAGCCAATGAAAAATCTCTAAGAATCACAACAGCCTGATCCACAACTGATAATGGGGCTGGTGCAGAACCGAGCAGTGTTTCATTTCATCGTGCACGGAACCACTTGACAGTAGCTAACTACAGTAACGTTCCCAGAGCTGGGCTGGCAGCATTGAGACAGCCAAAGGAGCTTGTCTAAAAAGCAGAGCAAGTTAGGGTACACCTGTACCTAAGAGAGAGGTATCAGTCTGGGGGCACAGAGAGTTGGCGAAAGATGGAGGAGCAGCTCTGAGCTCCAAGGACAAAGCCCAAAGAAATGTAAGTGTGTGTGTTGTTGTCAGGTGCCATCAAGTCGGAACCTACTCATAGCAACTTCATGCACAGCAGAATGAAACAATGTCCGATCCTAGGCCAACCTCACTACCGCTGCCACACTTGACTCCAACGATGCTGCCACCTGGCCAATCCGTCTTGTTGGGGGTCTTCCTCTTTTTCTCTGACCCTCCATCTTACCAAACATGATATCCTTCTCTAGTGACTGTTCCCTCCAGACAATATGTCCAAAGTATGAGAGAGGAAGTTTGGCCATCTTGGCCTCTAAGAAGCACTCTGGCTGCACTTCTTCCAAAACAGATCTATTGGTTCTTTTGGCAGTCCATGGTACTTTTAGTATTCTCCTCCAACACCATAACTCAAAGGCATCAATTTTTCTATGATCTTCCTTATTCATTGTCCAGCTTTCGCATCCATATGAGGTTATTGAAAATACCATGGCTTGGGTCAGGTGCACCTTAGTCCTCAAGCTGACATCTTTGCTCTTCAACACTTTAAAAACTTCCTGTGCAGCAGATTTGCCCAATGCAATACGTCGTCTGATCTCTTGACTGCTGCTTCCACAAGTGTTGATAGTTGATCCAAGAAGAATGAAGTCCTTGATAACCTCAATCTCTTCTCCATTGATAAGAATGTTGTTTACTGGTCCAGTGGTGAGGATTTTTGTTTTCTTGACATTAAGATGTAATCCATATCGAAGGCTGTGCTCTTTGATCTTCATAAGTAAATGTTTCAAGTCCTCTTCACTTTCAGCGATCAAGGTTGTATCATCAACATATCGCAGGTTGTTAATGAGTCTTCCTCCGATCCTGATGCCACGTTTTTCTTCATAGAATGCAGCTTCTCATTTATTTGCTCAGCATAGAGGTTGAATAAGTATGGTGAAAGAACACAACCTTGTTACACACCTTTCCCAATTTTAAAACATTCAGTGTTCCCATGCTCTGTTCGAACAACTGCTTCTTGGTCCAGGTACAGATTCCTCATGAGTACAATTTAAGTGTTCCGGAATACTCATACTTTTCAATATTGTCCATAGCTTGTCATGATCCATACAATCGAAAGTCTTTGCATAGTCAATAAAGCATAGGTAAGTGTGTGTAGGAGGTGGGGAGGTAAAGGTAGACAAGGAACCATCCTGAGAGAAGGAAAACAAGAGAAGGAAATCCTCTGGGCATCAGAGGCCAAGGTGAGAGAGTGTTAAGAGGAGAGGATGATAAACAGGGAAATGTCAAGGCAGCCTGGAAGAAGGGAACCTGAGAACAAGCTGGGAGGTTGGTTTGGCCACCAAAGGGTTGTTGGTGCATTGCTAACTGAGGAAGTTGAACAGTGGCTTAACAGGGAAGTAGGGGCAGGAGGTATAGGTTACTCTCTTAAAGTCTGTCAACTGGTGTCCAACAAGTTAGCAGTCGGCAGGTGGTAAAAACCCCATGCCACATACTCCCTGTCTTTGTTCATTCAGTCTCTCCCATTTAGAATGTCCTTTCCACTTCTGCTTCCTGATTGTTATGGATCTCCTCGGCCTTGCCAAGTTCCCTCCCCACTTCCTCCACCGCTAGAGCCATCATGCCCCCTTCTTACTGGGGACCTCTTTTTGACCTGCAAATTGCAACTTTGTTGTCTCTTTCTCCATTTATTCACAAATTCCTTGTAAGGTAGATGATAAATGGTGAAAAAAATTGAAACCCTCGAGGCTTCCATTCTTCTTAGATCCACAATCAATGCCCATGGAAACAGCAGTCAAGAAATCCAAAGACTTATCACATTGGGCAAATCTGCTGCAAATGACCTCTTTACAGTGCTAAAAAGCAAAATTGTCATTTTGAGGACTAGAGTGCACCTCACCCAAGGCAAGAATCTTCTCCATTGCCTCTTGGGCACGAGATAGCAAGACAAGGAAAACGAGACTAAGGGGTCAGTGGCGTATTTGCACTGTGGTGTTGGCAAAGAATAATCAGGCCACTCTGCGGCATTCTTTCTCCAAAAGAAACCAGTCCTTTCAGGGACTGCAGCAAACTGAAGAGCTGGACCTTAACTGCTCAGAACTAAACTCTCCTTCTTGCCTGAATGCACACTCTCCCCAGTATCCAGCTGAAGTCTAACAGAGATGAGCAATAGGAAGACTGGTGGGGATAGGGCCAGATACCCCACACCTCAAAATGATACCACACCCCATGAAGTGTTCCCACCTGGAGACCTTAAGGTCCCCTGCAGAAGACACGTCTCCAGTCTCCAGGTAGTCAATCATCCAAAGCCCAGCAAACCAAACTCCCCCAGGTAGCCCAGAAGCCCTGTGCATTAAGTTGTCGAGAATACAGGTGACAGGGCCTGTCTCCCTGATGCGTGCAGAGAGCAGCAGCTGACGTCCATTCTTGGGGTTTCAGGGGCCCCTTCTTCCTTCCTTCCCTGTCTGCTTCTCAACAAACATTAGCGTGATGACTATTCTATAAACTTACATCAGTGGAAAGGAAACATCCGGATTACAATCAGGGCTGAGTCACTAAGTATCACACAGTTCCCTTCGGGGAAGAAAAAGGCAAAAACGAACCACAAATTGCTAGGACTACAAAACCCCAAAATAAAGTGTAAATGCCTTTGCTCTGAACAGAGCATCCTATACACTCCTTGCCTCAAAACGTCGGAGGGCTCTATGGGCAGGCAGGTCTTCCTGTTCCCCAAAACCTGTCAACTCTCATTTGCTGTTCTCCAAAACCCAAGGAGAAAGCAGACCAGCCACAGGAACTCAAATGCGAGAGGGGAGAGAGGTGAGTGAAAACATTCACCGAGAAAACACAGAAGCAAAAAAACAAGTTTCAGGGCTGGTCTGACTTGCTTCAGTTGCATCTTTGTGGCAATCTCACATGGAAGGCTAATTTAAAGAAGTACCAAAGAGAATAAATCTGAGGACAGTTGACTATTAGTTAAACAGGAAGGGATAAGAAGGAAACTTGGAGCTAAGTTTCAATTATTCACACTCTATAAAATAACCTCTCAGCAGCTGGTTCCATCAGTCAACAAGCATAAACCATGGCCAGGGGCAGACACACAGCTGGCTCTGGGTCACTTCTCAAAAGCTCACAGCCTGTGTCCCTGCTAGCAGCCAGTTATCTCAGTATCTGCCCAGGAATAAATGACCTTCTATTAGGTCACATGCTTTTGGCATGGCCCCTATCATGTGTAGCTCATAATCTGATCAGTAAGTACTTCCTGCTGTGTTTATCCACAGACCCGGCCATCAGAAGGCCATATGAGTACTTGGGTAAGTCATAGTGTAAGCCTCCAAGTCACTAATGTTGTTGTTAAGTGCCACTGAGAGGGTTCCAACTCATACTGACCCTGTATAGGGTTTCCGAGGAGCAGCTGGTATGCTTGAACTGCCGGCTTTGGGGCTAGCAGTCCAATGCTTATGCTATAGTGCCACACCAGAACTCCCAAGTCTCTAAGAGTCTATCAAAAATAATTTAACTATGCCAAATCACCTCTCCCACTCTGTCATATCGAATCTACCCATCTTCCTTCTTTTTAAGCATACATACATGTGTGGCGCTGTGGGTTAATGCGACAGACTGAAAGCCATTTGAACTGCAAGGTCAGTGGTTCAAGCTCATCAGCTGATCCTTGAAACATTATACAGGGTTGCTATGGGTCGGAATGGACTCGACAGCACTTAACAATAACACATATACACAGCCTTTTGAAGGACTGCTGTGGCGTCACAGGATAAGCATCTGACCTCAAGTTCAGTTTGAACCACAAGGTCGGCAGTTCAGACTCACTAGGTGCTCGTTAGAAACCCTATACAGGGTAGCTGTGAGATGGAACCGACTGTACAGCACTTGCAACAACAACAACATGGCCTTTTACCAATGTGCCACTATGATGATTAATATTATGTGTCAACTTGGCTAAGTTAGGGTGTCCAATGTAGTTATACTCTAGTCTAGATAGTTCTGTGATGTATCGTGCAAATATGACTCACCCCGACAATCAGTTGACTCTCAGTAAATAGCATAACCCTCGAAAACATGAGTGAGCCTCACCCAGTCAATGGAAGGCCTTAAGATCAAAAACTGAGATAAGGTGTACTTTCTCAAGACTATAACTGAGATATCCTGGCTTATAGATTTCAGACTCAAGAGTTTCCAGCCTACGGTTTGAGCTACATACAGATTTTGGGGTTTCCAGACCCTATAATCACACGAGCCAATTCCTTACAATAAGCCTCTAATATATCCCCATATTTTTACACAAACATGTGCCTCCCAGAGCACAATGGCTCTGTACAATAAACACTGGCCTATAAATCACAAAGTCATCAGTTCAAGCCCACCAGCCACTCTGGGTGAAAAGATGAGGTTTTCTGCTCCCACAAAGATGCATGGCCTCAGAAACCCTATACAGGGTCACTATGAGACGGCACTCCACAACAATAACAAGCATGTGCCTCCTCTATTTGTCTGCCAGATGCTCCCTCCTGTAAAGAGGGGAGGTATTTTCGTAAACGAGCTTTGCTATTGTTGTTTTGTTTTTACAACATGTAAAATAAAATTGGCATAGTGCCTTTTATGGAAATACCTACCGAGGGAAGGGAGAGGTTGGCAAACCAATGTCGAGTGTGCATGTTATACACATATGATACATATATACACACTCATGGTGCTGGTGTTAGCTGAGGCTGAGTCAATTCTAACTCATGGAAATCCATGTGTGCACAGGAGAACTGCTCCCCAGCTTTCCCAATGGCTGTGACCTTTCAGAAGCAGATTCCCAGACCAGTCTTCTGAGGTTTATCTGGGTAGGTTTGAATGGCCAACTTTTGGGTTAGTCGTCAAGAGTTAACAATTGGTACCATCCAGGACCTTTTATACATACATACACAGAGGAAGGGGTATCAAAAAGTTTGTGGGAAATGAGACTTTTAAAAACTTTTTATTGTGAATTGTATTCGCTGCTCTGCTAGAATATGCTTCACAATAAAGAGGTTTCTAAAAAGCAGAGAATACCATAAAGATGTTTACTTGTGTGCGGCTGACTGTGCAAAGGCATTCAACTATATGGATACATATACTATGAATACATTATGAATAACATTGCAAAGAATGGGAATTCCAGAGCATTTACATGTGCTCGTGCAGAACCTGTACCTAAAACAAGCAGTCATTCCAACTGAACGAAGAGATTTCAACATGGTTGAAAAGCAGGAAGGGTATGTGTCAGAGCTCTATTCTTCCCCTTGCTTATTCAATCTTTATGCTGAACAATGATCCAAGAAGCTGGATTATGTAGCCAGAGTGTGGCATCAGGGCTGGAGGAACTCGTTAACAACCTGCGATATGCAGATGACACACCTTTCTTGATAGAGCAGAGGATTTGAAGCACTTGCTGATGAAGATCAAAGAATACTACCTTCAATATAGATCACAACTCAATATAAAGAACACAAAAGTTCTCATCACTGGAGCAATCAATATCATGATAAAACGGAGCAAAGCTTGAAGTTGTCAAGGATTTCATTTTACTTGGATCCACAATCAATGCTCATGGAAGCAGCAGTTAAAAAGTCAAACAACACTGGGCAAATCTGCCACACAAAACTTCTTTAAAATGTTAATGATCAAAGATGTCACTTTGAGGACTAAGGTGCACCTGACCCAACATGGAATGCACAAGGTATGAATCAGGGAAAATTGGAAGTTGTCAAAAATGAAATGGAACACATAAACATCAATATCTTAGGCATTAGTGAGCTGAAATGGACTGGTGGAATTGTCTATTTTGAATCTGACAACCACATGGTTTACTATGCCAGGAATGACAAATTGAAGATGAATGGTGTTGCATTCATCGTAAAAAAGAACATATCCAGATCAGTCATGAGGTACAACGCTGTCTGTGATAGGATAATATCCATGCACCTACAGGGAAGCCCAGTTAATACCACTATTATTCAAATTTACGAACCAACCACTAAAGTCAGTGAGGATTAAATAGAAGAATTCTATCAACTTCTTCAATCTGAAATTGATCAAGCATGCAATCAAGATGTATTGATCATTACTGGTGATTGGGATGCAATGGTTGGGAGCAAAGAGGAAGGATCAGTGGTTGGAAAATATGGCCTTGGTGATAGAAATGATGCTGGAGATCACATGATAGAATTCTGAAACACCAATGATTTGTGCATTTCAAATACCTTCTTTAGACAGCATAGGAGATGACTCTACACATGGACCTCACCAAATGGAATACATAGAAATCAAGTTTACTACATCTGAGGAAAAAGACGATAGAAAGGCTCCATATCATCAGTGAAAACAAGGCTAGGGGCAGACTGTGGAACAGACCATCAATTACTGATATGCAAATTCAAACTGAAGCTGAAGAAAACGAAAACAAGTCCACGAGAGCCAATATATGACCTTGAATATATCCCACCTGAATTTCAAGATCATCTGAAGAACAGATTTGATACATTAAACACTAAAGATAAAAGACAAGAAGAGTTGTGGGAGGACATCAAGAATGTCATGCATGAAGAAGGCAAAAAGTCATTGAGAAGACAAGAAAGAAGGGAAAGGTCAAAATGGATGTCCGAAGAGACACTGAAGCTTGCTCTCCAGTGTAGAGATGCTAAAGCAAATAGAAGAAATGAGGCGGTCCATGAGCTGAACAGAAAATTTCAAAGATCAGCTCAAGAAGATAAAACCAAATATTACAACAAAATGTGCAAAGATCTGGAATCAGAAAACCAAAAGGAATGAACATGGTCAGCATTTCTCAAGCTGGGGGAACTGAAGAAAAAATGCAAGCCTTGACTTTCATTATTGAAAGATTCACTGGGCAAATTACTAAATGATGCAGAAAGCATCAAGAGAAGATGGAAGGAATACACAGAGTCACTGTACCAAAAGG
>NW_006408522.1:7319988-7358910 GCF_000296735.1 Chrysochloris asiatica
CATCGATGGACTCAAGTGTGGCAACAGTAGTGAGGTTGGCCCAGGATCGGGCAGTGTTTCGTTCTGCTGTGCATAAGGTCACTATGGATCGGTACCGACTTGATGGTACCTAACAACAACAACAACATGTGTGTGAAAGCTGAACAATGAATAAGAAAGAACAGAGTAGAATTGATGCTTTTGAATTATAGTGCTGGAGATGAATACTGAACATACCATGGACTGCCAGAAGAACACACAAATCTTATTTGGAAGAAGGACAGCCAGGATGTTCCTTAGAAGCCACGACAGCGCTAGACTTCATTCATCTCATACTTTGGACCTGTTATCAGGAGGGCCCAGTTCCCTGGAAAAGGGCCACATGTTTGGTAAAATAGAAGGTCAGATAACAAGAGGAAGACCCCCAGTGGGATGGACTGACAGTAGCTACAACAACAAGCTCAAATCTAACAAATGTAAACATGGTGCAAGGCTGGGCCATGTTTCTCTCTGCTGTGCACAGGGTCCCTGGGAGTCAGAGCTGACTACATGGCACCTAACATCAATATAACAATAGTGAACTGGGTGAAGGTTTACAGAGCAGCTTAGTTTTCCATTGAACAATTCATACACATTTTGTTCTATGCCATTTATTACAATCCTTACAAAACAAACATCACTTGTTCAATTTTTTTCCTTGTTTCCTGTTTCCGTTCTCCTTCTTTCCTAACTCTTCTAAATGTTGTCCTTGGATAAATGCTGTCCTTTGGATGTCAAATGGTTGATTATTCTAAGGTATTCATCACAATACTATTCACAATAGCAAAACTATGGACACCACCTAAATGCCCATCAATGACAGAATGGATAAGCAAACTATGGTACATACACACAACAAAATACTTGTTGTTAAGTGCCATCTAGTTGTTTCCGATACATAATGACCCTGTATAGGGTTTCTGAGGAGCGACTGGTGAGCTTGAGCCATCAACCTTGTGGTTCAAACCGGCCCTGCAGTCCAGCGCATTAACCCGCAGCACGACAATGCAGCAGTAATGAACAATGATCAATCTGCAAACCCCCTCACAACATGAATGAGGTGGGAAAGCACTATGTTAAATGAAATGAATCAATCACAAAAGGACAAATACTGTATGAGACAACTATTGTAAAAACACTCTTTCATGGTTACCAGAGGAGGGCGGGGAAAGGAGGGTAAGGTACATTCCAGACACTTTTTGAAGCTCCCTAGTGTATAGATATGACCTCCTATTGGTTCCGTTTCTCAGAAGAACTCTAATTTACCCACTTTATTTTATGTTTACCTTTGGTTGCCAGAGTTAGCAAATAAAAATATAGAATACCTACTTAAATGTGAATCTCACATAAACAAATATTTCTGCAGCATAGGTATGTCCCAGCATTATTTGTGACATAATCATACTTTAAAAAAAAATTCATTGTTTATCTGAAATTTAAATTCTGCTGAGCACCCTGTGTTTTATCTGGCAACCTCAGTTTCTCATTATTCTAGAACAAACACTGAGGCCTGAGAACAGCTGGAAGCAAGCTTCAGGACCGCCAGCTGTTGACTCATTCTACACAAAGAATTCATTACAGCCATTCTCTGGCCTTAACCATTCTGGGCAGAAACAAGGGTCAGTAGAGCTGAGGAGGAAGATTGCACAGACAGGGAGAGAAAAGTCAAGCTGATTCTTCTCCACTTTACGCATAGGGCTCAATTAAAATATCAACAGAGAAAAAAATGTAAACTTGAAAACACTAGCCAATTTTCTTCTAATTTCCACAGTTTAGCTAAGTCTCTCTAAAGTCCAATTCATTCCTAACTTTAAAAAGTATGTAACAGGCATCTGCCACAAAGAATCTGGTCAGGAGGATCAGCTGTCAGTAGATCTGCGGGGCAGCTGAAAAACTTAGGGGCAGATGTGGATCTGAAACCCATCTCAAATCTCCATGTGCCTCAGAATCACACCAAAGCCCATCCAAAACAAAGACTGCCATTTCCCTTGCAGATTCTTCGCTCTGACTAGAATGGTGAAGCAAAGGAAATCTTCCAGTTAAACAAAAACCCCAGGCAATTCAAAAAAAGGTGGTCTTCAGACCATACATCAAAACAAGACAGGGAAGATATGGCTCTTAAAGATGCCAGGCCTATTGAATAATGTTAGGAATACACACAGGATAATATGTTGTTGTTATTGTTATTAAGTGCTGGGGAATCATTTCCAACTAATAGCAATCCTGTATAGGATTTCCAAGGAGCAGCTGGTGGGTTTGAACCACCAACCTTATTGTTCAGTCCAGTGCTTATCGTACAGCATGACACCAGAAGTCCACAAGCTAACATTAGGTGTAAAAAACTGAATGTTCAACTGTATATTCTGTAGCGTTATAGCAATGCTGAACATGTATTTACATACAAAGTAAACTCACTCCCAAGTTAAATGAAGACTAAGTCTTTCTTCCATCAACACCATTAACTTCTAAATTTGCATCCTCAGCTACGGTTGTAATATTCTAGCACACCTGAGATAAAAACCAGCGTGTTGATCACAAGCTTGGTAGTTGGAGCCCACCATTCACTCCCAGGGAAAAAGATGAGGCTTTCTGCTCCTGTAAAGATTTACAGTCTCAGAATCCCTATCTAGGCCACTGTGAGACAGAATTGACTCAAGGACACTTAACAATAACAACTCTATCTGAGGATAGAATTCTGTGTTAGGGAAAGTGGTGGATGGGAACAAAAGCATTCCAGGCTAAGATTCTTTTCTTAACCAAAGACCCACTGACAGGGAGCTAGCTGGCTGGTCTGAGCAGATTCTGCAGGGAACAGTAGAAATAACCAGAGAACAGTAAGCTGGAGTCCAGCCCCCTCTCCTAAATCTTCAGGGCTTCTGCTGATTAGTTAAGCCACTTTATTTCAGGTCTTGAAAACTAGTGCTCTGTGACATTCTCCTACTGCCAAAGAGTGTAATACCCAGCACTCATGATTTTGTATTAAAATCAATGGGGGCCATTGAAGACTTGTAAGCAAGACAGGGTCAGTGGCAGCACAAAATTTACGTGTGTGGCAGAACTCCAACAGGAACTCAGATCCTTTTATAACAAGAACAGGGAAGAACCAGCAAGAAGGAAGCTGGGGGGCAGGGAGGGGGGTGTAGTGATTAAAGAAATGAAAGACAGAAACCATCACAGAACTGCACACCTTTGACTGTGAATACTAAAGTCTAGAAAGAATGGCTACTTCTCTTACCCTTTCTATACATGGCTTGGGCCAAGGTTTAGTTGTTTTGTTTTCGTTTTGACAGGGCATCTGGCACTCGGGGGGTGGGGGTGGGGGGGGGTGCAGTGGCTCTCTACACTGGAGTGGTCTCAATAGAATCAGTGCAGTCCAGGGATACTTAAGCTTTCTTTGTGTTCATCCTGGTCTATCTGACATCTAATTCTACCCAAAGATCCTTGAATGGGCAGTAACGAGGGGGAAGGACACAGTCCATCCTCAACCAGAGCAAAGGATTCGGATACATGCTCACATGTACAAACAACAGCACCGACACCCCTCTACTTGAGGGCTCACCACTCCACTTGGGCCCGTTTCCCTCATGCTTTCTGGATCTCTTAGGCTTCTTTTGATGAGTTAATCCACTTCATTGAGGGTCTTGAAAACGAATGCTCTACGACACACTGTTTTTCCTACTGCCAAAGTTTAATACCCAGCACTGAGAATTTTACGTTAAAATCAGTTATCATTTTTTACTACACATCAAATGCCAATCCTCCTTCCCAAAACTGCAAGGCTGAGACACCACTGTGCCTGTCGAGTTGGTTCTGACTCATAGTGACCCTGTAAGTCTTTACTGGAGCAGAAAGCCTCATCTTTCTCCTGCAGAACCGCTGGTAGTTTCGAACTGCTGATGTTGAGGTTAGCAGCCTGACTCATAACCACTACGCTACCAAAACTCCATGAGACACCATTAAAGGATGCCAAATGAATAAATGCCAGATACCTGGCAAAACAATGTACATGATACTCTCTCTCCCTGAAGAAGAAAAGTCCTCAAGATGAACGAAAGAGAAAAAACTTCAAGAGAATGGCCCATTCGTGTCCTCTGCTGTAGGAAAAGCTGCAGTTTGACATTTTAAATTAGGCCAGTACTTGGACTCTGGTGTTATAGACTTTAAAAGCAGTTTCCTGCTTCAGATTTGGGAATAACAAACTGGTAGGTCTGGAGACTCTTCCTGAATTATTATTCCCAAGAGCCAACATTTGTTTCTAACATTTTGTTATCTCAGTTAAATAGCTCTGCTAACCCTTAAAAATAAATACATAAAAACGCAGCATTTCATTCTGTGATTAAAAATCAGCTGCACCATATGATTGAACCGTAAATGTCTTTCCCCCCACAGATTTCAAGTGTCCCTGCCCTTAATCAGAAGTAATCAACCTGTCATCTCTCTGTAACAAATAATTCCACATGGGTTTTCGAAAAGAAACACATGATCAAGAAGAGCCCTGAGGGAAGAACAAATACACAACAGAACACAGAGGGGAGGTTCAGCCTGGGACACCCAGTCCACGCCTCATGTTCCCCTTGGATCACTCTGATATGATCTTGCATTTCCATAACCATATTTGCAAATTAGTGACTCAATTCAATAACTTCCACCTAATTCTATAAAGGGTTGGGATGTACTTGTTTGAGGGCAGCTCTATGCAGTCCTAGGGCTCCTGGTATGGGGCTGTAGGGTCAGCACTAGACTACGAACCAAAAGGTCAGTAGTTCAAACCTACCAGCTGCTCCTTGGAAATCCTATACAGGGTCTCGATGAGTCGAAACTGACTCTATAGCATTTAGCAACAACAGCATATGGAGTCCTGGTGTAGCACTGTAAAATAAGCACTGAACTACAAGGTTGGTTTGAACTGCAAGGTGGGCAGTTCAAACTCATCAGTCACTCCTCAGAAACCCTATTATATAGGGTCACTAAGAGGTGGAAACAATTTCGACAGCACTTCACAACAACAACATATGGAATTAGGGCCTTAACCTCTGAGAAGCGTGCGACTCTTCATTGCAGAGGGCCGCATCCATAGCATGATTTCCAATTCCTCCCCAGAGCAACACCTGCCAGGAGGTATCTGATGAAGTCTACTGTAAGGTAGGTCTATGTAGGAGCAACACGGCGCCAGTGGCTCAGCAGTACGATTCCCACCTGACAGTGCAGAAAACTTTGGTTCAATTTCCAGCCAGTACGCTTCATGCATAGCCAGCACTCATGGTCAGTGGTGGCTCACATGTCAAACAGGTTTCGGTAGAGTTCCCAACACTAGCACGGACCAGGAAGAAAGATGTGGCAATCAACTCTGGAAACTGTCCAATAAAATTCCTATGGATTACAACCAAACTTAACACCTACAGATCTTCAACAGGGATGGTACAGCCGGAGCAGCATTTTGTTCTCCTGTGCACGGGGTCACCGTGAATTGGGGGATGACTCAACTGCACCTAACAACAGGCAGGCACACCGCCCACACAAGTCAAGCTGGTGCTACTCACAACGCATCTCCTAAGTCACAGCTTCCTGAAGGGTTCTGTGTCATTAGCCCTGGGAGGGGTAAGGCCAGGTGACTCAGAGCAGCGAGTTCTTGGACCAGCCTTTAGAAGCTCCATCCTGGCCCACTAGGGGTAAGGAGTAGCCAAGTTCTATTTTGGTCCCGTGAGCTCCTGCATAGTAGCATTTCAGACAGTATGAGGCTAGAAATCAGCTAGTTGCTATTGGATACAGCATGAGCAAAAATAGAAAGGCACGCGAGTGAGGGCTGGTGACGGGGAAGCCAGCATTCCCCTCACACCCGTGGTAGACTAGGAAATGAAGAGGGGTTAACTCTATGAAGAGAACTGCTGAGGAGGAGGATGGGGTCGGAGAGACTTTCAAGACAGTGCTATGGGTCCTTTGCTCCATTCCACTAACTTGCTTTGACAACTCAACCACAGGTTGTTTCCACATACTCCCTCCTCATCCTACACAACTACGCAAATCCTTCACAAAACGCAGTTCAAATCTACCACCCTCCATAAAACCTTCCCTAGCCATCCAGGTTGAAATCACCGCACCCCATTATAAGCTCCTAACACACATATCACTAACAGTAAATTTCCAAACTGTGTTCCATTTAACTCGTGAGTAGTCCATATTAAAAAAAAAAAAAAATGTAGGGCCTCTGAGAAAATAAAATCTAGAATACCAAATATTATGCAGATAAGGAATTCATTATGGAGATTAGCTTATTAAAAGCTCCAAGAAGGTCCTTAATAAACAGTTTAATTCTGTTTGACCCAACATTTTCTAAACAACTGACATGGAAGCTCATTTGTCAAGATAGACCTATTACCATCTTGGAGAACTGATGATCCATAGAAAATTTGGGAATGCCGACCTCTCTAGTCATCTGAAAACTAATCACGTCACACACACCTTTAGCTTGCAGACTGATGGACATGAAGGGCTATTTAATCTTCTGTTATTTATCTTTATATTACAGGATATATTATCATTAAGTATGGTGGTAGTGGTGGTTATGTGCCATGGAGTCAGAACTGACTCATAGCGACCCTGGACAGGGTTTCTGAGGCTGTAAATCTTTACGGGAGCAGAAAACCTCATCTTTCTCCCACAGAACAGCTGGTAGTTTCGAACTGCTGACTTTAAGTTTCACAGCCTGATTCATAACCACTATGCTATGAGAGCTCCTTATTCATTTAATCTAGGAATATGTCTTACAATGATTATGAATTCTCTAAAGCCCCTAATATGAACTCGGTGTGGCACTGTAGGATCAGCACTGGACTGCAAACCACAAGGTCAGCAGTTGAAATCCACCAACTGCTCTTTGGAAACACTATACAGGGTCGGGGTCGCTATGAGTCAGAACAGATTCAACAGCATTTAACAACACTGGCAACATAGTAGAGATACTCCTGAAATGTTTATGTTAACTTGAAAGTGTTCTGGCCAATGAGAAAAACCACAAAAGTTATGACTCTTTAACAACCCTGTATAGTTTCCAAGGTGGGTTTGAACCACCAAGCTTACTGTTAGTAATCCAGTGCCTATCCTACAGTGCCACACCAGGAGTCTACAGTTGTATCTTAGAATACTTATGTATGTGTGTGTGTGTGTGTGTGTTGTTAAGTGCCGTTCAGTCGTTAAGTCAGTTCCATCTCATTTTACTTTCTGTTATTTATCTGAATCTTATCCACCTTTCCAAAAAAAAAAAAAAAGCACAAATCCACTGCTATCAAGCCAATTCTGACTAATTTCCGAGGTTGTACCTCTATGCAGGAGCAGAAAGTCTTGTCTTTCTCCCATAAAGCCGCCAGTGGGCTTTAACCACAAACCTTACAGTTGGCAAACCAGTGCTTCTTGTATGGAGTCACCATGCTCTCTCTCTTTATGTATATAAGTATGTATTAAACCTTTGTTGTTGCTTTTGTTGTTAAGTGCCATTGAGTCTGTTCCGACCCATAGCAACCCTGTATAGAGTTTCCGAGAAGTGGTGGGTGGGTTTGAACTGCTAACCTTATGTGCAGTCCACTGCTTAACCTACAGCGCCACATCAAGAGTCCATTAGAAATGATCAAATAATATATTATTTATATATAAGTTTAAACCTTTGTTGGTGTTAAGTGCCATCCAGTCAGTACCGACTCATAGCAACCCTGTATAGGATTTCTGAGGAGCAGCTGGTGAAAATGAACTGCCAACCTGTGATTTTCAGTCCAGTGCTGATCCTACAGCATCACACCAGAAGTCCAACTTAAACCTTGTTGCTGTTGCTGTTACATGCCATACAGTTGATAATAACTCATAGCGACCCCATAGAGGGTTTCCAAGAAGCAGCTGGTGGGCTTGAACCGCAAACCTTGTGGCTCACAGTCCAGTGCTGATCCTACAGCGCCACACATGGAGTGATCAAATAAGGTTTCAATCATCTTTTATGTAAGGAGAATGAAGTACAGAGATGTAAAAGGGATTTTTCAAAGTCCTCAAAGGTTAAAAACAGAATCAGGATTACACCCAGTTCTTTACTCCCTATCTAGCATTCCTTTATATAAATAAGCCTTACTCTTCCAGGATCCAACCAGTATTTGCTCTGGTAAGGGAACAGAGGGTGTTCTAGTGATCTGAATGCCAGACAGCATGACGCAGTCAATACTAATTCCAAAGAACTGAAATTCACAAAGAATATCCAAGAAATACCAAAGCTTGTTTAAACAGGAGTTAATAAGCACCTTTTGAGGACTCCAAAATGCCTATTAGGATTTGCCAAGGCTTCAGAACTCAGGATCAAGAATATCAGCAAGATTAACAACAAAAGACAAAGAATTCAATCATAAAATGGGCAAAGAACTGGAATCGACGTTTCATATAAGTAGACATTCAAGTGGTCACTCAATACATGTAAAGATGTTCAACATCCTTAGCCATCAGAGAGATGCAATTCAAACACAATGAGATACCATGTCACTCCAACTAGGATGGCTAACTGTATGCTGGTGCGCCGCTGCAGCACTGGACTGCTAACTTTAAAGTCAGGGATTCAAACCCACCAGCTGCTCCTTGGGAACCCTATACAAGGTTGCTATGAGTTGGAACTGACTCATTGGCACTTAACAACAAAAACAGGATGGCTAAGGGGTCCTGGTGTGGCACTGCAGGATAAGCACTGGACTGCTAACCACAAGCTTGTAGGTTCAAACCCACCTGTCACTCCTTTATAGGGTTTCTGAGGAACACTATAAAGAAGCCTTGGTGGCACTCTAGGATAAACACTAGACTATTAACCACCAGGTCAGCAGTTTAAACCTACCAGCCACTGGAAGGGAGAAAGATGAGGCTTTCAGCTCCAGTAAAGATTTACAGACTCGGAAACCCTACACAGGGTCACGGTGAGTCGGAACTGACTTGATGACAATGGCTTTGGCTTTGGGGCAGGATGGCTAAGAAAGTAACAAATGTTGGTGAGGGTATGGAGAAACCGGAACGTCTATCCATTGATGGTAGGAATGCAAAATGGTACAGCCATGGTAGAAAACAGTGTGGTAGTTCTTCAAAAAACTAAAACTAGAACTACCATGCTATAATTATTGCTATGCACTGGTAAGTCAATTCCATCTCACAGTGATACATACAACCTCATATTACCATTCCTAGTTAAATAATCAGCAGACACTAAAAAATACATACAGACCCAAGCAGAGACTCAAATGGACACTTGTACACCAATGCTGATGGGCACGTTCATATTCACCACAACCAAATGATAGAAACAACCTAACTGCCCATCAACAGATGAATAGGTAAACAAAATGCTATACATACATACAAAAGGCTGCTTACTCAGGCAGTAGAAGAAATTAAGTCTTGGTTGGAGATTGAAGCCATTATGCTGAGTAAGTCAATCACAAAAGAACAAATAACATATGACCTCAATTATATAAAAAGAGAAGAAGAGGCAAATGTGTATACACCAAAGCTCACTAGTGGTTCTGAGGCATAGTAAGGAATGGGATGGGGAGGTAAACAACATTGGAAAAATCACATTAAGGGTAAGGTTGCATAGCCAATTATTATAATCACTGTCATTTAGTTGTTCACTTGTAAAAACTGAATTGGGAAAGTTTGTGTAATAGATATATTTACAACAACAACAACAACAAAAAAGGAGTAGCTACTAAGACTGCTTATACACAACCAAAAACCTCATGCGATATGGCTCCTTGGTTTGACGATATAAGGTTATAGATTCGTGGACAGCCAGGTAACTGGCCTAATAGTATGTTCAGTGCCTCTGGTCTACTTCCTAATATGTTGCATAGGACTTGGGATCTTAAAAGGTTACAAGCAGCCATACAAGGAACAACCATTCGTTTCTATTTGCCAAAAGCAACAGAAGAAAAAAGTGAATAAGGACTAGGAGGAGGACATGGAATGTACAGCTAATTGCCTCCATGAATAGCTGCTTCCTTTGCCATGAGACCAGAAGAACAAGACAGTGCCCAGCTACAATTACTGAACATTCTGGTCAAAAGTTCAAGAGGAGAGTCTCGATTAAAAAGTGGGAAAATGCAGAACAGAATTTCAAATTTTCAAGGACATCAGACTTTCTGGAGCCATGGGGTATGGATGAATCCCTTAGACTACTGTCTTGGGATAACCTTTAAAACATCAACCAGAAAATGTCACCTGCAGTCTTCTTAAAACCAAACCAGAATTTGGCTAAAGTAGCAAAAGATGTCTGCCTTGATTGAGCATTACATCCTTTTAAACACTATTCATAAGAGATCAAAGCAGCAAACAGCAACTGGAAAGATTAGATAGGAAATAGGGAACGTTGAGTTTATGCCACCAGGTGGGGAACAATTCAGAGAAGGAGAATAAAATGACTGCACAACTTGAAATATGTAATCAACGTCACTAAATTGTACAAGTGGAAATGGTTTTCAGCGATTAACCATTCAGAAGTAGTCCACCTCTCCTTCTTCCTAGTCTGTCTTATTCTGGAAGCTCTTCTGAAACCTGTCCACTATGGATGACTGCTGGTATTTAAAACACCAATGTCGCAGCTTCCAGCATCATAGCAACACACAAGTCACAGTATGACAAACTGACAAAGATGAACAGTAACATATGTGGGTGGGTATATGTATATAGGTACGTAGGTAGGTACAGGTGTATGCACATGTGAAAACAGGTAGAGGTGTCATCTATATGTCCTTGCAAAAGCAGACACGTATGGGCAGGCACATATATGCATTAGAGACACAACTGCAGATACTCCTCAGATATAACGAAACACCTTCCAAAACTGGTTTTTAAGCTTTGAAAGCATATGACCATACTCAGTCAATAGGCAAAATACAGGCCATAATCATGTTCCCTATCCTAGTGGAGTTGTGTCTATGATCTTAAAAGCTTATGAGCAGCCATCTAAGATACAACTATTGGTCTCTATCAATGAAGAGCAATAGAGTAAGAAGGTAACCAGAATCTCAGAGAAGAAGCAAGTCTACAAGGCTGACTGTCTAAGTTACACAAACCATGACCTCAACTACCATGAGACAAGAAGAACTAGGTGGTGACCAGTTACCACCACTGAGAGATCTGACTGGGGTCACAATACACGATATACCAGATTGAATGAAAGAAAAATGGAGAACAAAACACAAGTTTTTTAAATGGCCCAACAAATTGGACCACCTAAGACTACAGAACATCCTAAAACAATTACATTGAGATACTCTTGAACCTTGAACCAAATCTGCCCCAAGACTGCCTTTCAGCAGGAAAGCAGAGTGCCACACAAAATAAAGGATATTAACCAATAGATCAATGCTTACTAAAGCATCATCTGATAAGACAAGAAAGTCAACATTTAATCCAAAAGAAAGATGAGAAGATAAGAGGGCAGGGAAACTACTAGAAATGGAATAAACAGAACACAGTTAACCAGAATGTTGACACACTGTGAAAAATGTAAACAATGTCACTGATTCAGTTTGTGTATCAAATGTAAACTTAACTTGCTATAAACTTAACTTTCACCAAAAGCACAATGAAACATTTTTCTAAAACCTAGAATAACATCAAGAAAAGGTTTTACTACTTGTCATTTTAAGACTAAATAAGACACTTGACTGTCTATTAAAATATTTCATTAAATTTCTCCATTTGTTTCTTAGGGAATGACATTTATACACAAAAATCATAATCTTTACGATTTAAGGGTGCAGGGAGTGTGTATGTGCCTGTGTGCAGTCATTGCCTGTCCCTAAGGAGGTCTAGTGGTGATACCTCATATTCCTCCACTAGTCTAAACAGGCATCATGGATCAACTCTGACACAGACTTCAGAATCACTTGGTGGTGGGTAGTTTCGGTTTTCACTCACTTCAGAATCACTTGGTGGTGGGTGGTTTGGTTTTTCACTCATGCTAAATCAACACCTCCAATGATGGGGATGTAGGTCTCCACATCTGTCCAACGTCCATAGGTGGTTCTAACCCACAGGAGGGAACAAGGCCTAGTGTTCTGGAAGGCTGGGGATCAGTTGTTTGATTGGCTGATACTGTCACCTGGGCAGTTGGAACGATTTAAATTCTCCTATAAGTCAGTTCCTCCAAGTCTTCACCAAGACGGGAATTTTCTCTTCTGTCCCAGAATAACCTCCTCCTGCCCATCTCATTGTCGTTGTAACTCTCATTATGTGAAAGCACAGACTGTAGCTCTTTGATCTTTGTAGTTCCTTACTACAGCCCCATGGTTCTCAGCTCTTTCTCCCCAACCTCCCATCCAATGACCCATGCATACTATTCATACACAAACACATAGGACACAGAGCAGATGTCAGGCAATGCAGCACAACCCACGGTTCCCTAGTAGTACTCAGCACCATATGCACCTCTCAGGAGCAGCTAATCCTGCTTCTACTCCTTTTACCCACTCAAGACATATGTAGGAATACATACAAGGGAATATCAAACTTATTATAGGAATTAGCTTGTTTTCTATTTTCAGTAAATCACCCTCAAGGCTGAGCTGTTAGAAGGTGCTGTTGAGTTGGTTCAAACTCATAGTGACCCTATGCACAACTGCCGGTCCTGCACCAACTTCACAATTGTTGCTATGTCTGAACCCATTGCTTCTGCTGCTACTGTGTCAATCCATCTTTTAGGGGGTCTTCCTGAACCTCCACTTTAGCAAGTATAATGCCCTTCTCGAGGGACTGTTCCCTCCTTACAACATGTCCAAAGTACAAAAGACGAACTCTTGCCATCTTCCCTTTGAAGTAGCATTCTGACTTCCAATACAGATTTGTTGGTTCTTCTGACAGTCCATAGTACTGCCAATATTCTTTCTCAACACCAAAATCCAAAGGCATGCATCTATGCCTTATTCAATGTCCAATTTTCATATGCATATGAGGCTATTGAAAATATCATGGCTTGAACCAGGTGCCTTTTAGTCCTCAAGGTTATTGTGAATTGAGTGAAGATTAACAGACAAGATCATCAGCTTTACATTCAATAAATTATGTGCTTTGTTTCATCTCAATGATTACAATCCCCTCCCTGCATCATCAGTTATCCTGCTTCCTCCCTGGGGCTTCCCTTTTACATCTTATATATCACAGATGAACAAAGCAAACATATTTGATATACACATACAAAACAAAAAAGTATATACTCATTTAAATGTCCAAAGGGTACATTTTGCAAGCCAGCCTCCTTCCTGCAGACACAGAGCTCTACTTATAAATCCATAGACCTGAGCCCGAAGCTGCTCTCTCTCTCCATGCCATCACCTCTGCCACCATCTCTGCTGTCATTGCTTTTCCAGGTAGGATCTCATGCTCTTCCTCCTTGATGGTCCTGGGATCCTCTGTTCCTGAAATGAAAGACTACTACCCGTGAAGTTGCACATCTTCTACAGTTGTGACAATCACAATTGAATCCGAAAATTTCCTATCACCATCATCCCTCATTCTTGCACCAGATCCATCTGGAGACGAGGAAAACTATTCAGTGGTGATCCTACCTTACCTGCCTCATCTGAAACTAAGCACACTCAGGAAAGCTTGTAAACCAGCCACTTTGTGCCTTTATAGCCCCCCATTTTTGATAGCCAATGTCTAGATTGCCCATCCCTTTTAGCCTAGTGCACTGAAGAAACATGATTGATTCTTGATACAAAGAATCCTTCCAATCTGGTTGGAATTTTGAGCAACTACATCCATAAGCCAAGGTCCAGCTCATCAAATTTTAGCAATTTCCATTTGCTCACAGTATCAAGCATCTTTATCTTCATCTAGTCAAGTTCTGATCATCTGGCCATCCAAAGTAGGTCAAATGGGTACTAGCTTCCAAGTTTGGTAGTTCATATATGCCTCCCTGTTTTGAAAGCAGCTGAAAGAGGTCTTTGGCAGTAGACTTGCCTGATGCGATAAGTCGTTAAATTTCTTGATTGCTGGTTCCATTAGCACTGATTGTGTATCCAAGCAAAATACGAAGTCTTTCATGACTTCAATCTTTGCTCTATTTATCATGTTATTCATTTGGTCCAGTTGTAGGAATTTTTGTCTTCTTTACACTGAGATGCAATCCATACTGAAGACTGTAGTCTTGAATCTTCACCAGTAAAAATTTCAAGCCCTCTTCACTTCCACCATTAGGTTGTGTCACCTGCATATTGCAGATCTGTTCATGAGCCTTCCTCCAATCCTGATGCCACATTGTTCTTCATATAATCCAGCTTCCCGATTATTTGCTCAGCATACAGACTGAATAAATATGGTGGAAGAACACAACCCTGAAACACATCTTTCTCGATTTTAACAATCCAGTATCCCCTTCATCTGTGTGCACATTCCACAGGGCCACAGTTAAGTCTTCTAGATACCCATTCTTCACAATGTCATCCATAATTTGTTATGAGCCTTTGCATGGTCAATATAGATCAAGTAAATATCTTTCTGGTAATCTCTGCTTTCAGCCAAGATCCATCTGTTGTCAGCAATGATATTCCAATGTCTTCTTCTGGATCTGACTTGAATTTCTGGCATAATTAGTGCCTTTAATAGCAAATTACTTCAACATTTCTCACAACTGGCTGAAACACATTAGTGAATTAGGGCATTGTGGTTAAAAAGTGTTCACTAACTCGTTAGTAACAGACTTTACGCTGGTGTTGAAAATGGTGATAAGTAAGGGCTAAGAAATGATGGTTTTTTTTAGAAAATAAAAATGCTTATTCACTCAAAATTCTCAAAGTATGTATTATTGCATATTATGAGGTAAATTATATACTATCCCTTCCCCTCTCTCTTCTTCTGCTCTGCCTACTGAGGAGGCGGCCATCTAGACGGGCATCATGGCTGCCCTCAGACCCCTGGTGAAGCCCAGATCGTCAAAAAGAGAACCAAGAAGTTCATCCGGCACCAATCAGATCACTATGTCAAAATTAAGCATAACTGGCGCAAGCCCAGAGGCATTGACAACAGGGTGCAGAGAAGATTTAAGGGCCAGATTTTAATGCCCAACATTGGTTACGGGAGCAACAAGAAGACAAAACACATGCTGTCTAGTGGCTTCCGCAAGTTCCTAGTCTACAACGTCAACGAGCTGAAGGTGCTGCTGATGTGCAACAAATCTGACTGTGCAGAGACTGCTCACAACGTCTCCTCCAAGAACCGCAAAGCCATCGCGGAAAGAGCAGCCCAGCTGGCCAGAGTCACAAGTCCCAATGCCAGGCTGCGCAGCAAAGAAAATGAATAGGCAGTCTGTTTTCGAGTTTTATTTGTGCTAAATAAAACCATAAAAGTGCAACAAGAATATTTATATATACACTATCCACTATGGGTTGTAATCGACTCAACAGTACTTAACAACAGTTCCGAATTTGGAGTCCTGGTGTGGTGCTGCGGGTTAATACGCTGGACTGCAAAGCCATTTGAACCTCAAGGTCAGTGGTTCAGGCTCACAAGCTGCTCCTCAGAAACCCCATACAGGGTTCGCTATGGGTTGGAACCAACTCAACAGCACATAACAACATTTCTAACTTAGATAGTTACAGAAGTTCCAAGACAAAGGCCTTACAAAAAATTAAAATTCAAAAACAAAGCCAAAAACTACTCCAGCTACTCCTCAAATATCAGTTACCTTGGTATCTGACATTTTGTGGTTATAACAACAGTTTAAAAATCTACTATCTATTTGACACATTAATAATGCAATGCGGCCCTGAGGCATGAGGCAAGAGTAACACTTGCTATCAGGGTTAAGGTTTTATGTCCTGGGCTGGGCCATGATTCTCAGTGGTTTGACAGTATGTGGTGATGGAGTTCTCCTTCATTTGTGCACAACACCAATTTTTGTACAATAGCCTGATCTTTAGACCCTAACCACATTAATAAGGTAGGAGTGGGTGCACTACTATGCTTCTTTTATGAACCTTATTCTCTGCCTTACATCATAGTGAAGTACCACACCATCCACAGGACTGAGGCTATCTGAAGACACCATCCATGTACAATTTGTCACCTCCGTCCTGGTGTGGCACTCCAGGATTGATAATGCATTAGACCACAAGGTCGGTGTGAACCACAAGGTCAAATGTCCAAACTCACTAGCTGCTCCTCAGAAGCTCTATACAGGGTCACTAAGAGTTGAAACCCACTCGATGACACTTACCAACAACAGAAACAGTTATGGTCACCAATGACCACATGTCACTACAGACAAAGGCCATTTCTCAGTCCTTGATTTTGTCCTCTAAGTGCCATCTAGAGCCTCTAAGCCTATTGTACTTCCTGAGGCTCTCTGGGTTTTTCTTTCTTCCTTTCTTTGCCAAGTCTTCTCCGTCTCCTTTACAGGTTCCTCTTGCTCCACCAAACCCCTGGTAAGACCGCAAGGCCTACATTAGGTGTTGTAGTTGCTATCACCATGTCAGCTCCAACTCACGGTGATCTTCTATAGAACACAAGTACACATCACCTGATCATCGGCCATCTCCCTAATTATGGGGATGATTGGTCTATTGTTGGGTTTACAGTGTCAGTTAGGAAAAGCAAACCTCATTGATGGTTTCCCTTGTTTTAGTTGACCCTCTACTTTATCAACCACAATGTCCTTTTCTAAGTCTTTACTGGTGACCTGTACAAAATAAACAACCAAAGTCTCACTATCCTCACTACTAAGGAACATTCTGGTAATATTTCTTCTAAGACGTGTTTCTTCTTCTGGCAGTCCCTGGCATATTCATCATTCTTCATCAACACAACCTGAACAGACCAATTCCTCTGTCTTCTTTTTTAATTATCCAGTTTCCACATGCGCATGAGGTGACTGAAAAGACTACAGCTTGAGTCTGGCAAACATTAGTTATCAAAGTCACATCTGTGCTTCTTAGAACGTTAGAAATCTTTTGCAGCAGATGTGTCCAAGACAATGTGTCATTTGTGATTTCTAGACTGCTGCTTCCATGGACATTGAGGTGTTCAGTAAAGGTTTGTTGAAAGTTCACATCAATGAACTGCTGGGAACCACATTATCATCCAATTGGTACCTTATAAAGTAATCCTCACACTCTCCAACAGCAAGTGCAGTCTGGGAAAATGCGTTCCATTTACATCCTGCTCTCATCTCTTCTCTTCCTGGAATGCCTTAATCTTTTAGTTTAGGGGTGGGTTAAGAATTTTAGTGATTTTTATTACATCTCTTTTGAGTTAGATAGGAATAAAAATTACAGAACAGGAAAATAAATCCTTCTTTGGGGCCTCAATAAAGAGCTCATTCATAACCAAATAGATTTTCCTTTAGTCCATGTTTTACATTATTATAACAAAGGATGCCAAACTTTGACCAATGAAGGTCACTTTGCAACAGAAATTGTTTGTGAATGGTGATAAAACAGATTGCCCTTTTCTGTTAGAATCTGTTAAGGAAAGGTGCAGACTAAAACAAAGAACTGCACTGAAAAGAAATACTAGAAGACATCTACGAAAATTGGCTTCTTAAAGAACAAATATAACAAATTCATTATGAAAATTATTAACTGTGGAACGCTGAAGGATGCCCTCTCCTGAAGAAGGTCCGTATCCAAATCCCCAAAATCTGTGTGTGAGTGCATTACCCTACACGGCAAAACTTACTCTGCAGATGTGTGAATAGGCTATGGATCTTGATAAAAGAAGACGATACTGAATTAACATCTCCAGAGTGGCCTTGCATAGAGTTTCTGAGGCTGTAAATCTTTTTGGGAGCAGAAAGCCTCATCTTTCTCCCAAGGAACAGGTGGTAGTTTCAAGCTGCTGATCAGGTTAGCAGCCTGACTTGTAACCACTGCTCTACCAGAGTTCTGGTAGCGTAGTGGTTACGAATCGGGCTGTGAACCGTAAGGTCAGCACTTCGAAACTACCAGCGGTTCCATGGGAGAAAGATGAGGTGTTCTGCTCCCATAAAGATTTACAGCCTCGGAAACCCTGTGCAGGGTCGCTATGAGTCGGAACCAACTCCACGGCACTTAACAACAACAACACAAAAATAACACAAGGATTATCAGAGTCAGAGTACACCTGTCCCCCAGGGTTTCCTAGGCTGTAATTTTTCCAGAAGCAAACCACCACATGCTTCTCCCACAGAGTAACAGGTGATTCAAATTGCCTAGCATTTTAACTACTATACCACCAGAGCTCCTTGGATTATCTGGGTTGCTTTTATTGTTAGGTGCCTTCCAGTCGGTTCTGATTCAGATGCACAACAGAATGAAACACTGCCCACACTGCCCAGTCCTACACCAATCTCACAATTGTTATACTTGAGTTCATTGCTGCTGCCAAGATGAAAATCCATCTTTCTTGGAGTCTTCCTCTTTTTCACTGACACTCTAACTTTACCAAGCATAATATCCTTCTCTAGGGACTGGTCCCTTCTAATAATAGGCCTGAAGCATGAAAGATGAAGTCTGGCCATCCTTGCCTCCATTCTGGCTGTACCTCTTCCAACACAGACCTCTTTGTTCGTCTGACAGTTCCTGGTTCCTCTGACAATTCAATATAATCACCAGAGAGCTTATAAGGAGGGAGGGAAGAGGGCCAGAGGCTGGACAGTACTGTGCTGCTGGCATGCTTGATGCAACCACAAGCCAAAGAAAGCAACTAGAGCTAGAAGAGAAAGAAAACAAGAGTCTCCCATAGAACCTCCAGAACCAACACAGCCCAGCTGTGATTTTAAGACTTCTTACCACCAGAACTGCAAGAGAATAAATTTGTATTGCTTTAAGCCACTAAAATTGTGGTAAAAATTGCATTGTTTTGATTCAATCTTAAAGTATGGGTACATATTTTTGAAATATTTACACTCATTTGCAAGAAATTTCTCCTTTAGGAAGAAGGGACTATTGCAACCATTCCCACCACCACCCCGAAAAAACATGTGATTCTATTTGAAGATTCGTAAAGTCATCTAAGTTCTTAGTTGTAAAAATGCATCCTCTCTTGATAACTGGCCCAAGAAGTAGGTAATATTCAGTTAGAAGTTAGGTCTACCATGGGGCAAGTTTATAGATTCCATGGTGTAAATATTCGCCCCTGTTGTTGTTAGGTGCCATCGAGTCGGCACTGACTCATAGCGACCCCATGCACAGCAGAATGAAACAATGTCCGATCCTGGGCCAACCTCACTATTGTTGCCACACTTGAGTCCATCGATGCTGCCACCTGGCCAATCCATCTCATTGGGGGTCTTCCTCTTTTTCTCTGACCCTCCACCTTACCAAACATGATATCCTTCTCCAGTGACTGTTCCCTCCTGACAATATGTCCAAAGTATGAGAGACGAAGTTTAGCCATCTTAGCCTCCAAGGAGCACCCTGGCTGCACTTCTACCAAAACAGATCTATTGGTTCTTTTGGCAGCCCATGGCACTGTCAATATTCTCCTCCAATACCATAACTCAAAAGCATCAATTCTTCTACGATCTTCCTTATTCACTGTCAAGCTTTCACATACATATGAGGTTATTGAAAATACCATGGATTGGGTCAGGCGCACCTTAATCCTCAAGTGACATCTTTGCTCTTCAACACTTTAAAAAGTTCCTTTGCAGCAGATTTGCCCAATGCAATACGTCGTCTGATCTCTTGACTGCTGCTTCCGCGAGTGTTGATAGTTGATCCGAGAAGAATGAAGTCCTTGACAACTTCAATATTTTCTCCATTGATAAGAATGTTGTTTATTGGTCCAGTGGTGAGGATTTGTGTTTTCTTTACATTGAGATATAATCCATACCAAAGGCTGTGCTCTTTGATTTTCATCAGTAAATGTTTTAAGTTCTCTTCACTTTCAGCAAGCAAGGTTGTATCATCTGAACATCACACGTTGTTAATGAGTCTTCCTCCAATCTTAATGCCATGTTTTTCTTCATAGAAACCAACTTCTTGTATCATTTGCTCAGCACACAGGTTGAAAAAGTATAGTGCAAGAATACAACCTTGTTGCACGCCTTAATTTTAAAACATTCAGTGTTCCCATGTTCTGTTCGAACAACTGCTTCTTGGTCCAGGTACAGATTCCTCATGAGTACAATTAAGTGTTCTGGAATACTCATACTTCTCAATGTTGTCCATAGCGTGTCATGATCCACACAATCGAAAGCCTTTGCGCAGTCCATAAAGCACAGGTAAACATCTTTTTGATATTCTCTGCTTTCAGCCAAGATCCATCAGACATCAGCAATGATATCTCTTGTTCCATGGCCTCTTCTGAATCCGGCTTGAACCTCGGAAAGTTCTCTGTCAATGCATAATTGTAGCTGTTTCTGTATTACCTTTAGCAAAATGTTACTTGCTTGAGATATCAAAGAGATTGTCTGATGATTTCCACATTCTGTTGGGTCACCTCTCTTTAGAATGACCACAAATATGGATCTCTTCCAGTCAGTCGGCCAGATAGCTGTCTTCCAAATTTCTTGGCAGAGATGAGTGAGTGCCTCCTGTGCTGCCTCACTTTCTTGAAATATTTCAATTTGTATTCCATCAACTCCTGGTGTCTTGTTCTTTGCCAACTCCTACTTTGTTCTTTGCACCTTGGACTTCTTCTTTCAGTATCATTGGCTCTTGATCATATGCTACATCTTGAAATGGTTGAACATAAACCATTTCCTTTTGGTACAGTAACTCTATGTATTCCTTCCATCGTCTCTTGATGCTTTCTGTATCATTCAATAATTTGCCCAGAGAATCTTTCAAGTCAAGGCTTGAATTTTTTCTTCAGTTCCCACAGCTTGAGAAATGCTAAGTGTGTTCTTCCTTTTTGGTTTTCTGATTCTAGATCTTTGCACATTTTATTATAATATTTGGTTTTATCTTGTCGAGCTGATCTTTGAAATGTTCTGTTCAGCTCTTAGACTTCCTCATTTCTTCCATTTGCTTTAGCATCTCTATGCTGGAGAGCAAGTTTCAGAGTCTCTTCTGACATCCATTCTCCCCTGTAGTCAATTCAAATTACCAACATGATTGTTGGTGGTGGTGGTGGTGGTGGTATCATTCCGACCTATAGCGACTCTGTATAGGGTTTCAAGGACTGGCTGGTGAGCTTGAACTGCCCACCTTGCAGTTCAAACTGACATTGCAGTCCAGTGCATTAACCCACAGCCCCTCATCAACACAGTATCACTAAACAAATACTGAGCTGAACAGAGACACTGTCAGCTCCTTTAAGATTGGGTGCGATCCAGCTGGGCAGTTTATTGCACAGTTTTCTGATTGAGAGTTCTTAATATGAAGGATATTTTTTAAAAAAATTTTTTAAGGTTTTTATTGTGGATTGAGTAAAAGTTTACAGGGCAGAGCTTCACCATTATCTTTTAAGTCCATTTCCCACAAACTTTTTGAAGCCGCCTCATCTATACCTCACCTTTGAGGAATGATGGGGCTGTGGGACATTCTTTTTCAGAAAAAGTATTTTATAAATAGAACTTTGGGAAAAAATTATAATTGTATTCTCAGAGACTGATACCTTAAAGCTCTGACAAGTTCTGCAGTTAAAAATAAATAAACAAATAAATAAAACCCACTTCTAATTATAATTTGACTCAATTTTCTACCTACTTCCATTCAGGGGTGAATATGGGTCTTATATGGAGTCCTGGTGTGGCTATAAACACTAGACCTCATGATTGTATGAACAGCAAGATTAACAATTCAAACTCACCAGCTGTTCCTTGAAAACCCTATACAGGGTTGCTATGAGTAGGAATTGACTCGACAGCACTTAACAACAACAATGGGTCTTATGAACCCTCTTTTAAAGAAAAAAAAAGAATACAAACTGAGGTAGAGAGTCTTGGGGGTAATGCTGTGTGGAAGGGGCACAGAACCTCCGGGTAAATCCATCCTGGCTTGTATTGGAACCCTATGATACTTGCCAATATCTGCTACACCCCTGGTTCTATGGTGCACATACCCTAAACACTGCCTTGGAGTATGGCTATGAAGTGGGTAGGAAGCAGAAAAAATACTTGTGAAACAAGGCTCCGACTGCAACCAGAACCTGGCTTTGTTTCCACGGGCCAATTTCCAAAAGTTTTACAGAATGCTTCCTTCAGAAAAGCCTTCGCTGCAAGAGTCATCCATTCGTGCTTCCCACATTTGCTGAGTTCTGCATGTGGAAAACATAGAAATGGGTAAAATTGCCTGAAGGAGCTAAACTTTTAAAAGGATAAGAGATGTACGCCCCGATCATATGCCGCTTGGCATAACAGGTCCATTTTAGCAGAGAAGTATCTATCATAAAGAGAAGCAGCATGCTCAATAATTTCTACTTGGTGAACCAGGAAACCACAGCCAAGAACAAGACAGAGTTGAGGGGAAGAAGTGCTGAGAGAGAAGTTGCCATGGAAACATTCACCAGAGACCAGGAGCAGTGTCTATTGCATCCTCAGGCACAAACTACCACCCTACCACCACTGTTGTTGTTGTTGTTAAGTGCTGTCGTGTCGGTCTGACTCACAGCAATCCTGTACAGGGTTTACAAGGAGCGGCTGGTGAGTTTGAACCAGCAACCCTATGGTTCAAACCGACTTTGAGGTTGAGTGTTTATCCTATAGCACCACACCCCTATCACCCTGGGCAGTATAAATGGTTAAACACTCATCAAATGAATCAAACATCTTGTCCAATCTCTGAAGCTAAGCAGTGTCGGGCCTGATTAGTACTTGGATGGGAAACCACCTGGGTATACCAGGTACTGTAGGCTTCTAGGAGTCCTGGCAGTACTGTGGGCTAATGTGCTGGAGTACAAAGTCGGTGTGAACCACAAGGTCGGTGGTTCAAGCTCATCAACTGCTCCTTGAGAACCTTATACAGGGTCGCTATTGGTCAGAACCGGCTCGACAGCACTTAACAACAATTAGGAGCACCTCAGAAGAAAGTTCTAGTGATTTACTTTCCAAAGGCCCCAGCCCCAAATCCAATGGGGCAGTTCCACTCTACAACAAATGGAGTCGCATGAGTCCTAATCAATGTAACAGCAACTGGTCTGTTTGTTTGCTGGCTTGCTTACTACCCTTTAGATTAGAAGTCTAATTCCAGAAGAGAAAAAAAAATAAAATGCACTGTCTATTCCGTTGTAGTAACAGATCCATAGACAGAACCCAAGTTCTTGACAAGTTCACAATAGCAAGGAGAGGGGACTAGATGCAAAAATCAGAGTCTGTCTACCTCAGGTTTAAAATGTAAGCAGTTTTAAAAAGCAAGGTAGTCCATAAACCTAAATGTTTTGTTGCATCCTTGAGTGTTTTGTTGCACTGTTGAGTTTTTTGTTTGCTTGTTTTTTTATATTTTATTGTGGAAGCACTCTCTAGTCTATACCAAGAAATCTGGAAGACAACTACCTGGCCAACTGACTAGAAGAGATACATATTTGTCCCCACTCCAAAGAAAAGTGACCCAACAGAATGTAGAAATTATCTACCAATATCATCTACTCCCGTAAAGATTTACACCCTCGGAAACCCTGTACAAGGTCGCTATGGGTCGGAACCGACTTGACGGCACTTAACAACAACAAATCATCAATATCACACACAAGTAAGATTTTGCTGAGCATAATTCAAAAATGGTTGTAGCAGCACATTGACAGGGAGCTGCCAGAAATTCCAGATGATTCAGAAGAGGATGTGGAAGGAGAGATATTATTAGTAATGTCAGACGGGGTGAGGGCTGAAAATAGCGAGTACCAGAAAGATGTAGACTGTGTGTGTTTTCTTGACTTTGCAAAGCCACTCAACTGTGTGGATTATAACAAACTATGGAGTCCTGGTGTGGTGCTGTGGGTTAATGCACTGGACTTCAAGGTTAGTTTGAACCTCAAGGTTGGCAGTTCAAGCTCACCATCCGCTCCTCAGAAACCCTACAAAGGGTCGCTATGGGTCAGAAACAACTCAATGTTACTTAGCAACAACAACAACAACATGGATAACACTGCAAAGAATGGGAACATTCATGCAAAATCTGTATTATACCGAACAAGATGAGTTCTTCAAACAGAACAAGGGGATACTACGTGGTTTAAAATTAGGAAAAGGTGTACATCCAAGTTGTTTCCTGTCACCATACTTAGTCCATCTGCATGCTGAACAAATTCCTAACATTGGGGATGGCGAGACTTCTGACACATTGTCAGGATGAAGGGAGTCCTTGGAAAAGGACATTATGCTTGGTGTCCTTGGTAGAGAGTCAATGACAAAGTTAAAGACCATCAGGAGATGCACTGGCACGTGACTGCAACAATGGGCTCAGGCATACCAACTGCAAAGACAGCACACGACTGGGCAGTGTTTCCTGTTGTGCTCAGGGTCTCTATGAGTTGGAGCTGGCTCAATGGCACCTAACACCACCATTAATTTCTAGCAGACCAGTAAATCTGGTACTTCTTATCATTTTGAATTCTGTTCTATATTTTTCTTCCATTTTGTGTTTGACCTTCTATTGTGATCCTGATCAGAGCAGTTGGTAGTAGCAACTAGATACCGTCTAGTTTTTCTGGACTCAAGCTAGTGGACGCTGTGGTTCATGAGGCCCATTAGTCCTTTGTCTAATTGGGTTATTTATTTTCTTCCCTCCTCTTTATTCTAAATGGGAAGAGACCACTAGTTGCATTTTTAGGTGGCAGCTCACAAGCTTTTAAGACCCCAAGCACTATTTGCCACAGTTAAGATGTACACACCGTTTTTATGGACTATATTATGCCACTTGACCTAGATGACCCCCAAGACTATGGTCCTAAGATCTCAAACCTAGTGATTCCGTGCCTCAAGGTGTTTGACTATGGGTAAGAAGACTGGGTAACTTTGCCCCTCTACACTCGACTATGTACCTGGATATGTTTGTTGTTGTTGTTAAGTGTAGCACATATAAATATCCTCTGTCAAACACGGGGACTTCAAAAAGTTCGAGGGAAAATTCCATTACCTTTTAATTTCATCTTTCCATGAACTTTTAGAAGCTTTTCATATATATGCTCATGAGTATATTCCCATACTCTATCCTACTGTTTTTTAGTTTACACATCTACCTATGTACGCGCTCATAAATTACTGTTTGTTATTTAAACCTAATGTTCTAATTCTTCATTTGTTGTTGTTAAGTGCTGTTGAAAGGGTTCCAAGTCATAGTGACCCTGTATAGGGTTTCTGAGGAGCAGCTGGTGAGAGCTTGAACCACTGACCTTGGGGTTCAAAGTGACTTTGCAGTCTAGTGCACTAACCCGAAAGGCCACACCAAGACTCCAATTCTTCGTTAATATAATTAGACGTTAAAATCTTAAGTTTAAAAATCCTGAACAAATCAAGTTCAGAAAAGACATAATCTGGAACTTACACACAAAACTGACACAGATAAGCAAAGGTATACAAACAGGTGAGGATGAACCAAGGAGAGCTAACACAGTGCCTACCTAGCACAAGGGGGGTTTTCTTTACGTCGCCTGAATAGGAACTTTTCTGAACCAACTGACGTCAGAGACTATCCAAATGATCCCACCCATGTCTGAAACCCAGTCACTATCCTTAGGGTCCTGCTTTGCTTTGTATTAGAATTTCTGTCCCAGCACAGTGTCCCTCCCACTCTGAACAACCATGACCCTGAGGCAGCTGAAAGAGGCAGGCATCAAATACCTTCATGGCCACTCACTAATGGCCTCTGACTTCACTCCAAATCAACTTGTGAAACTGCAAACTCACTGAAATCCAGGCCAAAATCTCAATGTTCCCACAGGACAATACACTAGCAAAAGAAAACGACTAAAACTAGACAGAAGCTTTTACAGTCAGAGAGCCATTGTCTTTGGCCATTCCCCAGGAATAAACACTTATCCCCACTGAGGAACTTTCAAAGGCTGGAACAACCTCTGGAACAGCCATACCTAAATCACAACCATAGTATTAAATCCTCCAAATTACAAAATTAGAGTGGGAAGTATGACTTCAATCCAAGCCCAACATGTGTTTTCCCAGCTGTTGCTGGGAGTATCCAACTATTTAGGCTTAGCTAAGCAGAGAACTCTTTCCTTCCTAGAGTGGGAAGCCCCACAATGAAGAGAAGATTCTCCAAGGAGGCACTTCCCCTCGCAGGCCCTTAGACCACCCAAACACCTGCTTCAGGTGTTGTATCACGGATGGGGGACCTTTTAGCAGAAAGAGGACTGAACTTGACGAGCTGCCATGTGGACAAGGTGCCATACTGGAGCTCTAAACGCAGTTGAGACTCCTCAATAGGCCTGTGACCACCCTATTCCCAGGCTCAGATGTAATGATAATAAGTGCTGGTCCCACCCAACTCCCGAATTTCCTCTTGTGCTTACACTGTAAACAACCACAGGAGTGATCATTAATGAGCCAAACTAGATGCAAGAAATAATAATTGCTGCCAGAGCCCCAAGGTAAGGCGATCATCAAGTCCTTAATGTTTAAAAGGATGGTTATGCATAGTTAGAGTAAAATCTAAGCACATGAAACAGTGCTAGGGGAATTTGAATCAGACAGGTCCTTTGAGATGAACTTAGCTTTACAGACAAGGTTGTCTGCAACCTGCAAGGACACACATATTTCCACAGGGTAAAGTTTAATAACCTCTGTTTAAATACCTTGCCAAATGTGCAAAAGCAAGGAGGTGGTCTGGCTGCTCCCTCTGTTCTCCATGAAATAACCACTACTGGATTAGGTCATACCATAGACTATTTCTAGAGCAGCAAACAATGGCTCACCGCCAGACGTCCTGGAAGTTTGACTTTCTGACCAAGGCTGGCTCACAATAGTTTTCTAAATGCTTTCTGGCCCTGATCTCATCCTGCTATATCCTCTCTAATGCCTGTCTTCCCACTGAGCTATAGGGTTCCGGTGTGCAGCAGATCCCACCAGCGGTGGGGGTGAGCACAGGGATGGACTACAGATGTCTGGTGCTCCTCCTACACCCCAAAGTCTGTAAATCAATTCGTTGCACTGCCAGTTGTAGCATAAATGATTCATAGCTGTGTTAATCAATACAGTTTTGCAGCTGCTGCTATGAACTCTGATAATTTCAAGGGGAACTAAAGCTAAGGATGCAGAAGTCACTGTATCAAGTTGATGTGCATAGAAACACACAGCATTAGGCTTCGTTTTGAAACTGCTGTTACAAAGGAGGAAAATGAACAAAAAAATGAACCTGACCCAAAGCATATACAGTAGTGTCCTCAGAGAGTGGCAAGGATGAGAATCTCACATCAGTAAGGAGATGGCCACACACGCCTTCAAAGCAAAGACAATGATTGTAAAAATGGCGCCTTACCATTAAACCTCACCTAACGTCATGAGGAGTGAGAATCAAGATCATCAGCTCAAAGGTGATTCCTAGGAGGAACCAGACTGCCACCCTCCAAACTTTTTTACTAATTCTAACACCAACTGTCCTCCCCACAGAACTCTTCACTGCTCCACTGGGTCCAAGAATTAGTTGCCAAGGCTATAGAGTAGGCTCATAATTATGGAGTTTATGCAAGCTAACAGGTTATAATTAAGGATCAGAAACACCTCTGGATACAGTTCTTCACTCAAGACAGCTTCTTGGCTATGTCAAGTCCCTTGGGCTCTCAGTCCTGTGGCCTCTGCCCTGCTTCAGCATGTGCTACAAAGTTCTTTAGTGCCACCAATAAATGTCCAGAGTGACCCCACTCTAACAGCATGCCTCAGCCCAAAGGCACTCAGCTCTCTCACTCCATAGATAAGTCAGCAAGCCCAGCTTCACCAAGTGCTCAGAGGTATCCACCCTGCCACTAAGTGTCGGGCCTGAAGGTGTTTAGCTCTATTGCTCTTTGGGTCAGCCCACCCACTGCCGCCGCCTCACTCCATGGGTCAGGATGCCCACCACACTGCCTTGCATCATTCTGTTTCTGCTGCTTGGACTCTGCTGTGCTTGCTGCTACCACACTGTCTCTCAGTGTCTTCAGTATTACAGCTCTCTTCCTCTCCTGGGTTTAGGAGGTTCTCAGCACCTCGTCCTCAGGACCAAAGGACATGCTCCCAGCTCTTTTTGATGGCAGCAGTCACCTTTCACAGCCCCATTCACTTTAAGCCTAGCAGAAAGGCACGACTGGCCAATTCCCTCTTTAGGACGCCACAGTCCTGGTGTGGCACTGTGGGTTGATGCACTGGACTGCCATGTTGGTATGAACTGCAAGGCTACTACATCCATAAGTATAGGTCAAGTGGTTCAAGCTCACCAGCTGCTCCTTGGAAACCCTATACAGGGTTGCTAAGGGTTGGGACTGGCTTGAGAGTATCTAACAACAACAAGACCTGATTTGCATGGTCCCATCCCCATAAAACACCTATGTCTTCTGCATCAGCAGCAGGCTATCTAATCCCCTGGGTGCATCACAAGCACCTTATTTGCATAGTCCCACCTAATCATTTTCTGGGAGTCACAGCACCATGACTGGAAGAGCCCTACTAATTTTACTTCACTAAAATGACTAAAGCTTTCCTAGGGCCGGTAATACATAAGGACAGGATGAAAGACCACCTTTCTTTATATAATTATGTTCCAGTTCACAATGACAAATATGGAGCCACATGGCAGAAGCCTTCACTTCTAGTGCTGTGGCAGACATAACTAATCTATCACTGCACTCTTTTATATTTAAGTTTTTATTATAAATTCAGTGATAGTTTACATGGGAGAACGTTGGTTCACACTTACCGTTTCATTGCAATGGTTACAACCCTCTCCATGCATCATCAGTCAACAGTATTTGCTTCTCTTCCCTCTGGTTTTGGGGTGGGGGGGGATGGCGTTTTTTGGATGTACACAAAAACACTCAGGAATATAAACAACCAAAGGGCACATTCTGCAAGCCTGTCTCCTGACTGCCAGCACACAGCCTTTCTCTTTCCATGAGTCTAGAGTCCTCAGCTGCTCTTTCTCTCCATGTCTTTATCTCTGCTTCCATCTCTGGAAAGGTTCCACATTCCACTTGTGCTCGTCTCCCTTGACCGTCCTAGGGTCCTCTGTTCCTGGACTGTAAGATTAACTCTTCCCCCCTTTTTGTTATACAACTTCTTCCTTTACAGTTGTGACAGTTGCAATTAGTCATTATAACATTTACACACTATTGAATCATAAGAATCTCATTACCATATCTTTTCACCAGACCCACCTAGACAAGATAAAAACTATTCAGTGGGGATTCTACCTTCCCCCACACACTCTGAAACTAAAAATTTGTAAGCCAGTCACAAAGTGACTGACCCTCCTCCCCCCACCCCCTGCATTTTAAGTTACCAATGTCTAACTTGCCCGTCCCTATCTACTCTGTACACAGAGGGGATAGGATTGATATTTGATGTGAAGACTCCTTCCCTCTCAGCTGGTATTCTGAGCTACTACATCCATAAGTATAGGTCGAGTTCATCAAACTGAAGTAATTTATACTTGTTTCCTTTATCAAAACGTTTTGTTTGTTTTTTAATCTTTCTCTAGTGAAGTTCTGATCATCAAGCCATCGAAGCTAGGTCAAGTGGATATTATCTACAAGCTGGGGCGTTCTTGTATGTCTTCCCTCACTTCATATCAGCTGGATGTTTCACTTTCAGCTCTAGCCTTCCATGGCAATGTCCTTGTCCATGGGCTCATGAGTCCCCAGGTCTCACTATACTTTGGACCAACCAGCCCTTCCTCTTCTCTCTCTCATCTCCAAGTCTATGGAATGTGGCTAAAGTCAGCCCATTTCTTCATTGCTGCCTTTCCTCCTTTTCCACTCACCAGCAGACCAACATGGTCGCCAGCAAGCTTACATGCCTGCTCTTGTGTTCCCTTTGAGTTTCAGTCTTAGAGGGGGTTTGTCCTAAAGGAACTTGATTGCTTGTCTTGATGGCTCCCCAGCGAAAAACTTTCTTGTTCTTGTAGTAGCCAATCAGACTGCCATTTCTGATTTTTGGATTTTTCCTTCTGGTCTTTCTTTCAAGAAGTCTCTTCTGTCCTCCAGCTGTTCCATATCACTGTACTCTTGACCACCATGGCAAGCATGACCTCTTGACCTCTCTTATCTCAACCCTCTCAGCAGCCACTCCACCAGAAGCTGGAAGTGAGGATGAATCCCATTTCAGTATCTACTTAACTCCGACTGCTGCTGTTGATGAGTGTATTCTTCAGAAAGTCTTCCTAGTGCTCTGATAGGCTGGGCACCACATAAGAGATGCTCTTTATAGATATCCTGACGGAATTTTTCCTAAAGCAGTTTACAATCAATCACAGAGATAAACAGAACCATACAAATAACAAAAAGTCAATGTGACGGAAGTCCACTGAACAAAGAGAGATCATGGAATCAAAAATCTGTGGAGCAAACAACGGAACCCATCACACAGCCCATGAGCTCTCATGAACAGCCTGGCTCCTGCTTCAATAACCTCCTCTCACAGGCTTACGCTAGCCACACTGTTGTGGTTAAGTGCTGTTCAGTAGGTTCCGACTTACAGCAATACAGGGTTTTCAAGGAGCAGCTGGTAAGTTTGAACCACCAACCTTACAGTAAGCAGTCCAGTGCTTATCCTAAAAGGCCACACTGGCCTTCACTTCATAGCTCCCTCCCACCTCAGGACCTATACCTCAGAGCTCAGGGCTCTCCCAGGCAGCTTCTTCAACCTAGAAAGCTCTCTCCTCCCTCTCCATACACACACACCCTGACCTCACCACTTACTCCCTAAAGTCTGGCTTACTCTCACTGAACTTATATCATTGTTGTTGTTAGGTACAACACAGTAACCCCATGTAACAAAGGAGAACTGACCCATTCAATTTATATTGTTGTTGTTAGGTGCCACATGGTAACCCATGTGACAAAGGAGAACTGACCCATTCAATATATATTATTGTTGTTGTTAGGTGCTACACGGTAACCCATGTGATAAAGGAGAACTGACCCATTCAACTTACATTGTTGTTGTTGTTAGGTGCCACTCGGTAACCCATGTGACAAAGGAGAACCGACCCGGAAGCTTCCCTAGGCTACAGTCTTTACAGGAGCAGATCATCAGATGTTTTCTCCCACTCAGTTGGTATTCTGAGGAGATGATGGAGAAACTCAGTATCATCATTAAAACAAGACTAGGGGCTGACTGTGGACAGTCAGCTCATGTGCAGGTTCATGCTGAAGACAAAGAAAATTAAAACAAGTCCACATGAGTCAAAATCTGACCTTAAACATATCCCAACTGAATTTTGAGACTACCTCAAGAATTGATTTGATACATTAGACACTAATGATCAAAATCCAGGGTTGTATTCTTTCACCACACTTATTCAATCTGTATGCTAAGCAAATAATTCAAGAAGCTGGACCTTATGAAGAAAAACTTGGCATCAGGGTTGGAGGGAGGCTCATTAACAACCTGCGATATGCAGATGATACAACCTTGCTTGCTGAAAGCTAAGAGGACTTATAATACTTAACGATGAAGATTAAAGATCACAATGTCAATATGGATTACACTCAATGTGAAGAAAACAAAAATCCTCATAACTGGACTAATAACATCATGATAAATGGGCTGATGTTGCCAAAGACTTTATTTTGCTGGGACCCACAATCAACACTCATGAAAGCAGCATCAAGAAATCAACAATGTATTTATTACATTTGGCATATCTGCAAAACAAGACCTCTTTCAAGTGTTAAATAACAAAGATGTCAGTTTGAGGACTAAAGTGTGCCTGAACCAAGCCATGGTATTTTCAATTTCGTCATTTGTATATGAAAGTTGGACAATGAATAAGGAAAACCACAGAAGAACTGATTCATTTGAGTCATAGCATTGGAGAAGAATTGAATAGTACCATGAACTGTCAGAAGAACGAACAAATCTGTGTTGGAAGTAGAGTCAGAACTCTCCTTAGAAGCATGGATGGTGAGACTTCATTGCTCATACTTCGAGCATGTTGTCAGGAGAAGCACATCATGCATTGTAAAGTAGAGGATCAGCAAGTAAGAGGAACCCCCCTCTCCCAATGAGATGGATTAGCCTTGAGTTCAAGGGTCATGGAAATTGTTAGGATGGTGCAGGGATGACTGCATTTTGTTCTGCTGCGCACAGGGTCGCTGTGAGTTGGAGCTGACTGAAGGGCACCTAACAACAACCACGGACTCCTGGTGTGGCACTATAGGATAAGTACACAAGGCCAGCAGTTCAAATCCACCAGCTGAACCTCGGAAATCCTATACAGGCTCTATATGAGTCAGAACCAACTCGATGGCACTTAACAACAACAACAGCAACAACATGCCTCTTGTTATAAGCCCATTTGGAAATGGGTTTTATTTTATTTAAGGAGGGAGGGTGTGTCTTGAATCAATTCCTTGGGATATAAAAGCAGAGTAAACAAACAAGCAAGCAAGCAGAGAGGGAGGACACATGCCATGGCCCATGGATATCACCAAGGAACCAAGGACTAGCAGCCAAGGAAATAAAAGCTTCCTGTCCCCGCACCAGAGAGAAAGCCTTACCTTAGGGCTGGCACCCTAAATTCTGATGTGTAGCCTCCCAAACTCTGAGAATGTAAGTTTCTGTTTGTTAAAGCCGTACACTTGTGGGTGTTCTAGAATAGCAGTATTAGACGATTAAAACACCTGATGACTCATAATATCACCTATCAAGTTTTAAAATGATGGGGAATTAGACCTTCTGGAGAACAAGAATGGGTTGGTTATTTTAATAAAAATGTACCAAGAAGTTACAAAGCAAAAAGTCTCAGGCTTCAGAGCCAGGTTGTCTCCTGGGGTTTGCCTCTGAATGAAAAGCTCAGAAAAATACCACTATTCATCCTTGAAGTTAAACTCACATTTGAGTCAACTCTGACTCATAGTGACCCCATGTGTGTCAGAGTAGAATGGTGATAACAATTCTGGAAGGAGATCACCAAGCCTTTCTTCCTCATCAACTCGGGTGGAGTCAAACCTCCAACCTCTCAGGTAGCAGTTGAGCACTTAACCATATGCACCACCCAGAGACCCCTAAACTCACATTGTTGTTGTTGTTGTTGTTATGTGCTGTGGAGTCGGTTCCTTAAAGTTCACAGCCCAATTTGTAGCTGCTACATTACCAGAGCTCCTTAAACTCACATTACCAGAGTGAAAAGCCTGCCCCGTTCCTCATCTTGAGGAATACACAAAATATTACCTCTGCCTCTCTACTTGAGACCCACTTCCCAATGTTCCTTCCAACATAACTATCTGAGCCAATTTCAGAAACTGTGTCAAACACATCTGGACGAGAACTCCCAAATGGCTGCCTGGCAAAGCCTCCCCCTTGGCTCTTAGTAAGACACAGTACAGACACGTCCCTCTCCCCTGCCAGCTACATCAGGGATTTTTCTGGAGTCAGCAAGTTTCACAAGAAGCACAAAAATTCTATAAATCTGCACTCGAGGGCATAAACCAAAGAAACTTACATTAGTCCTGACCGAATACTAGTTTAAATACAAGTATTTAGGTGAGCTAACCAACTCCCATTAAAAGCTCAATAAAACATCTCCTGAAGTTTCTTGGCCAACAACCTGAACCTCAAAACATTCAGAAGTCAAAGAAATTAAATACACACACATAGTACACACTAACATACCTCTGCATTTTTTCAAACGCATTATATCTCAATAAGGTGCCCTTGGTGGCACAATGATTAAGCACTCAATTACTAACTGCAGTTCAAATCCATCAATGGCTATGCAGGAGAAGTAAGCTGGTGATGTCTTTCTGTAAAGATTGTTTGTTGTTGTTGTTAAGTGCCGTCGAGTCGGTTCCAACCCATAGCGACCCTGTACAGGGTTTCCGAGGGTGTAAATCTTTACAGGAGTAGAAAGCCTCATCTTTCTCCCGCGGAGCAGCTGGTAGTTTCGAACCGCTGACCTCAAGGTTCACAGCCCGATTCGTAACCACTACGCTACCAGAGCTCCTTTATAGCCTAGGAAACCTAGGGGCCAGTTCTACTCTGTCCTGTAGAAGCATGAGAGCTGAAGTTCAGTAAATGGCACATAACAACAATATAATCTGTCATACGCGATTCCAATGAGTTGGAATCAACTCAACAGCACCTAACAACATGCACTTAGCCCAACGCAGGTGTAGCTGAAACACAGCAGTTAATCAGTGCCAGCTAAATGAATAAACAAATGAATTTCTTAGTGAAAGAAGAAAGTTTTTCAGAAAGATGAGGCTACAGAAGTAGAGATCTCAACATCTCATTCCCATTTTCATGCAGGAATGGTTAAGCTACAAAATTCAGTCACAGATTCAAACTTGACCCTTAATCCTCCACCACTCAGAAACATGACTTGAAGAAACTCCTAAAACTCAGGGTACTTAGTTATTACACTGTCACACGAAGTCATTTTCTCTTAGCTAACTGCGAGAAGAAGGACGAGGCTGTTTGTTCCCATCAAGGGTTGTTGTTAAGTGCCGTTGAGTTGGTCCCGACCCACAGCGACCCTGTATAGGGCTTCCTAGGGCAAGCTGGTGAGCTTGGCCACTAACATTGCAGTTCAAACCAACTATGCAGTCCAGGGCAATAACCCACAGTACCACACCAGGACTCCTGCCATATGCATATCTAGAGCTAAAATAGCAACATGTCCCTTCACAAAGGGTGCACTCTCTGCAGAGTGGTGAGCCTGGCACCAAGCCCAGGGCCAGAGTCAAGCTCACCCACTGTGTGTGCCAACATTCTGCTGCTCACTTGAGGTGAAATCCAGAAGATATAGACACCAAAGTGGAGATGGTGGTGGTAGTGGTGATGGTGTTATGTGCAGTGGAGTCGGTTCCGACTCACAGTGACCCTACACAGGGTTTCCGAGGCTATAAATGTTTACAGGAGCAGAAAGCCTCATCTTTCTCCCACAGAACAGCTGGTATTTTTGAATTGCTGACCTTGAGGCTTGGAGGGACATGTTGCAGGTCTTCCGTTTTTAGAAATTTTCATTCATTTATACTGATTTGTATATTTCAGGACTGTTGTTAGGTGCCATCAAGTCTGTGTGACTCAAAGCAACCATACAACCTGCGTACAACAGAACGAAACACTGTCCAGTCCTGTTGTATCATCATGCCTGTTCAAGTCCACTGCTGCTGCCACTGTGTCAAACCATCTCAGAGAGGGCCTGCCTCTTTATCCATGATCCTGCACACTTTACCAAGCATGACATTTTTTCCCAGAGACTGATAACATGTCCAAAGTATATGAGACCTAGTCTTGCTATCCTCACTTCAAAGGAACCATCTAATTGTACTTCTTCCAAGACAGATTTGTTTCTTCTTCTGGCAATCCATGGTACTTTCAATATTCATCCATACCATCATTCAAACACTTCAATTCTCCTCTGGTCTTCCTTATTCACTGTCCAAATGAGGCCATTAAAAATATCATGGCTTGGTTCAGGCCCATAGCATTCATGATGACATCTTTGCTCTTATTTAAGGACTGGTAGTGGTGGTGGTAAGGAGCTCTGATAGAATAGTGGTTACAAAACGGGCTGCAAACGTGAGGGTCAGCAGTTCAAAACTACCAGCTGTTCCGCAGGAGAAAGATGAAGCTTTCTGCTCTCGTACAGATTTACAGCCTTGGAAACCCTGTGTAGGATCGTTATGAGTCAGAACTGACTCCACGGCACATAACAACAAGTGGTAGTGGTAGTGGTGTGTCGTGGAGTCGGTTTTTAACTCATAGTGACCCTGCATAGGGTTTCTGAGGCTGCAAATCTTTATGGGATCAGAAAACCACATCTTTCTCCCCTGGAACAGCTGGTAGTTTCGAACTGCTGACCTTTAGGTTAGCAGTTGGACTAGTTGATGCAATTTCCCTCTCCTCCCCCTCAGAATGTTTACCCAGATGGGGAAGCTGAAGAAAGTTGCATAAACTCATATTCCTTCAGCATCCAAATGAAAACCACTAAGCTCAAACAAACCACTTGTCAATGTTTGGCTTCAGAAGGCCAGAGGCTGAGACTACATGTGGGCCTTCTGGGTACAAACCCTGAAAAACACAAAAGCAAAACACGGTGTAGTCACGGTTTGTAGCTACTCAACCTCGGAGGGGTCGTGCTGGTGTCCTGGGGATATGAGCAAACGCTTCGATTGCCTAATTACGTAATTATCTAGTTTCATGTTTAATATGTCATCAGTGTGCAGTCAAATTATATCCACAAATACGCAGAGGAGAGTGTTGGGCTTAATTATGTGTTTGAACAGGGCTGTGGAGCTCTGATCTCAGATTTAAAAACCTACAGGGCTTCAAAATGTTTGTGGAAACAATTCCATTTCTCACTGAATTCCATTTCTCCATGACTGTTGTGAAGGCCCTGGCATGATACATAGACACACCACCAGGTGCTGTAGCGTACAGGTCAGCTCCCAGCAGCCTCATGGTGTCAAAGTGAACTTCACTCTGGAGGGTCTGTAAGAGTGGACTTTCAGAAGCACAGTGACAAGCCTTTCCTCTGAGGTGCCTCTGAGTAGACCTGAACTCCAACCTTCAGGTCAGCCAGCAGCTGAACACATTCAAAATTTGCAACACCAGGGATATTAGTATGTCTCAAAGTGACCCTGTATAGGGATTCCAAGGAGCAGATGGTGGGCTTGAACTGCCTACCTTTTGCTTCGTAGTCCAGTGCTGATCCCACAGTGTCACACCAGGTATTTAGTAATATGTTGTTGTTGTTAGGTGCCACTGAGTCAATACCATAGCAACCTTATGCACAGCAGAACAAAACACTGCCTGATCCTGGGCCAACCTCACTACTATTGCCATGCTTGAGTCTTTCGATGCTGCCACTTGACCAATCCATGTCATTGGGGGTCTTCCTCTTTTTCTCTGACCCTCTACCCTACCAAACATGTTATTCTTCTCCAGCAACTTCTCCCTCCTGACAGTATGTCCAAAGTATGAGAGATGAAGTTTGGCCATCTTAGTCTCCTAGAAACACTCTGGCTGCACTTCTTCCAAAACAGATCTATTGGCTCTTTTGGCAGCCCATGGCACTTTCAATATTCTCCTCCAACACCATAACTCAAAAGCATCAATTCTATGGTCTTCCTTATCCACTGTCCAGCTTTCGCATGCATATGAGGTTATTGAAAATACCATGGCTTGGGTCAGGCACACCTTAGTCCTCAAGCTGACATCTTTGCTCTTCAACACTTTAAAAAGGTCTTGTGCACCAGATTTGCCTAAAGCAATACATCATTTGATTTCTTGATTGCTGCGTCCATGAGTGTTGATAGTTGATCCAAGAAGAATGAAGTCCTTGATAACTTCAATTTTTTCTCCATTGATAAGAATGTTGATTATTGGTCCAGTGGTGAGGATTTTTGTTTTCTTTACATTGAGATGTAATCCATACCAAAGGCAGTGCTCTTTGATCTTCATCAGTAAATACTTTAAGTCCTCTTCACTTTCAGCAAGCAAGGTTGTATCATCTGCATATCGCAGGTTGTTAATGAGTCTTCCTCCAGTTCTGATGTCACGTTTTTCTTCATATAACCCAGCTTCTTGGATTATTTGCTCAGCATACAGGTTAAATAAGTATGGTGAAGGAATACAACCCTGCCGCACACCTTTCCTAATTTTAAACCATTCAGTGTTCCCATGTTCTGTTTGAACAACTGTTTATTGGTCCAGGTACAGATTCCTCATGAGTACAATTAAGTGTTCCAGAATATTCATACTTCGCAATGTTGTCCATAGCTTGTCATGATCCACACAACTGAAAGTCTTTGCGTAGTCAATAAAGCACAGGTAAACATCTTTCTGGTATTCTCGGCTCTCAGCCAAGATCCATTGGTCATCAACAATGATATCCCTCGTTCCACGTCCTCATCTGAATCCGGCTTGAACCTCTGGAAGTTCTCTGTCAATGTATGCTTGCAGCTGTTTCTGTATTACCTTTAGTAAAACTTTACTCGCATGGGATATCATCAAAGAGACTGTCTGATGATTTCCACATTCCGTTAGTTCACCTCTCTTTGGAATGGGCACAGACACGCATCTCTTCCAATCAGTCGGCCAGATTTCTTGGCAGAGATGAATGAGTGCCTCCTATGTTGCCTCACTTTCTTGAAAGATTTCAATTTTTATTCCATTAATTCCTGGTGCCTTATTCTTTGCCAATTCCTTCAATGCACCTTGGACTTCTTTCTTCAGTATCACTGGCTCTTGATCATATGCTACGTCTTGAAATGGCTGAACATGAACCATTTCCTTTTGGTACAAGGACCCTGTGTATTCCTTCCATCTTCTTTCGATGCTTTCTGCATCATTCAATAATTTGCCCAGAGAATCTTTCAATAAAGAGAGTTGAGACTTGAATTTTTTCTTCAGTTCCCCTAGCTTGAGAAATGCTGAGCGTGTTCTTCCCTTTTGCTTTTCTGACTCCAGATCTTTGCACATTTTGTTGTAATATTTGGCTTTATCTTCTCGAGCTGACTTTTGAAATTTTCGGTTTATCAACAGGACCTCCTTTGTACCTGTTGTCATTGAGTCAATTCCAGCACAGAGTGACCCAATAGGACAGAGTAGAAGAGGCATCCATAAGGTTTCCAAGGCGATAGCACTTAACAGTTACCTTTATAAAAGTAGACCGTTTCCTCTATCTTCCCCTATCTGCGGATCTGCTGGTGGGTTCAAACTGCCAAACATTCAGCTAACAGCTGAGTGCTTAACCACCGTGCCACCAGTGCTTCTTAGGACTATGAATGTTGTTGTTGTTAAGTGCCATCGAGTCGGGTCCGACCCATAGCGACCCTGTACAGGGTTTCCGAGGGTGTAAATCTTTACGGGAGTAGAAA
>NW_006408522.1:7359750-7425502 GCF_000296735.1 Chrysochloris asiatica
TAAAGATTTACAGCCTCGGAAACCCTGTACAGGGTCACTATGAGTCAGAACCGACTCCATGACACATAACAACAACAACATTGTGCACCTTGGAGTCCTGTGTGGCACTACAGATCAGTACTAGAATGCTAACCAACACAACCCACCAGCCACTTCTTGGAAACCCTATACAGGGTCACTGACTCAGTGGCCCTTAGCAACAACAGCTGTGCACCTTTACCTGGCATGAGCCAGAGCAGCTTCCACCCCCACAACTACCCACACCTGTTAGATGGCCTCAAGAAAACTCCCAAACTGCTTTCTCTAATTTCTCTAAAACTCACCAGTGATTGACTATGTATCAGAGTGGATTTCTAGACTCTGAACTTGACATGCCAAAAAATTATATGGGAACAAAATTCTGGACAGATCTAGATAGGTCTAAACAGGTGGTAAACGTAGTGGTATGCCATTGAATTGAATCCGACTCAACACAACCCTACATAGGGTTTCCGAGGCTGTAAATCTTTATAGGCGCAGACAGCATCCTCTTTCTCTCATGAATGGCTGCTGGACTCCAACTGCTGACCTTGTGGGTAACAGCCCAACAAGTAACCTACTACGCCAAGAGGAGGGTGGATGTCCTTAATAAACCCAGAGACCAAAATGATTTGGGAGCTCTGGTAGTGAACCACAAGGTCAGCAGTTCGAAACTACCAGCTGTTCTGCGGGAGAAAGATGAGGCTTTCTGCTCCCATAAAGATTTGTAGCCTCGGAAACCCTGTACAGGGCGGCTATGAGTCAGAACCAACTCCACGGCACATAACAACAACAACATCACACGTAAGATTTTTAGAGAATGTAAAGGGAAGGACTCAAGGTGTTGCCACAAACCATCCTCCTGGTTTCCCAGTACAGCCAGGTCAGCCATCTGTGGGCTGGCTCAGGCTCTGCAATGCTTAGACACATGTTACAGGGCTGTTTAGCACCCTACTCTGCCAGTAAGCCTCAGCCCAAAGGCCCTCAAGCTCTCCCCCTCCATGGACCACCAAGCCCATGTCATCTCCTGTCAGTCTCCTGGTCCTCCTGCCACCACTCCTCCGCTGCTGCTTTTCATCATCTCTCCTCATCTCCAGAGTTACACCTCTGTCTCATTGGTCTAGGAAGTTTTCATTGCAGGGATCCCAGGAGGAAAAGACACGCTCCTCAGGTGCCATCAAGTCGGTACCGACTCACAGTGACCCTATGGACAACAGAACAAAACCCTGCCCAGTTCTGGGCCAACCTCACAATTGTGGTCAAGAGATCCCCACTTTCTGCCACTGGGATGGCTCATTTGAGGCCTAGTAGGACAGCAAAATTGACCAACCCACTCGTTATGGTTTCAGAAATCTTATTGACATATAGCTCCACTCTCTCTAGAACCAGTGTTTTGTTCTATTGTACATAAGTCACTGAGTCGGAACCGACTCAATGGCACCTCAAAACAACCCTCTCTCAAGGGTGCCATGCACCATACTTGTATTATTAACCAACTGTCCGATCCCCATGATGGACCACAACTACCTTAATTACACCTATCTGAGTTAATGTACTAGACTGCAAAGTCAGTTTGAACTGCAAGGTTGGTGGTTCAAGCTCACCAGTCACTCCTTGGAAACCCTCTAGAGGGTCGCTATGGGTCGGAACCGACTCGACGGCACTTAACAACAACAACAATCTACAAGTTGTTCTGCAGGAGAAAGATGAGGCTTCCTCCTCCCGTAAAGATTTACAGCCTCGGAAACCCTGTACAGGGTTGCTATGAGTCGCTTCCGACTCCATAGCACATAACAACCATCACCACCATCTGTGTAACAAAGCCAAGGCTAGAAAGGCCAGGTAGGAGTGATCATTAATAAAGCCATATTACTGAGAGCTCCAAGAACCCAGTTTAGAATCCCCATACTTGTAGCTTAACCTGCATCCTATGACTCTTGGCACACTCATTAACCTAAAGTCACCTTGCACAGAGGCCCCTGCTCTGTCTCAACTGTCTATCTCCTCTCAGAGAAATAAGCACCCAGCTTGTTCTCTTCTCAAAACCAATGCCCACATTCAGTAGGGCCAAAGAATCCAAAGACAGTCTCCTCTGAATATTGAAAGCCAAACCTGAATGACCCACTGTGGAAGCACTGGGCAAGGGGCAAAGCAACCCACCAGGCAAGCCAATCTTCTTCACGTTCTTTCTTCTTGAGCTAAGTTTACAATCCTGCTCCCACTGTTGTTCTTAAAATAAATTCTAGAGACACAAACAGTATGTCTCCATTAAACACAGACCACAGAAACCAAATAAAGAAGGAAATGTCTGTGCATCCAAACAAACAAACAAAACTTCCTGCCGGTAAAGCATTACTATTCAACATTAACACTACTCCACTTGCAGGTTAGCTGTCAGCTGTCACTAGGATTTAAAGCCACCAGGGCCAGATGTGACTCTCTCTCCCTCCACCGTCTCTACCCAAGTCCTGAAAGTCATAGTAAAAATGCATACCTATCCAGAATAGGTAGCATGTTGAACTATCAAACCTCATTATCTTCTAGTAAATGAGTGAATTTCCCATGCTTTCTTGGGAACAGACTTTGCAAGTGAGACGGTCAGAATGGGCCTGAGAATGAGGTCTTTAATGCAGGGTGGGACAGGTAATGGTGAATGTCCAAGAACAGGGAGGCTGGGGGCCTGATGTCTTCCCCCCACCACGGCCCCTAGTGATGGCGGTCTACCCTCCTAGAAGCTCAAACTGCCACAGGGGTTACATGATCATTGGTCATTCTACAGACAGACCGACACCTTCTAGACAAAGAACTGAGTAGCTGCCAGTTGAAGAACAGGGGCAGGAGTGAGCAATAAACTGGGAGTCAGGAGGTTAGCCAAGGAGGAGGTCCCACAGCCAAGCTTCCTGTGCCAGCTAGCCTGTCAAGTGGGCAGAGAAAGCTGCTCAGGTGTGGGTTCAGAGAGAGGGCAGGGCTTCCAGTGAACTAAGTCCCAAGGACATTGCTCAGAGGGTAAAGGAGGGGCTGAGAGAGATGCAGCAGGGATGGTCTGACCAGATTTGCAGGTCAGAGAGTTGCCCGCTGGAGAATGAAGTGAGGCAGCCGGAGAAGGAGGTAGGGTCTGTGCGGCCCACCATGCTGTGCCTGAGGGAGCACTAGGAGCAGATTCCTGACTCCAGAAAAGACCCTGAGGCTTGGCACAGAACTGTCACCGGCCACATTTAATAAGAGAAGAAAGGGAAGAGGGGAGAAGTAAAGGAAGGAGGAGAGGAGGCAACATTTGTTTTTGTGAGTGTAACAGAAGGCTGCTGTTCTTTGAAAAGCTAACACTGGCAACAAATAATGAAGGGCCAGCTCAACAGCAAAAGTGCTGTGAATCTGTTTCCAGCATGGGAACCACGTGGGCAGAGGGACCCACACGGTTATACCAGGCCCCCCACGCATGCTCTCTCTTCTGGGAAGCTAAGACTCCTGGAATTGGCAAGTGCTCCATGCACAGATTTGCAGCTTCCACTAAAAAGTTAGTGAGTGAGCTGGGTTTGTTCGCTGCTATGTCCCTAGGGCCTAAAATAGAGAAAAAGGACTCAGTCAAAACTAGTTAAATCAGTGGTTCTCAGTCAGGGTGATTTTGTGTGAGTGTGTGCACACATACACACATACCCTACCAACCTAAACCCCAACCCTACCTACCTGTCCCCCAGGGTACATTTGGCAATGTCTGGAAACATTCCTGGTTGTCTTAAATGGAAGAGGGGGATGTTACTAGTATTCCATGTCTAGAGACCAGAAATGCTGCTACTATACACAATGCACGCAGCAGACTGTTCCCCACCCCGCCCCAGCACGCCTCCACAAACACACAAAGAATCCTCAGCCCTAAGTATCAGTTGTGCGAGGTTGAGAAAGCTTATGTTAAATGAACAAATTTAATCTAATCAGAATAGGGAGAAAGCTATAGGGTCCACTTCACAGGAATATGCCTGGGGCTGATTTTGAATTTGATTTTCCTCCCCTCCCCATCCCCCCTTGTGAAGCCAGAGGAAGTCAGACAAGGCCTCCCTGTCATTTTCCACAATGCAAAGGTTTGAGATGCAGAGTAACCCACAATGCAAAGGTTTGAGATGCAGAGTAACCCACAATGCAAAGATTTGAGATGCAGAGTAACCCACAATGCAAAGGTTTGAGATGCTTAGCCAAGGAGGAGGAAGGCAAAAGAACTTCATTTATATGCCACTGACCATAAATCTGAGCGAGGTAGCCAAAGTTCCTGGCAGTCACATGACCCCAGCACTCCTCTTCAGGTCCCTAATGTCTGTGAACTCAGTCAAAATTGGTTAAACCAGTGGTTCTCAGCTAGGATGATCGCACTCCCACCCTGAGGACATCTGGCAATGTCTGGAAACATTTCTGGCTGCCATAGCTGGAGAAGGAGGATGCTACTCATATCTAGCAGGTAGAGACCAGAGATGCTACTCAACACCTACAATGCACAGACCTCAAAATCAACATGCACAAAACCAACGCCTTCCCCCCCCCATCACTAATGTACTTCCCATCAAAACCCTCGGGGTGCTCATAGACAGTTCCAATTTCTCACAAAGTTCTGTTCACTCTGTCACAGACAGCTCTCTGAATTAGCCCCTTCTCTCCCCACTCTCTATCCCTTTTGTCTCCATTTAAAAAAAAAAAGTTACCATTGAGCCAATTCCAATGCATGGTGATCCCATGTATATTATCATACAACTGTGCTCCATGGGTTCCCAATGACTGATTTTCTAGAAGGAGATCACCAGGCATTTCTTCTGATGCACATCTGGGTGGACTCAAACCTCCATCCTTTCAGTTAGCAGTCAAACATGAAGTTTCCACCCCTCAAGGACTCCTCTGCCACCATTTCTCACCCTACCGTCTCTCACCACAGTGATGGCAACCCACTCCTCAAACTCCCTAAATATCTATGAAAAGAGAGGTCAGAAGCATGTTTTCCAAAATGTGAATTTATTAACTCTGAGTGGATAAAGGAAGCTGCCACTGAGTCGAGTCCAACTCATAATGAGCCAACAGGACAGGGTCCAACTGTCCGCAGGGCTTCCAAGTCTATCAGCCTTTCTGGGAGCAGACCGCCACATCTATCTCCTTTGTAGTAACTAGGGGGTTTGAAGCGCCCAGCCTGTGGTGAGCAGCTCAGTGATTAACTCATTGCGCCAGTCACAAGAGTTCCCAGCATTTTAGAATGAAGGGACAATAATTCTGGCCTAGAGGTGGCCTGAGTAGACTTGGTCCAGCAGGCCTTGGAATCTCAGCCCAGAGAGCAGGCACTGTGGTCATCTCTGCTCCCCAGCACTCCACACAAGGCATGCATTGCAGCTCAAATGAAACCCAAGAAAAGGCTCAATGAACAACTCGCTCCCAGTCACTCCACACCCCGCAGTGACTCCAATTCTTATTAGCCATGAAAACCCCAAACCAAACCCACTGCCATCAAGCAGATTCCTACTCAGACCAATCCTACAGGGCAGACTAAACTGCCCCACAGGCTTTCCAAATGTGTAAATCTTTATGGAAGCAGATTGTCTCATCTTTCTCCCGCACAGCGGCTGATGGTTGGTCAACAGTCCAACACTTAACTCACTGTACCACCAGGTGGAAATTTCCACGTAAGCCAAGTCCTTGTCCATTGTTTCCAAAAGTTGCTCTAACAAATTACCGCAAATTGACATCTTAAACAACACAAATTATTCTCTCACTACTGTGGAGGGTGAAATCAAGATGGCGGCCAGGCTGGGTCCTGATGGAGGACTGTGGGGAGGGGTACCTGCCTTTCCCAGCTGCCAGACATTTGCCATCACCCCTGCGCATCCTGCCTCCCCCCATCTGTCTCTGGGTCTCTTCCCCTCTTCTTATAAGGACACCGGTTACATTGGATTAGGTCCCACTGGACTGCAGTCTGACCTCATGTGAACTAATGATAGCTCCAAGAACACTTATGCCCAATAAAGCCACACTCACAGGTGCCAGAGGATAGGACTTAAACATACATTTTGGGGGGTAAGAGGAGAAGGGACAAATGAACAAACGAACAGAACTCACCAGCCAGTGCAGACTGAGGTTTGTTCCGGCCTTCAAGGCTCTTCTTCACATTCCATCTTCTCCGGCCATGATCCTCACACCTTCAAAGCCCACCCCACCAGGTGTACTCCCCTCTCAGGCTTCAGCACCTCTCTGTCAGCACCAAGGCATGAAGGTACGTTCCCGACCCCTGACTAGACTGGAGGCCCCAGGAAGGCAGCAAGTTTTGTCCCTCTGTGTCTCCCAAGGAAACTGGAACAGTGTCTAATAAATGCTGGTGTGGCAATGGAGGCTAAGCACTGGACCAAAAGGCTGGTTCGAACTGCAAGGTCGGCGGTTCAAACTCACCAGCCCTGCCTTGGAAATCCTCTACAGGGTCACTATGAGTGGGAATGACTCAAGGACACTTAACAACAACAACAACAACAACAAAAAAACGTTAAAGGGAGTCCCTGGGTGGTACTAGGGATTAAAGTTCCCTGCTGCTAACCAAAGGATGGAGTTCACCCAGAGGCACCTCGGGGAGAAAGTCCTCATGACTGAAAACCGACAGAGTCCAGGCCAGTTCTAAGACACACTGGACTGCCACAGGCCAGGCACCCAGTGATTCAGAGTGGAAATAGTAACAACTAGTAGGAGCTGAAATGTGTCAATTGTTGTAAAGTCTAACTCCTATACTTGGACATAAGAGTTCTGGTGTGACCTGTGGGATAAAGCGCTGGCCAAAAGACAGTTCGAACCACAAAGTCAGCAATTCAAGCTCACCAATTGCTCCCTGTACAGGATCATTATGAGTCAGAACCAACTCAATGGCACTTAGATACAACAACAAACTTGTACATGGGAGTCCTAGTGTGTAGGATAAGCACTAGACTACTAACTGCAAAGTTAGTGGTTCAAACTCACCAGTCTTTCCTCAGAACCCTATGATTTGGAAATGATTCAACAGCAATTAACAACAACAACATACTTATAGATGAGCCGTGGTCTGGTGCTGTAGGACAAGCACGGGACTGCTGGCAGTCCAAACTCAGCATCCGTTCTCAGAAACCCTATCAGGGTCACGATGAGGAAAAACCGAAGGCACACAACAACATACTTGCCGTCTATCCCATTTGGGATGAGGACTTTGTTATGTTACTGATATCATCATCAATATAGGGTTCTTAGTCCTAAGCACTTTTGACATCTTAAAAGGGCATACTAGGTACAGAGACAAGCAAACACAGATGGGAAAGACCACATGAAGACCATGCCACCCAGGAACCTGGGAAGGGACGCTGAAGATATAAGAACCTCTCCCCAGGGCCAACAGAAAGAAAGACAGCCTTCCTCACCAAAGGGTTCCTTGAATCAGTCCTCTAGATTCCTAAACTGTGAGAAAATAAACGTGTGCTCATTAACACCATCCACTTGTGGCAACACTGTAACAACAGCACCAGATAAGATAAATGTTAACGTGAAATGGGGGAGGGAAAGGAAGCAGGTGAAATACTTCAAGCTGCTTTAAACTGTGCTGTAGACCACATATAAACACAGGTAAGGAACAGGTGTGTAACTGCAGGTAGCACCGGTAAGGCACTATATATACCACGTGCTTTGCCAGGCGGGTTCTCAGAACAAATCCTTCTGGGCCACGTTTTAGTAGCGGCATCCCAAGTATTAGCAACAAGGACAATTCCCATGGCCAACTCTCCCCAGTCCTCTCCCAGAAATGATGCATTTCCTGTTCAGGAGGCCATAGGGGAAAACAGAAGTGCACAACATAGCAGGTGATCATTTTAATGCCTCCCATATTTAATGTGTTTCAACACAAATCTGGGCTAAAGGCTTTCTATGAATAATGATTTAATTTAAGAAGGGCAATGAGTTCGTTCTGTCCCCAAACATGAATGAGTTAGATATTGCAACTATTACTCAAAGCGATGATGAGAAAGCTACAAACCCAATGGACCCATGAGAAGAGGGCAGGCTGAGACTCGGGACCCTGATGGATCACCACACTTCCATGAGTTTTCACTAAATCCATTCAACCTTGGACTGTATACAGGTTCTCACACCACTTACACAACAAAACGCATTTGTGACAACCATCTTTGAAAGGAGACAAACACCAAAGTAGGAAAATTGACTCCTAAGACCACAGCACTAATGGATTGAGACAGCTTCACACAATTCTCTCCCAGCCCTCGTGTAAAATCCAGCCCTCTCCTGTAATATCCAGCCAGACACCCCTATCTGTGTTACTAAGGAGGCCTGGTCTAGTGACCCCTTTAGTCAAGGCCATGGTGAGGCCCAGGGTCCCCATAAGGATGGGGGACTTGCCAGGATGCCCAGTGAACACACACCCCAGCCAGAGGGCTCCGAGCACACAGGAGAATATGCCTGATTCACCCTCAGTCAGTCGGCTCCTGAGATGCAAGTCCTTGGCAACACATTAAAATCACCTGGGGAGCTTTTAGGGCAAAAATCAGGATGGCAGGGCCCCAGCTCCCGCATTTCAGATTAAATTGATCTGGGGTGGTGCTGGGCACTGGTGCCATTTAAAAGCTTGCAGGTAAGTCTATTGAGCCAAGGTGAGACTCCTTGGCTCGTCCTGAGGAGGCGGCCGGCTAAGCAGCTTCAGCAGCACCAAGGGCAGACCAAGGGGCCTGCTTTCATCAGACCGCTACCATAAGAGCTCCCCCTGCAAACCCCAGGCACAGAAGACAGGCCACAACTTCCACTGCCTGAGGTCTTCACCACCAACTTCCCACCCACCTGTCCATTTGTCCCAAACCAAACAACCAGTTACATCAAATCAATTCTAACTAATGATAACCCCATATGAATAGAACTCGCCATAGGGATTTTAAAAAAACACACAAAACTTTCTATTGTGAATTGAGTGAAGGTTTACAGAGTAGATCATCAGTTTTGCATCCAACAAATCACACACTTTGTTTCATTTCAATGATTGCAATCCCTTCCATGTAACAAGAGTTATCGTACTTTCTCCTGATGGTTCCTATGTGGCACAGCAGGATAACACACTGGGCCACAAAATTGGTTTGAGTAGCAAGGTTGGCAGTTCAAACCCACTAGCTGCTCCTTTGAAACCCTAGACGCAGTTGCTATGAGTCAGAACCAACTCAACGGCACTTAACAACTCTTTCCTAACCCCTCTGAACCTTGTCCCCAGGAAAGTGCTGACCTTTTGATCTTGAATGGTTGGCCACATCATGGTGAGCAAACCTCACTAGTGTTGTCTCCCCTATACACTTATTCACTGTTTGGTTGGAAACTGGGCCACAAGGATGAGTTCCATGCCAGACCTGAAGGGTGGCCAAGCGCCATAAACAGTCTCAGGTTCCTCAAGTCTCTTTGTGACCAGTAAACTGGTCTTTTTCTTTACACTTTTGAGTTCTGTTCCACACTGTCTCCCACTCTATGCAGGACCTTCTAAAGTGATCCCTTTGAGAGCAGTTGGTAGTGGTGTCCGGGCACCATCTAGCTCCTTCTGGTCTCAGAGTTGTGGAGACTCCAGGGGGGTTTTCAGTGGCTGCTTTTTCAGGAGTAGACCATCAGGCCTCTCCCAGGGATGCCCTCCCTCCCTTCTGCAGTCACAACTGCTGCCGCCTCCCTGAAAGGAAGTCCAATCCACCGCCATAAGGAGCAAAGTGAAGGTTCCAGGAAACGTCAACATGAAAGCGTTCCCTACAATGACCCCACCACCACCATCTTCATGCTGTTTTTTTTTTTTTTTTTTTTTTTAAAGTCTGCAAGCACTTGCTACATGCAAGATCTGTGTGCTCAGTGCCTGACATACATCATCTCATGGATTGCCCCCACTGAGGTAGTTACTGTTATTATCCCCATTTCTCAGATGAGGGCCCTGAGGAACGGACTGTTAAGAATGAACCCAATGTCTCATAGTAAGTCAGTGTCAGAACCAGAATTCAAACCTAGGCAGCAGGCTTCCAGGCTATGCTTCTGATCATTCGGCTACTGAGGTCAATTCAATTTAAAATTAACACAAGGTCTGTCTTCATTCGGAGAAGCCCTGGTGGCACTACGGGTACCACTGCTAACTTCAGGGTCAGCAGTTCAAACCCACCAGCCACTCCATGAGGAAAAGATGAAGCTGTCTGCTCCTGCAAAGATTTACAGTCTCTGAAACCCTAGAGAGCATTTCTACTCCTATAGTCCTATCAGGTAAACTATGAGTCAGAATCAGCTTGGGGGCAGTAGGTTTTTATTTGAGAATGTGGTTTTGCCTCCTCAGGAACCTCCTCCTCCTCCTGGGAGAAGTTGGTCCAAGGCTATATTCCTCACAGGGCAGACCATATAAGGACCCCCAAGTGCAGCTGCTTGTGGGCTTATTTGAATAAACAGTTGGTTTAAATTGATTTTAAAGAAGCATATTCAAGCTCTCCTGTAGATCTCTAAATAAGCACCTCCAGGAGAGGGGTGCAGACATACCCAGTAGGCAAGTGTTGACAGGAATTTCTGATCAGAACCAGTGTTCAAAGAACGGAACCAAGAAGGTGAAAAGACCAGGAGAGGAACTGAAGCAGAGTTGAATAAAAGTTGATTATATTCAGGAGTCCTGGTGTGGGGCTATAGGATAAGCACTGGACTACTAACTGCAAGGTCATTGGTTCAAACTCACCAGCCACTCCTCCAAAACCCTATTCAGGGTCACTATGAGTCAGAACCAAATCTATGGCTCTTAACAACAACAAATTTCACATTGGTGATGCAATGGCTAAAGCACTCAGCTGCTAACTCAAAGGTCAGTGTTTTAAGCCCACTAACTGTTCGAAAGATGTGACAATCTGTTTCTATAAAGATTTACAGCCTTAGAAAGCCCATCGTGCAGTGTTTCTGTGTCCTGAGTTGGAATCAACTAGTCAGCAGTGGGGTTTGGTTTCTGTTGTTTTTTGGTTTTGTTTTGTTTTTATATTTAGCCTGCATAAAACAGGGTAACAGAAGGAAGTGGGATATGGAAGCTTTTCCATGAAAGACATTTCTACTGGCCCAGGGGACAAGAATGGGACCAATGGGTAGACAACATTGGGAGGGTGGCATCAACTACTGAGTAAAGGAGTTCCTGGTAGCCTCCACTTGGGGACCTCGGAGGCTCCCCTACCACTGGCTGCCCTGCTCTGCAGAGCTGAAGAGAAAATGACCTAATGTTCAGATAATTACCGAAAACAATTACAGTAAAGCAGTAAAAACTGTAACTTTAAATTAACATCAACTAGCTGCTTTCACTCTTTGAGAGAAAACAGCCTAAAGCAATGTATCCACTTCTATAAAATATACTGTAGGTAAGGAGCTCTGGTAGCGTAGTGGTTATGAGTCGGGCTGCTAACCTCAAGGTCAGCTTTTCAAAACTACCAGCTGTTCCATGGGAGAAAGATGAGGCTTTCTGCTCCCGTAAACATTTACAGCCTCGGAAATGCTGTACAGGGTCACTATGAGTCAGAACCAACTCCACAGCACACAACGACCACCACCACCATACTAAAGATAAATGGATCTCAAACTTCGGGTGTGCATTGGGGTGTGGGGAATGGAACCTTGTGGTTCAAACTGACCTTTCCATCCAGTGCATTATCCTGCAGAGCCATACATACCAAGACAAGCTATAGATGTGAGTTTCATATTTCTAGAAGCCACAATTTATAAGGCCAAAAGAAACAGGAAAAAAATTAATTTAACAGTACATTTTATTTAACCCAATACATTCCAAATATGATTATATCAGCATAGTTCAGTATATAAGGAGATCTGGTAGTACAGTGGATTACGAGTTGGGCTGCTAATTGCAAGGTCAGCAGTTCAAATCTACCAACCACTCCACAGGAGAAAGATGAGACTTCTAGTTCCTGTAAAGATTTACAGCCTCGGAAATGCTATGCGGGGTCACTATGAGTCAGAACTGACTCCACAGCACACAACAACCACCACCACCGTCATTCCAATATGTAAAAATAATATTTACTGTAAAAATTATTAATTAGATAGTGTACTTTCCTTTTTAATTTCACACTGAAGCTTTGAGATTCAATGTGTATTTTCCATGTATTTTATACATCTCAATTTGGATGCTAAATTTTCATTGGAAATACCCCATTTATATCTCAATTCTGTAACATTTACAGCTGGAAGAGTCGATTCACATACCCAAGATATTCCAAACACATTTAAAAGTTGCTCAATAACCAAAATGAAAACCTGTTTTTAAGTTTAAATTAGAATCAATTAAATAAAATTACAAGTCAGTTCTTCAGTCAGACCAGTGACATTTCAAGTACTCAGAGGATGCATGGTTGGTAGCTCAAACCCAGCAGCTACTCCCTGGAAATCCTATGAGTCAGAACTGACTGGATGACACTTCACGGAACGTGTGGCTAATGGTTACCATATCAGACAGCACAAAACTCAGGTTTTCTTTCTGTTCTAAATGATTCCATACCAACTGCTTTCCTTTCTTAGTCATTAAAAGGTACAAAGGCCTCTCAAAGGACAAAAACATAAGAGATTTGATGCTGCTGCTTTGAATACCTACCTGAGAGGCTTTTCGGATCTTGGTTTACGAGTCTGATAGGCAGAGAAACAGGAGCAGGGAGAAAGAATCCTGCCAGACAGCAGATTCCCAGAAGGCTGCTTGGGCCAAGCACCATAATGAGTATATGCTACTGTGTGCTGTCCAGTCAATTCGGACTCAAACTGACCCTGCAGGGCCGAGGAGAACTGCCCCAGAGGGTTTCTTAGGCAGAAGTCCTGATGTGGCATTGTAGGCTAAGTAGTGGACCAAAAAATCAGTTTGCATTGCAAGGTTGGTGTTTCAAGCTTACCAACCATTCCTCGGAAACCCTACGCAGGTCGCTGTGAGTGGGAAACGGACTCAACAGTACTTAACGACAACAGTCTTCATGGGAGCAGAGTGTCAGATCTTTGCTCCTACATTCACGGGTGGGTTCAAATTGCTACTGAGTACATACAATATCCATCTGAAGATGCCTTGGTGGTATGACAGGGAACCAGCTGCTAAGAAAAACACTGGTGTTGCAAACTCACCCAGTGTGCTCAGTGGGAGAAAAATCTGGCCACCTGCTTCCATTATGGTTGTTACAGTCTAGAAAGTTCTATGGGGAGACAGGGGCTGTGTGCTGATGCTCGGGGGTGGGTGTGTGGGGTGTACCCTTTGGTTGTTTGATGATGCATACAAGGGAAATGTTGTAATCATTGTAATGAAACAAAATACGATAGGATGAATGTAAAGATAATGTTCTCCCATGTAAACTATCACATAATGCACAATAAAAACTTACAAAAACAAAAAAATCCCTCTATGGGGAGGTTCTACTCTGTCACATGAGTGAAAATCAACTTGAGGACACTTAACAACAATATCCCACTTGAACATGCCATCAGGAAAGGCTAACCTCTTGAAAAGGACATCCTGGTTGTTAGAGAATCCGTAAACACTCAATGAACTATATTGTCACAAGAGCCATAGTGAAGAACGCAAACATGCCCAAGGATCACACCTCTGGATACACTGGGCAGTATACACTCTGTTACACCTGGGGTCACCGGGAGGCTCTGCCTACTCAGCAGCAACAACCCCATACAGTCCCTACCATCCTGTGGGTGGCACATCACTGAGAAGATTGAACACACCAGGAATCCTAGGTTAAACATAGTGGGAAACTTGCCCCAAGACCCCACTGCTATTTCCACGAGAGAGTCTTCCTTCTCTCCATGCCACGTGAGGGGAGAAATAGCATGTTGTATCCTCAACGCTGCAATACCAGGTAGAATCTAAGGCAGGCACGTAACCAGAGGCAGCAAAATCCAAGGCACTCAACAACCACACATTGGTCTGAAAATGAGACTGACTGGGAAGTGGGACCCGATAAGCAAAAGGAAAAGGTTCTGATAACTTTCTAGTTTATACTTTTTTTGTTCCACTAAATATACTATTCCTCCAGAGCTGCCCCCCACTGCTCACTGGGCACTAACAGCCCAGAGTCAGATAGATGCTAAGTCTCTACTGCCAGGGCTTATAGACCCTCAGAAGCTTTCTTAGCTATAAAGTCACAACTGCCATCCAGACTCAATTCTGTTTTCTGTAACCCAGATGCCAAGTCTGAAGTTCCCAGCATAGAGTTGAATCAGGCAGGGAAAACAATTTTCTAATCAAGTAATTGTAGCAACATCAGAGAAAAGATTTCTATAAGTGAACTCTGTCTTTTAACTTTGACTTTCTCAGAGAGTCCGTAACAAGGCTGCAGCAAAGCAATTTCCTAAGCTACTTAGGGCATCAAAACTCTAATGTGCTTGGTATAAAAGGCATGCAAAGCCTTCCCACTTCTTCTAAAGAATCCCAGAAATTGAGCTGATGAGGAAACATGGAGATTTCTTCTGGAACTGATTTAAAGGGCAGACAACGGACATAGGTGTTGAAGGGAGCAAGCCAAGGAAGGAAATTAACTAATTGATCTTAATATATAGAGCAGAGAGAGTCAGATAGAGAGAGCAAGGATCAGATAGCAACTGTCACATGCAGAATTATCCCAGAAGACCTTTCTGCCTTGGGGGCTAAGGAAGTGGCCTTGCCAAGCAGCCATGCAAGACCTAATGTCCCCAAGGTACTCCCCAACTTGAAGTTCAAAGTTAGCTTGTAACTTGATGATTTGAAGCACAGAATGCACTTCCCTCAGATAAACAGATGGCGGGGAGATTTCTGAGGCAGACTGCAATGATAACTGTCTGGCCTTGGCTTTCTGGCAGTGGGAAAAGAAAAAATAATGGCAGTCTGGGGAGATAAACAGAGCAGAGCCCCCAGGTCATGGCATCATAGAACTTGTTCTCAACCCTCATTTATAAGATACTGTCTAAGAACAAAACTAACATCAGGAAATCAGGACAAGACCATTTACAATAGCCACCCAAAAGATGAAATACTTCGGAATAAATCTAACCAGAGAAGCAAAAGACCTATACAAAGAAAACTACAAAACACTGCAACAAGAAACCAAAAGAGACCTACAAAAATGGAATATACCACATTCAAATGTCAACACTTCTCAAACCAATCTACAAATATAATACAATACCAATACAGATTCCAAAATCATTCTTTCAAGAGATGGAAAACTAATCAGTTAACTTTATATGGAAAGGAAAAAAACCCTGGATAAGCAAATCATTACTGAAAAAAAGAATAACAATGCAGGCAGTCTCTCACTTCCCAATCTCAAAACCTACTACAAAGCTACAGTAGTTAAAACAGACTGGTAGTGGTACAAAAACACATCAATCAATGGAACCGAACTGAGCAATCACAAAGATAGTATCCATCTATGCTCAGTTGATCTTTCACTAAAGGGTACCATGGATTAGATGGGGAAGAGATAGTCTCTTCAACAAATGGTGCCGTTAAAACTGGAAATCCAATTGCAGAAGAATAAAACAATATCCATATCTCACAAAATACAACAAAAGTGAATTCAATATGATTTAAAGACTCTGGTAGCGTAGTGGTTACGAATCGGGCTGCGAACCACAAGGTCAGCAGTTCGAAACTACCAGCCACTCTGCGGGAGAAAGATGAGGCTTTCTGCTCCCGTAAAGATTTACAGCCTCGGAAACCCTGTTCAGGGTCGATATGTCGGAACCGACTCGACGGCACTTAACAACAACAACAACAATATAAAACCAGTGTGGATTAAAGACCTATATATCCTGGGGTGGTGCTGTGCATTAATGCATCAGACTGTAAAGTTGTTTGAACTGCAAGGTCAGTGGTTCAAGCTCACCAGGTGCTCCTTGTAAACCCTATATAGGGTTGCTGTGGGTCAGAATCGACTCAATGGCACTTAACAACAACATATAAGATCTATATATAAGGACCTATATATTGGAGTCCTGGTATGGTGCGGTGGGCTAATGCGTCAGACTGGAAAGCCATTTGAACTGCAAGGTTGGTGGTTCAAGCTCACCAGCTACTCCTATACAGGGTTACTATGGGTCGGAATCAACTCGACGACTCTTAACAACTTTACAATATAAAACCAAGACCTATAAATCATCAATAAAAAAATAAGGGCAAACTTAGGGGCTCTGATACATGGCATAAATACACCACCACACATAACTGATAACACACAAGCAGCAGAAGACAAAATAGATGACTGGGCCTCCTAAAAATTAAACACTTACATGCATCAAAACATGTCACCAAAAGAACAAGGCAAAAACATACAGACTGGGAAAAATTTCTTGACCATGACATATCAGATAAGAGACTATGCTCTAAAATTTATAGAACACCTCAGCGCCTCAAACATGACAACACATAATCCAATTACAAAAATGGATAGAGGACATGAACAGACACTTCACCAAAGAGGACATTCTGGCAGCCAACAGACATATGAAGACATGCTCGCAATCATTAGCCATTGTTGTTGTTGTTAAATATCTTTGAATCAGTTCCAACTCATTGTGACCCTGTATAGGGCTTCCAAGGAGCAGCTGGTGATTTTGAACCGCCAACCTTGAGGTTCACTGCTTTATCCACAGCCCCATACCAGGATCATCAGAGGGGTGAAAATCAAAGCAACAATGAGATATTATCTTACCCCAGTATTAATAAATAGCAACATTATAAAATCAGAAAACAGCATATGCTGACAAGGGTGTACAAAGACTGGGAGCTTCCTACACTGCTGGTGGGATTCTAAAATGGTGCAATCAGTGTGGAAAACAGTACTAGTGCTTTCTCGAAAAGCTGGAAATAAAATACCATATGACCCAGAAATCCCTCTTGGTATATATTTCTTGATGTATCTCCTCAAGAAATATGAGCGGAGACATGAATAGCTAGCTATATGTACAACCATGTTCACTGCAGCACTGCCCACAATAGCAACATGACGGATACAACTTATATGCCCATCAGAAAAATGATTAAACAAATCTGGATGCATACACACAATGGAAAACTAGACAGAATATAGCAATGAATCTGCAAAACACCTCATGATACAGATGAACCAGGAGGGCACTGTTGTTGTTGTTAAGTGCCATTGAGTCGGTTCTGACCTATAGCAACCCTGTACAGGGTTTCCAAGGCTGTAAATCTTTACGGGAGCAGAAAACCTCATCTTTCTCCCATGGAGCGCTGGTAGTTTCGAACTGCTGACCTTAAGGTTAGCAGCTTGATTCGTAACCACTACACTACCAGAGCTCCATAATGCTGAGTGCAATCAGTCAATCACAGAAAGACAAATATTGTATGAGGTCACTATTGGTTTTCTTGATAAAAGAAACATTCTGTGATGTGATGGTTACCAGAAGTGAAAGCAAAGGAAAAATCCTTCACTGGCTAGAGTTGTTGTTGTTGTTATGTGCCGCGGAGTCGGTTCCGACTCATAGCGACCCTACACAGGGTTTCCGAGGCTGTAAATCTTTACGGGAGCAGAAAGCCTCATCTTCCTCCCGCAGAACAGCTGGTAGTTTTAAACTGGTGACCAAGTAGACACATGTTAACAGGGTGACAGGGCAGGCAATATGCAATAAGAGCAAGGCTGGCAGAGAAAAGACAGAATGTAGCAGGAGACACAGGGAGGAATACAAGACTCAAAGCGAATAGAGGTAAGTACGTTAACAGATGGTGTAGTCATTGCAATGAAATGAAGTACATGATTTATTGAACGCAGAATTGATTATCTACTCAGTAAACTTTATTCACGTCACAAAAAGTTTTTTAAAAATCAAATGAAATGCTATCATTACAACAGTGTTCCATACAACAAGCACAAGGTGCGCTGTGTGAGCCCACCAGCCACTCTGCAGGGGAAAGATGAGGCTTTCTGCTCCCTAAAAGGTGTAAAGCCTCAGAAATCCTATACAGGTTTGCTATGAGTCAGAACCAGCTCAATGGCACTTAACAACAACAATCCAACAACAACAACAGAGGACCGAACCAGTCTCCTAGGAGTTTCCTTGAGCCAAAACAAAAATTTTTTGTGACCATTCCAGTTACCATCGAGCCAATTCCAACTCATAGCAATCCCATGTATATCCAAGTAGACCTGTGCTCCACAGGGTTTTCAGTGACCAAGTTTTGGTTAAGATCACCAGGCCTTTCTTCCAAGGGACCTCTGGATGGATTCTAAGCTCCAACTTTCAATTAGTAGCCAAGAATGTTAATTGTTGCACCACCCAGTGGCTCACAAGCCAATAGAAAGTCTTGAACTCTGGAATACCTTGGTGCCACCCTCACTAAGGCAAGGGGACAGGACTGTCCCTCACCCCAACTCCACCCAGACCTAACTTCCTTGAAGTATTCTTAAACAAATCACATCTTCAACTAAAACACGAGCGCATACCATTATGATATTTGTGTGATTTCCCCTGTGGAGGGAGAGGGACACCCTCACAACTTCCTATGAGACCCTAAAGATAGAATTTCATTTTCTGAAAAGTGGTTTGCGGATAGTATCTTACATCAGTCTCCTCATCCCAGAAGACCACAAATATCAGCCAGGGAAAAACTCCCTACAGGTCATGGAGGCCCCAGGTTCCCTGGCCCCAGCCCTTGTACATACTGTTCCCTCTGTCTGGAAGGCGGGTCAGCTGCACCCTTCCTGGGGGTGACCACTACTCGGAGCAGGGGTCCTGTTTTCTTCTGCACAGTATGTTTCCCCAGCACAGACCAAAGACTCAATAAGGTGTCTGTGAAATGAAGTTAAGCTTTCAACTGTTCTTTCTCCTTTCAAAGTAAATACTATCTCAACCTTTAGTTTGTTTCGGTTGGAAACATTTGTTCCACCAGGAAGCTTTTCTCAAACAGAGAGCTCTGTTTTAGCTGTTACAATGAAAGCGTCCTTTTAAGAGAAGAATGCTTATTAAACATTTTTGCCATCACACAGCCAGCAGAAACGCAGGTGTAAAACATCCACCTTCTAGCCCTGCCTCTTGCTACATGTTTTCTCAGTGGAAATCAATTTCCCTGCAAGGCTCTCAGAGGGGTTTCCTACTTCTCCCACTCTACCCTCCCTGAAATCCCCCATCTCTGTCTATTTCTGACAAGAACATGGCTGTCAAAGGCATCCTAGAGAGGGAATGTTCTTAAATTTACTCCTTCTCAAGTCACACGAGAGTTTTTGCAGAGCCAAACTGGTGGGTTGGGCAGTCCTATCCAGCGGGAATGCAGAGCTGCCATTAATTATTACTAAGCACTAATGGAAATCTAACTTTATTTACCCCCTCAAACTTGGCATGGATTATTAGAACAAGAACCCAAGGCAACATGAAATGCTTTAAGAAAGAAACAGTGCAACAGACTCAAAGTTTAAACAGCTTTTGCTGCAGCTCATTCGCAATCTTAGGAGTGCTGCAGAATCCTCTGTGAAACACACCTTCCTGGGCCCCACACACAGTGCAGGATTGATGGCACTGGAGAAACTGCATTTCTAATAAGCTCCCGAGAGGTGCTCTAATGCTGGTGCTGAGACCCCACTTGGAACTTCTCAGAGACCCTATATCCAACGGAAGAAACACTGCCCGGTCCTGTGCCACTGTTGCAGTTACTGTGTCATTTTATCTCACTGGGGGGTCTTCATCTTTTTCACAGACCCTCTACTTTACCAAGCATGGTGTCCTTATTCAGGGATTGGTCCTGTCTGATAACATGTTCAAATTACAAGTGATAAAATCTCGCCATCTTGCTTCTAAAGAACATTCTAGTTATATTTCCTCCAACATAGATGTTTGTTCTTCTTGCAGTCCATGGTCTATTCAATAATCTTCACCAACACTGTAATTCAAAGGCATCAAATTCTTCTTTGGTCTTCCTTATACACTTTGACTAGCACTGCTAAACATAACACCCCTGCCACCAGGTGAGCGGCAGGATCAAACCCCGACTTCTTACTGAACACAGAGTCAAGATGAGCCCAGTACCAACCCAGCTCCCTTAGAACACAGGTGTGCCACCATTCAAATCAAGCCATGGCCTCACCTTCTTAATTTTCAAATCAAAATAAACCTCCCACACCACACACATGATTTAATTAAACAACGCTGTATATTTTTGTTCATATATGAGTTCAAGATGGCATGAGATTGGGAAAGAATTGTAAGGGATAGGACCGCCTGTCCAACAGAGTACTAACAGCTAAGGGCTTACTTAATGTATCAATATTACCTCTTTAATTGTAACAAATGTAACATGTGTCAGAAAAAGCAAAATGTTAATAACAAGAGAAAAGTGTGTGCAGGTGGGAAAGGGAAAACATGAGAACATTCAATACTTTCTGTACAAGTTTCTACAAACCTGAAGCTGCTCTAAAAACAGTCTATTTTTTAAAGTAATACCCTGACTGACAAAACCAACACCACACAGGACAACAAAAACAAATGCCCTCAGCTTCCGTACCTCAAGTTCAATTTCCCCAAGGCATCTCCCTCTACTATGGTAACTGGAGGCTCTGATCATTAGACAAGAAGCCCCTGGTTGCTGATAAGTGCTGTCAAATTGGTTTCCCAGGAGTGGCTGGTGGGTTTGAACAGCCGACCTTGCAGTTAGCAGTCTAGTGCTTACCCTACAGTGCCACACCAGGATTCCAAAACACTCACTCATGAATAAATACAATGGACATACACATGAAACCATTTCTGACCCAAACAATGGGTAATCGAATTCTAAACTGTGTAAGACAAACGTCATAGGCTTTAGCGTTTCCACATAGGTAATCTGGGATTTCATCACATAAAATGCACTAGTCTTACAAGACCCACCTCCCTGGGTGCCCTACCCCCACCCCAATATGTCTCTGCGTTGGAGCCCTTTCAACAGATTTCCTACTCAATCTAAAAGAATCACTGTAAAGTTTCAGCTTCCCACAACTTCATTTTAAAAATTTAATATGTACTTGTCCCTGTGGACCTCAGCAACAGCATATAAATCCAGACCCTGACTTTGAAAGCAAACGTTCTTCCCACTTCCAGTGCTAAGAGGTGCCCTGTCCCTGTCCTATAGGTCACTGGATCCGGCACTTCAAGCCAAGAGAAACAGCCTGGTGTGGCATCCCCAACACTGGGGATGTTTACCAAGCTTGTGATTTTTTCCATGCTGACATTTATCCCTATACTCATAAATTGGACAAGCAAATGACGCTCGCAGATTAAAATATTCTGTTTCATGAAATGAAAACCCACCACCATGTTAGCTGTGAAAGGGATGTGGGGGAAGCTAGCACATCTGGATCCAATCACTAGAATTTTACATTCTTAGCATCTTCCATCCCAGAGTGTAGGCAGCCTAGCACAAGGGGCAGAACATGCGACTAACCCAAATCCTAGAATCCTGACCCAGGCTTTGCCACTCTCCCGATGTGTGACCTTGGGCAGAACACCTGACCTCTTTGGGGCCCAGTTTTCTCTAGAGTCTTGGAAGCCATGGCAGCCGTGCTAACTAGTAATATGATTCAAGTGTTGATGAATTTATAATAGCCTTTGCTTTTCCGCTTGATTTTATCTGCAAAGATTCTGATTCTCCTTGGAGGAAGCATAGGCATTGTTCATTTCTCTCAGGGGCACGTCCCTCCCAGCCCCCTCCTCCCTCTCCACTGCTTGCCCAGCCCAGCCCAGCCCAGCAGCCTCTTGGAGCAGGGGCTGTGATGAGAAGAGGCCACAGGAGACTTTCCCAAATTGGCACTGAGCTCTCTCCGACTAATGTCTAGCACAGCAGGCCTTTAGTTCCTCAAATAAGCTTCTAATTGTCTTTTCCGAAATGTGCAGGGCCGCTTCTTTCAAGCCATTTGGCAAGGGCCTCGAGGGGTATTTTCTCTGACATTGTGCTTGGAGGAGGAGGATTTAAGAGTTTGGAGGAGCATTAGAAAAATTACACTCTGTCCTAGATGGAAATAAAATGGCCTTTTCAGAGACCCACTGCTGGTGTGGTGTAAAGTCCTGTACATAGGTCTCCAAACTTCAAAAGACCTATCTGTACATGTGACTCTCAGACGTCTCCCAGGGATGGCGAAGAGGTGTCCTGATGGGGTAATGGACTCCAGGAATCGTGCCATACAGCCCCACAACAGGCCCTAGTACGGGGGCTGGAAACAGACTCAAACAGTGAGGAAGTGCCACTCTAGAGGCTGTGGAAAGAGTACTTAATTGGGAGTCAGAAACTTGAGTTCCAATCCCTGCTCTACCCTCTCTCTTGACTCCTCACTTTCACAGTACTCAGGTCTTGCTACCATACCATGATATTTTAGTGTAAAACACTGACAAGCACCTAGTCCTCAAATTCAATGTGCATACAAGTCACATCAGAATCTAATTAAAATGCATAATCTGAATCAGTAGGTATGACATTCTGCATTTCCAACAAGCTCCCAGGTGATGCTGCTGTTGTTGGTCCATGGACCAGTCTTAAGAAGTAGTAGTAAAACTTGATAGAGAAGTGCAGTTCAAAGACAATGGAGGTTAACACGCTGGGCTGCAAAGTTGTTTGAACTGCAAGGTCAGCTGCTCAAGCTCACCAGCTGCTCCTGGAAACCCTCTATACAGTCTCTATGGGTCAGAACCAACTCAATGACACTTAACAACAACAACAATAAACACTCTTGGACGCAGCAGTCAAGAAATCAAATGATAAGCATTAAGTAAATCTGATACACACAACCTCTTTAAAATGTTAAAGAATAGAAATGTCACATGGAGAAATAAGGTATTTCTGATCCAAGCTATTTTCAATTAATTGCCTCATGTGCATGTGAAAGTTGGACAGTAAATAAGGAAGACTGGAGAAGAACTGATGAATTTGCATTATGGTGTTGGTGAATATTCAAAGTACCATGGAATGCCAGAAGAACAAACAAACCTGTCTTGGAAGAGTAAGTCAGAATGCTCTTAATTTGATTAACTGCTTCCATTGAGTGTTGACAGTTGATCCAAGAAGAATGAAGTCCTTGACAACTTCAATCTTTTCTCCATTGATAAGAATGTTGTTTATTGGTCCAGTGGTGAGGATTTTTGTTTTCTTTACATTGAGATGTAATCCATACCAAAGGCTGTGCTCTTTGATCTTCATCAGTAAATGTTTTAAGTCCTCTTCACTTTCAGCAAGCAAGGTTGTATCATCTGCATATCGCAGGTTGTTAATGAGTCTTCCTCCAATCCTGATGCCACATTTTTCTTCATAGAACCCAGCTTCTCAGATGATTTGCTCAGCATATAAACTGAATAAGTATGGTGAAAGAATAAAACTTTGTCACACACCTTGCTTAATTTTAAACCATTCAATGTTCCCATGTTCTGTTTGAACAACTGCCTCTTGGTCCATGTACAGATTCCTCATGAGCACAATTAAATGTTCCAGAATACTCATAAAAAAAAAAAAAAAATGGAATTTTTACAAGAACTTTTTGAAGCCCCCTCGTATTATCTAATCCAGTCTTTACCAAATAACCCTAATTCTGATCAATGATATGTGAAGGGGGACGGGGCAAATACAGGTCAATTTACTCACAGCATGTTTTATACTACAACTGCAACTTGTCATTGTTAAGTGCCATGGAGTTGTTAAGTTTCCAAGGAGCGGCTGGTGAGTTTGAACCGCTGGACCTTGCAGTCCAGTACATTATCCCACAGCCCCACAGCCCCGCGTCAGGACTCCCAGAGAACTGCATCGTATAGGGATGACTTAGTTGTACATTCTACTGATGAGGATACCAAAGCTTTAGGGGTTAAGTGACTTGCCCAAGGTCAAACTGTAAATGGTAGCCGCTTGTGACAGACTTTCACATCAGACTGTGTGCGACCTTTGCAACCCTCCTCTTTTTTTTTTTAAGCCTCTTGTTCACTCACAGCCTCCCAGACTACGTATTTCTCATGAGGGTAGGACTTACGCCCATTCTGTCCTGGGCTGTATGCACTTAGTTGTTGTTGAACATTACCAAAATTGAAATGGAACGCATAAATGTCTATATACTAAACATTTGTCGTTAAGTGCTATCATAGCAAACCTAGATAGGGTTTCTGAGGAGCGCCTGGTGGGTTTGAACCGCCAAACTTACAATTAGCAGTCCAGTTCTTATTCTATAGCACCACACCAGGACTTCCATGTACCTAATGTTGTTAAGCATCACTGGGTTGGTTCTGGCTCATAGATACCTTGTATAAGGTTTCTGAAGAGTGGCTGGTAAGTTTGAACCACCAACCTTGTGGTCCAGTACTTTATCAGCACCACACAGACTCCATGGACCTAAATGTTGTTAAGTGCTGTCCAGTTGATTCTGACCCTCAGAAACCCTGTACAGGATTTCCAAGGAGTGACTGGTGAGTTTGAACCACCAACCTTGCAGTTCATATCAACTTTGCAGTCCAGCGCATTAACCCACAGCGCCACACCAGGACTCCATGTACCTATTGTTGTTGTTGTTGTTGTTATGTGCCATCGAGTCGATTCCGACCCATAGCGACCCTGTATAGGGTTTCCGAGGGTGTAAATCTTTACCGGAGTAGAAAGCCTCATCTTTCTCCCGCGGAGCAGCTGGTAGTTTCGAACCACTGACCTTAAGGTTCGCAGCCCGATTCGTAACCACTACGCTACCAGAGCTCCTTTTAGACATCCAGAAAAAATATTGCCTCCCTAAGTACCAACTGAGATAATGCAGGCAAAATAGTTTTCAAATAAGTATGAAACAAAAAGGGCTCTAGAGGAAACATTTGTATCAGATAAGGAATATTTCCATTGCAAACTAATTAAAAAAAAAAAAAAAAGACCAACAGAACTCTTCTAATGCTTTTTTTAAAAATCAGATTTATTGCTGTATCATTACATAAAAGGTGCCTAGGTTTAAACATGTGGCTGGGAGCCAAAAGGTTAGTGGCTTCATGGGAGAAGACCTAGCAATTTGCTTCTGTAAATATTACAACCAAAGAAACCCTATAGGGTCGTTCTACTGTTGCATGGGGTAGCTATAAATCAGAATCAACTCAAAGGCAATTACATACGGTAAAACTGATCCTTGGCAATGGTTGTTAATGTTATTAAATGCCATCAAGTCAGTTCTGACTCATAGCAACCCTTTATAGGGCTTCACAGAATTTAAATCTTCGAGGTTTTAAATTCTCCTGCAAAGCGGCTGGCAGGCTCAAACCACAGACCTTATGTTTCGCAGTCCAGTGCTTTTTGATGGGGCCACAGCCACCGTAGAGGTTGTTGTTGTTAAGTGCTGTCGAGTTGGTTCCAACTCATAGCAATCCTGTACAGTACAGTTCTAGAAATTTTGGCAGTCTCTCCTACCTTTAAAATAAACTTAGCTCTTTGTGGACTCCAGGTGTGATGTTGTAAGATCAGCACCGGAATGAAAGCCAAAACAACCCACCAGCTGCTCCTCCGGCAACCCTATACAGGATTGTTATGACTCAGAACCAACTCAAAGACCTTTAATAACAGCAACATTTATCTTAACGTTTCAAGATAGATAATGTTAATGTCACATGTTATTTAAAGTGACATGAGCATGCGTGGCCTAATGCTAAATTGGAAATCTCCATTCTGCCTAAAGAAAGAACACAGAACTGAAAAGTTTGCCTCCTAAGGGAAAAAAATCAATCTGCAGAAAAATCTGCAAAGCATAGAGCAGGGATTACCCAGAGCATGGGCAATGCAATAGTGTCTCATTTACTATAGAAAAGAATGCCTCGTTTCAATCCCCCCATATGAAAGTATTTCCTCTTTTTTTTTTTTGGTATGAGCATGGAGTCCAATAACATAAATATATTTCTACCAGAGGTCATCCTTCAACCACCTGTGCAGTTTAAAACCACAAAGCCTCCCAGAATCAACTTCAAACATTTCTATTATATCAAATAATATTACTAACTCCAGAAGAATTTACCTGGACAAATTATATAACTTCTTTTGTTTAAAGGTTTTTCTTTAAAATACTGTATGAGCTTATGCTTAAAAGGGGGGGGGGGACAGTTGATTATTCAAATAAAAAATTTAGCAATTTATTAAAATTACAATGCAGCATGAGGCGTTGATAACTTCAGACTATACAAGAGCATTACAAGTCATAAAACAGGAACAAATCTTACGGTAAACAATGACCATATTTACAAATAGCACTATGGTTTTGTTGGGGGTTTTCTTTTTTGCAAATCTAGGCACCGTTTTTTTATATGCACTGTGCATGTGGATGTTATTTACATGACAATTGACATGCAAAAAACTATGGTAATCTACAAGTGTTTCTCACCCTAATATGTGACTAGCTAAAATTAAAACAATCTACATCAGTGGCATTCAAACTCTAATGTACATAAACATCATCGGATTACTAAAACTACAAATTCTTGGACCCCACAAAGACCAGTAAATAAGAATCTCTGGAAAGCAGACGTGGGCATCAATAGTCCTTAACTAGAACTTGAGGTGGTCCCTGCACCACATTCTAAGAAGTGGTGACCTTAGCGAGAAGAATGCATTTGATTAAATAATCACCTAGAACAAAAAAGTCAAGACTGTGAAGTAACTCAGACAATGTTCCTGAATATGGATTACAATCCATGGGTTAATAGCTAAGGTTCAGACATCTTTTAATTATTCAGAGACACTGTCATTGTAATATCAACAGATATTATTACAGTGACAACACTCCATTAATGGTGTGGTATTTAACACAATGATGCTCAAAGAGCAGTCTCTGGACTAGCAGCTTCAGCAGCACCAGAATTGGGTGCCCCCCGCCTCACATGCACTGAATAAAAACTCTAGAGGCGGGTCTCAGGAATCAAATTTTAAATTATTCTTCAAGTGATTTTTATGCACTGTGTATGCTCTAGCACAGACTTCTGGTGTGGTGTTGTATGACCAGCACTGGTCTGGGAACCACAAGGTCAGCAGTTCAAACCCACCTGCTCCTTGGAAACCCTATACACGGTTGCGATAAGTTGGAACCGATTGGACGGCACTTACAACAACAATGCTCTAGCACAATTTAGTTAATGAAAATACTTTCCATAATAATGAATGCTTAATAATTACTTTATAAATTATTTTTTCTTTGCTCAAGTACCCAGTGGAGTCCTGGTGTGGCGCTGTGAGTTAATGCGCTGGACTGCAAAGTCGCTTTGAACAACAAGATTGGCAGTCCAAGCTCATCAGCCACTCCTCAGAAACCCTATACAGGGTCAGTACAGGTCGGAACCAACTTGGCAGCACTTAACAACACAAAAGTACCCAGTGCTAATTTGCTACAACACCCTCTAAAATGATCTCCTTGGATCCCTCTCCAACCTTACTTCACCCCCAACTCCTCACCCCACCCACCCCCTAAAAGGTACATCTGTGCTGCACAGAAAGCTGCAGTCTGGATAATTTGTCCTTGAGCTGAGAGGCAATTAGCATGACCATAGGTCCTGGTGTGGTGCTGTGGGTTAATGGGCTGGACTACAAAGTCACTTTGAACACCATGGTTGGTGGTTCAAGCTCATCAGCTGCTCCTTCGAAACCCTATATGGGGTCGCTATGGGTCAGAACCGACTCGACAGCACTTAACAACAGTAATAACAGCCATTAGTACAGAGGCAGCAGGGCTACCATACAAGTTAATGACCCACTGCAGCCCTACATCCCAGAGTGCCATCCCAGGCAAGTCAGTCCACACAAAAATCAAATGGGAATTGGGTGGTAGCAATAGTACTTCCCCCTGAAAATACATGAACGTTTGAGGGCATTAGATCTCCTGAGGAAACTTATTAAAAATACAGATTCTTTGGTTGCATTCGTAAGTTTCCCTCGAGGCCCCCCAAATTTGAATATTTAATAAGTTGCCCAGGAAACTTTTATGCACATCAAAATTTGAGAATTACTCTTCTGAGAGGAGAAACATGATCTGGTTAGAGTTCCTGCTGAGCATGACATCTGAAGGCTTTTGCCTGCAAGTGATTCCAGCCAGGCGGAGCTTCATTCCATCTTGTGCATGGTTTTGAGTATCCGAATGCCAGTTTTCCTTGAGTACCGCATGCACCTCTGACAAGCAAACTACCAGAGTTGGCAGCAGAGTCTATTTAAAAGTGGGTCTGCATCAACGGAGAAGAGCTGAGAGCGGGACCCTATCCAGAGAAGCAGAGATATCTGAGATGGAGACAGAGACAATGATGTGGAGTGATGAAGCGGCTGGGGACTTTGGATCCAGAGAGGGAAAGGGACTGTGGGCTGAAGACTGGGGGGCGGGCCGGAGAGAGAGAGTGTAGGGGGCGGGTTTCTAGAATATACCCTTTGGTAGGTTGATGATGCATGGAGGTGATTGGAACCATGGCAATGAAATGATATACCATGGAATGAATGTAAAACTAAAGTTCTTTCATGTAAACTGTCATATAATTCACAATAAAACATTTAAAAAAACAAAACAAAAAAAGTGGGTCTGGAACCACCTCCCCCAGGACCTTTGCTGGGCACACCCCTTAATGATAACCTAGTAGTGCTGTCATACCCAAGAGCCTCAAAGACAGTCTAGAAGCTTCCCTATCTGCAAGAGGCCCCTCCCTGCTTCCTTAGGTCCTGCATGTGTATGCCCCACAGTGATGCACAGTTGTGCTTGTAGGAGGAGGCTCCTTTGTCCCCCATGCCCCATAGAGAAGGTCACCTCATAGAAGGATAATTTTGGGAACTCATCATGACATCTCTGATTTCCCTCATCCAAGTAATCTATGTTATCTGTCTCCTGTTCCTGTTCAAAGCATAATAAAGAGTCTCTATGTAGTCCTGGTGTGGCACTGTAGGATAAGCACTGGACTGCTAACCACAGGTTGGTGGTTCAAACTCACCAGTTGCTCCTCAGAAACCCTATCAAAGGTCGCTATGAGTCAGAACCAACTCAACACGCACGCCACAACACCAACCAAGAATCTCTATAAATTTATATATGTGAAGATGGAGTCTTTTTCTGTCCTACGACAGAGTCAAACTTACCCTGTATTTCATATGTAAATCTAACTATACCTCAGCTTCCTCAAAAGTAGAAGAAATAACACCTGCCTCAAGGTCGGAGGTTCAAACTCACCAGAAGCTCCTTGGAAATCATATACAGTGTCACCATAAGTAGGAACCAATTCAATGGCACTTAACAACAACAACACAGGACTGTCAACCGCACATCTATCAATTTGTTGTACTGCCGTGGCTTGTGTGCTGTAAGGCTGGAAGCTATGCCATTGGCGTTTCAAATGCCAGCAGAGTTATCCACGGTGGACACGTTCAGAGGAGCATCTAGATAAAGAACAGACTAGGAAGAAGAAATAGGCGGTCAACTTCTGATGGATTGTTGTTGTTGTTAAGTGCCATCTAGTTGGTTCCAAACCATAGCGACCCTGTATAGGGTTCCTGAGGAGTAGCTGGTGAGCATGAACCACCAACCTTGCAGTTCAAACTGACATTGCAGTCCAAGGCATTAACCCACAGTGCCACACCAGTCCCTGAAAAATCTTATAAACAGCAATGGAACATTGTCTGATATAGTGTTCAAAGATGAACCCTTCAGTTTGGAAGGCACTCAAAATACAGCTGAAGTAAGAGCTACGTCCTCAGAGTAGCTGTTGCTGTTAAGTGCTATTGAGTCAGTTCCAACTCATAGTGACCCTGTGTAGGGTTTCCAAGGAGCAGTTGGTGGGTTTGAAGCAACAACTCTGCAGTTCAAACAACCATGCGGTGCAGTGCATTATCCCATAGCGTCAAACCAGGACTGTACTCCTCAGAGTAGTTGTTGTTAAGTGCCATGGAGTCTGTTCCAACCCATAGTGACCCCGGTATAGGCATAGAGTCGGCATTAATGATGTGGATGGAGTCAAGCTTTCAGGACCTTCATTTACTGATGAGACATGCTCAAAATGAGAAGAAACAAGCAGCAAACATCCACTAATAATCAGAAAAAAAGGACTGCTCAAAGTATGAATCTATGAAAATTAGAAGTCATCAAAAATGAAATGGAACACATAAAGACTGATATCCTAGGCATTAGTGAGCTGAAATGGACAGGTTTGGCCATTTTGAGTCATATAATCATGTGATTTACCATGCTAAGAATGACAGATTCAAGAGGCTTGTTGTTGCATTCATTGTCAAAAACAACATTTCACGATCTGTCTTGAGATACAATGCTGTCTGTGATAGGATAATGTCTGTATGCCTACGTGGAAGACAAGTTAATACAACTATTATTCAAATTTATGGACCAACCATCAAAGCCAATGATGAAGACATTGAAGAATTCTACCAATTTCTTAAGTTTGAAATTGCTCAACCATGCAAACAAGATGCATGGATAATTACTAGTGATTGGTATGCGAAAGTTAGGAACAAAGAAGGATTGGTAGTTGGAAACTATGGCCCAAGTGATAGAAATTATGCTGTAGACAGCATGATATATATATATATATAGGTTTTTATTGTGGATTGAGTGAAAGTTTTCAGGGCACATCATCGGTTTCACATTCAAACATTCATATACCTTGTTTCATTACATTGATTATAATCCCAGCATGATAAATTTTTGCAAGACCAATAACTTCTTTGTTGCAAATACCTTTTCTCAACAACATAAACTTCATACACATCGATTTCACCAGATGGAATACACAGGAATCAAACTGACTAACTACATCTGGGAAGAGAGGATGGAGAAACTAATTATCATCAGACAAAACAAGGCCAGGGACCAACTGTGGAACAGACCATCAATGCTCATATGCAAGTTCAGGTTGAAGCTGAAGAAAATTAAAATAAGTCCATGAGGGTCAAAATGTAACCTTGATCGCGTGGTTGCTGTTGAGGTAAGACAGCAAGAAAATCATGCATGAAGAAAGAAAAAGGTCATTAAAAAGTCAGGAAAGAAAAGAAAAAAATGAGATGTCAGAAGAGAGTCTGAAACTTGCTCTTGAACATAGAAAATGTGAAGTAAAAGAACTAAACAGAAAATTTCAAAAGACAGCTAGAGAAGACAAAGAAAAATATTATAATGAACTGTGCACAGACCTGGAGTTAGGAAATCAAGAGGGAAGGACAAGTTCAGCATTTTTCAAGTTGAAAGAACTGAAGAAAAATTCAAGGCTCAACTTGCAATCCTAAAGGATTTTATAGGTAAAATATTGAATGATGCAGGGCACATCAGAAGAAGTTGGAAAAATCCAAGTTGCTGTACCAAAAAAATTGTTCAACATTATGATCAAGAATCCAAGCTACACTAAAAGCATTAGCAAAAAACAAAGGTACAGGAATTGATGGAATAAAAATCACAAACTGGAGGCCCTCACTCATTTATGCCAAGAAATTAAGAAGACCCATATTTGTGTCCATCCCAAGGAAAGGTGACCCAACAGAATGTAGAAATTATTAAACAGTATCATTAATATCACATGCAAATAAAATTTTGCTTAAGATAATCCAAAAATGGCTGCAGCAGTAAATGGACAGGAAACTGCCAGAAATTCAAGCCACATTCAGAATAGGAGACAGAATGAGGGACTATCACTACTGACCATCACATGGATCTTGGCTGAAAGCAGAGAATACCAGAAAAATGTTTATTTGCAAAGGCATTATTTGGTTATGTGGATCATAACTGTTATGGCACTGTAGGATCTGCAGTAAACTGCTCACCACAAGGTTGGTGGTTCAAACCCACTAGGTGCTCCTGAGAAACCCTACATAAGGTCGCTATGAGTCAGAAGACAGCATTTAGCAACAACAAACTATGGATAATATTACAAAGACTGGGAATTCCAGAAAACTTAAGTGTGCTCATGTGGAATCTGTACATAAAATAAGAGGCTATCATTCTAACAGAACAAGGGGGAATGCTGTATGGTTTAAATTCAGGAAAGGTGGGCGTCAGGACTGTATACTTTCACCATACTTCTGAGCAAATAATCTGAGAAACTGGACTATATGAAGAAGAATACAGTATCAAGATTTTAGGAAGATTCATTAGCTATCTGTAATATGCAGAGGTTACAACCTTGCTTGTTGAAAGCCAAGAGGACTTGAAGCATTGATTAATGAAACTCAAAGAATATAGTCTTCAGTGTGGTTTACAACTCAATGTGCAGGAAACAAAATCCTCACCACAGCTGGACCAATAAACATCATCATGGTAACATGGTAAACAGAGAAGAGATTTAAGTTATCAAAGATTTCATTTTACTGGATCCACAATCAATACTCATGAAAACAACAGTTAAGAGATCAAATGATGTACTGTATTGAGCAAATCTGCTGCAAAAGATCTTTTTAAAGTGTGAAGGAGCAAAGATATCACTTTGAGGACAAAGGTGCACCTGACCCAAACCATGGTATTTCCAGTTGCTTCATATGCACGTGAAAGCTGGACAATGAATAAGGAAGAGCAGAAAAAAACTGAGACATTATAATTATGGTGTTGGTGAAGAATATTGAAAGTATCATGGCCTGCCAGAAGAACAAACCAATCTGTCTTAGAAGAAGTACAACAAGAATGCTCCCCAGAAGCCAGGATGGTGAGTCTTGAGTCTCATGTACTTTGGACATGTTATCAGGAGGGAACAGTCCCTGGAAAAAGACATCATGCTTGGTAAAGTAGAGTGTCAGAGAAAAAAAGGAAGACCCTCCCCCAGCGAGATAGACTGACACGGTGGCAGCCAGCCATCCTCAGAATTGTTCAAACATAACAATTCTGAGGATGGCGCAGAACTAGGTAATTTCATTCTGTTGTGAGTAGGGTTGTTCTGAGTCAGGCCAACTCCACGGCGTCTGATAACACAGGCTTGTCAGGATGACAATCTATGTTTGTGGTTCTAGTAAAATGTAAACTGTCAAGCATATTGTCAGGAGATCAGGCAGGAGTAGAATTCCTCAACAGTTACCAACTAAGGTTCCTTCAGCCTAAAAAGGTCACCTCCCTAACAAACTAACAAGCAGTCTGTGTCACACTCTGATGCTGAGACCCAGATAGTCTGATCATCTGTCAGATTCTGGCCCTTTTCCTATCCCCTTTCTAAGGGGCACTTAACCACCTGATGTTTCTCACATTCCTTAGGACTTGCTCTAATCTCTTTACCAGGTACTTAAACGAAGTACCATATAAACTGTCAACTTCTCTCAGAGCCAGGTGTGGGAGCAAGGTCTCACTGCAGTGTTGAGCCTGTAGCAAGTGACACAGATGGAAGAGCTGAAACATCTGCAAATGCACCAGCAAGTGCTAGACCATCCTCAAAAAACCCATTCCTACACAGCCAACTCCTTCAGAGGAGCAGTCAGAGCCAGCTTGTCTGAAGCTTCATCTGCTCCCGATCCTAGAGGCACCTAATAAAGAGGACTCTCAAAAGTGTTCAAGAAGATAAGATTTTCTCAAAGGGGTGCAGCTATCATTCTCTACTAAGTAGGAGAAAACACATTGGGAAATCACGTTCCCCAAGAAAATAAAAAGTCCTTTCTAGATGCATTAAAAATGGAACCTGAAGGGTCTTAGACTCCTAGTGTGGCACTGTGGACTCATCACTGGACTACGAACCACAAGGTCAGCAGTTCAAACCCACCAACTGCTCCTCAGAATTCCTATATGGGTTGCTACGAGTCGGTCCTAACTTGAAGGCACATAACAATAACCCACAATGAGATGGACTGGCCAAGTGGAAGCATCAATGGTCTCAAGCGTGGCAACAATTGTGAGATTGGTCCAGGATCAGGCAGCGTTTCGTTCTGCTGTGCATAAGGCCACTATGGGTCGGTACCAACTTGATGGCACCTAACAACAACAACAACTCAGTAGCCAGAGGAGAGCAAGGAACAAAAGGGCCCAGATAAGATGGGTTGTCTTGCATCAGATATTGGCCTTATTTGTATAGTATGCAAAACCAGCAGAACATTCCCCCTGCAGGGCCCCTTCAACCCTACACACCTATCTTGGACAGCAAGTCCTGGGGGTCACTCTAAACCACTTGAGACACCTCCAACTCACAAGAGCCCCATGTGTGTCAAACAGAAGCGTGTTCCATAGGGTTTTCAACAGCTGATGTTTTGAAAATATATCACAATGTCTTTCATCAGACGTACCTCTGGGGGAACTTGAACCACTGTTTCTGTGAACAACTCATCACATTAACTATGTGCACCACCCAGAACTCTAGGAGCCTCCCTTGTTGTTGTGTGCGCCATGGAGTCAGTTGTGATTCTTAGCAAACCTGTCTAGAGGTTCTGAGAGCAAAGTCCCCTTGTTGTTTTGCTGTTAAGTACCACTGAGTCAGTTCCAACTCATAGTGACCCTGTATAGTGTTTCTGAGAAGTGGCTGGTAGGTTTGAACAGTCAATCTTGCATGTGTCCAGGTCCTACCCTCAGAGACTCTGATTCAGTTAAGTAGGGTAAGATTCTAGAACCTCCCTTTTTCCCAATCTTCCCAGGCAGTTCTAAACCACAGACCCAAACCAAGGCGGGGGCCAGCAGGACATGCTGAGAACAAGAAACTCAACCTGGTGGTGACTAGGAAACTGAGATTCTAGTTCCAGTTGGCAAAGAAGCCACACTCTTCTGGGTCTTAGTTCTTCCCAGTCAAGGGGAAAGCTGACCTCAAGGCATTTATATCTCATTTTATTAAGCAACAATAAAAAGATATAGATAATAAAAATAAATATCCCTTGTTTTTGTTACTGTTGTTGTTAAGCGCCATCAAGTCAATTCCGACCCATAGCGACCTTGTATAGGGTTTCCAAGGAGCAGCTGGTGAGCTTGAACCACTGACCTTGCAGTTCAAACAACTTTGCAGTCTGACACATTAGTCCACAGTGCCACACCAGGGCTCCAAATTTCGCTTGTTTGTTGTTAAGTACTGTAGAGTCAGTTCCGACTCATAGTGACCCAGCACAGGGTTTCCGAGGCTGTAAATCTTTAAGGGAGCAGAACACCTCATCTTTCTCCCGCGGAACCGCTGGTAGTTTCCAACTGCCGACCTTGAGCTTAGCAGCCCAATTAATAACCACTACGCTACCAAAGCTAAATCCCTCTAAAATATCTTGCAAAGACATTTTCCTTCTTGGGTGGGCGCTGCAAGGGACATCTCACTCTCAAAGCCAAAGACTTTCACCCCGCAAGGGAGGAGCCAAGAGAAAGGAGCCCAGCGAGAGCCCTTCAAGGAGAAAATTAAACTTCTTAAAGAGCCCTCAATGTACTCTCTCAAACCAGGAGTAATCTGCACTCCCCTTCGAGGATTTCCATGCATGACCTCTGGCCACACTCAGGAAGTATCTAGTCTTACACCAAGTAGGTCCAAGACAGAGGTATCAAGTAATTAAATGGGCTATCCTGAAGCAGTGCAAACAGAGAGAGAAGAAAGGGCTTCAAAGCAGACAGCTGGTCTCTTTATCTTGGGTGCTTGAGAGAGCACAGCTCAGGGGCAATAATGAACATCACCAACCACCTGCAGGAACCCACTACTCCACAGGCTTAAACATTCACTTGTGGTCAAGTGGACTCCGGGGATGAGTAACTCACTATCATCAGACCATCAAAGTCAATGACAAACACTTCAGACAAGTCAATTTACCATCTTCAACCAGCAACAGAAGTTACCAAGTAGACTGCTTAAGCACCCTTCTTCAGAGATAAAAATAAGAGGGACCCATTCAACTCAGTCCAGCTGTCCTCTGCAGGAAACTGTCTGTCACTCAACAAGTATTAAACAAGGATGTGCTTCATTCACTCAGCTTGAATCCTAACTCGCAACATGTGACCTGAAAATAGGGCACCACGATGTGCAGTTTTTCCTCCTCAACATTACTCTTCCTTAGCGCAAATCTGAAAAAGACGTATTCCCTCAGCCAAGGCGAACTTCTATAACCAACAAGCTTTCTTCATCAGTTACCTAATTTAAATGTTTGTTATTGAGTAACTACCTGGTGTGGCGCTGTGGGTTAATGCGTCAGACTGCAAGCAGTTTGAACTTCAAGGTCGGCGGTTCAAGCTCACCAGCTGCTCCTTGAAAACCCTATACAGGGTCACTATGGGTCAGAACCGACTCGACAGCACTCCACAACAACAAAATGGCATTGTAGGATAAGCACTGGTCTACTAACCCCAACTTCTGTGTTAGAAGAAGTGCAGCCAGGGTGCTCCTTGGAGACCAGGATGGCCAAACTTCGTCTCTCATACTTCAGACTGGTCAGGAGGGACCAGTCACTGGAGAAGGATAACATGTTTGGTAAGGCGAAGGGTCAGAGAAAAAGTGGAAGACCCCTAGCAAAATGGATTGGCAAAGTGGCAGCATCAATGGGCTCGAGCGTGGCAACAACTGTGAGGTTGGCCCAGGATTGGGCAGTGTTTCATTCTGTTGTGCACAGGGTCACTATAAGTCGGTACCAACTCGATGATACCTAACAACAACAACAACTAACCCCAAAGTCAGTGGTTCAAACACACTTGTCATTCCTTGGAAACCCTACACAGGGTTGCTATGAGTTGGCAAAGTTCTGGTAGCGTAGGTCAGCAGTTCGAAACTACCAGTTGTTCCACAGGAGAAAGATGAGGCTTTCTGCTCCCATAAAAATTTACAGCCTCAGAAACCCTATGCAGGGTCACTATGAGTGGGTCACTCATGCAACTCTGCAGCACACCATCTGCCATGAGTTGGCACTGACTCAAAAGCACTTAACTACTATTATGTACAGGGTACCTACCATTCTAGGCACTTGTAGGAACTGCAGGAGAAGTTGTGTCTCGTGGAGCTTACATTCTAGTGCCAACATACTCACAATAAATGAATCACATACGAGAATACAAGGGTAAATCAAAAAGTACTGCTACTAGGGAGCCAGCTCATACATGCCTGAGTTTACTCCAAACAAAATGTGTTTAAGCACATCTCTGCAATCAGTGGATGGTTGTACACGAGTTTAATACACTGTCTTAGCTTCGTTAGAGTGCCTTCAAAAAAGAGGTCCAATCAAAACAATGGCTTCCAGGGGATCCGCCGGGCCAGTTCAATTCAAGGCAGAGAGGTCAGCTCACAAGGCATTATTTTTGGAGATTCCAAAAGAGCAAATTTTATAGAGTTCGCCAAAAGGCACAGGACTAACACAGGCTTATTAGGAAAAAATTTATGGAAATGGAAAACTGCATTGGTGAGAAAAAGGCCAGAAAAGTTGCACTTTTTTTCATTAAAACAATGCACCTGTTCATTTCTTGAGGGTAGCAAGAACTCTCCTAGGAGAATTTCATTGAGAAACTTTACCCCATCCATCCTACAGCCCTGATCCTGCCCCTTCAGATTTCTTGCTTGTTCCTAGAACTCAACGAACATTTCAAAGGAACACAATTTGAGTCTCTCAGGACTCCCAAACTGCCGTTTTGACATGGTATAAATCAGAGTGCAGAATTCATCTGGGTAGGATTAGAGAAATGGAAACACCACCTTTAGAAGTATATAGAAAAATAACATACTTTGATATGTTTGTTTAACAAAGGTACTAAGATTTTGTAGTAATACGTTTTACTATCCCAACACCTAACCAGTTGCCACTGAGTCTATTCTGACTCGTGGCAACCCCACGTGTGCTAAGTAGACCTGCTCTCCAAAGGGTTTCCAGCGGCTGATTGTTCAAAAGCAGATCACCAGGTCTTTTCTTCCAAGGTGCCTCTGGGTGGAGTCAGACTTTTTAAAACAACGTTTAGGCTAGCAGCCAAGCACTTAAATGTTTGCACCACTCAGGGACCGCTACAAAATATCAGGGAATGATAAATTACATAAAAACTAAAATAAAGTGTCTTGAAAGTAGGGGCTTGCGGGGATGTTAGGGAGATCTTTGAGGAGGTGATCCTGGGGTAGATTCCGAAATGACATGCGAGAAAGTACCTCCAACCTTTAAAAGCCAGGAAGACAAGATGTAACAAAAGAGCTAAACTTGGGCTAGCCATAGAGGTGGGAGACCCAGGGGAGAGGCCAGGTGGGAAGTCAGCTGAAGTGTTCTGAGAGGCAGCTGGCTCAGTGCAGTGGAAAGACTACAGACCATGACAACCAACCACTGCATTTGACCACCTGGATATCACTGGTACTTGAAGTGTGGTTGTTGATGAATGCGTGAAGCAAAAGTTGTGTTAGAATGGACTGAAGAAAGAATGAGGTGAGAAAATGAAGTCAGGTGCACAACTCTTTCAAAAATATTTAATGTGAAGGGAATGGAGGAATGGGAAAAGAACTAAGTATCTAGTCAAGAGAGACACGACAGCATGCTTCTAACCAGGATGATTCATCAGAGGGGGACACTGATGCAGAAGAGAGAGGAGAGACCCACAGGAAATCCTTGATTGGCATGAAATTATGAAATCAACGCCCACCACCACAGGAGGGAAAGCAGCATGCAGGCCTACAGGTGCAGACAGGCTCATAGGTTTTGCATAAGATGATGAAACTAGTTTCACATTACTTCCTTTTGTTCAGGAAAATAAGTCAGGTCATCACCTGAGAGTCAGGAGGGGCGGGGAATTTAGTGGACCTGGATGTCATAAATCAAAAGTGAGACTGTGTTTCCTCTATCCAGGCTCAGCAGCTGGAGTAGGAGAAGGTGAGCAGTGGGTGCAATTTAGCCAGACTGGGGTTTTCTCAGGAAAAAAATGGTGAAGGGAGTGAGAGCAAGGGGCCAAGAGTGTCTGCAAGTCTTAGCTGAGGTCAGTTAAAAGAGAAGAGCGATGGTCACTGAAAAAGAGGAAGGTTTACCACATCCCAAGTCCTCAAGGGGGAAAGACCTTAGGTAGTGGGGGGATGAGATGAAAGATGAGGGTAGATTTATCAAGATGGTGGTGGTGGCGGGGCAGTTATTGGCACCAATAAGGTCTCCAGCTGTGTTTTTCTAAGGATGGACTGCAATGTTGTCATTGTTATTGTTGTTGTTAAGTGCTGTTGAGTTGGTTCCAACCCATAGCAATCCTGTATAGAGTTTCCAAGGAGCAGCTGGTGAGCTTGAACCACCAACCTTGCGGTTCAAAACGACTTTGTTGTTGTTAGGTGCCATCAAGTAGGTACCGACTCATAGTAACCCTATACACAACAGAATGAAACACTGCTCAGTCCTGTGCCAACTTCACAATCGTTGCTACATTTGAGCCCATCACTGCCACCACTGTGCCAATCCATCTCTTTGGGGGTCTTCCTCTTTCTCTTAGACCCTCCACTTTACCAAACACAATATACTTCTCCACGGACTGGTCCCTCCTGATAATATGTCCAAAGCGTGAGAGACAAAGTCTGCCCATACTGGCTTCCAGCAAGCATTTTGGCTGTGCTTCTTCCAACACAGATCTCTTTGTTCTTTTGGCAGTCCAAGGTACTTTCAATATTCTCCTCTAACACCATAACTCAAAAGCATCAATTCTTCTATGATCTTCCTTATTCACTGTCCAGCTTTCGCATGCATATGAGGTTACTGAAAATACCATGGCTTGGGTCAGGCGTACCTTAGTCCTCAAGCTGACATATTTGCTCTTGAGCACTTTAAAGAGGTCTTGTGTAGCAGATTTGCCTGCTGCTTGCATGAGTGTTGATGGTTGATCCAAGCAAAATGAAGCCTGTGGTCAACAAGTTGTGTTTTCATTTGTTTGTTTTAATGAACTCAAATAGAACGTATGAACGTACATTATAAATAGCAAAGGTAGAAATTTTTGTTTCAATTACTCCCATATATGTATTTTCTCATCAGGTAAAATGTATTTCTCCTACAGAATGAGGCTAAGAAAAAAAAAATTGTTTAAAACACTTTACAGACACTACTAGTCTAAGGCAATCTTTCTCAACCTTGGTATTATTGACGTTTTGGAACACAAAATTATTATGAGGCTGGCCTGTGCAGTACAGGATGTTTAGCAGCAATATCCTTGGTCTTTACGCCTTGCTGCTAGTAGCAACACTCCCAACTGTGACAATCAAAAAATGACTCCACCCTCTGCCATTAAGTAGACCCTGATTTATAGTGACCCCATATAGGTTTTTCCGAGACTATAAATCTTTATGGAAAGCAGACAGCCTCATATTTTTCCCAGAGAGCAGCTGGTGGCATTGAACCACTGACCTTGTGGTTAGCAGTTTAATGCTTAGCCCATGGAGGGCACAACCACTGAGAACCACTGGTCCCCATAGGGACTCCTGGGTGACACTGTAGGATCAGCACCGGACTGTGACCCACAAGGTCAACAGTTCAAACCCACGAGCTGCTCCTCAGAAACCCTATATAGGGTCACTATGAGTTGGAAGCGACTCGATGGCACTTAACAACAACAACAACAACATGGAGGGATTAATGAAACAGGGAAAAGGAAAAGGTAACTGAAAAAAAGTTGATCACAGAACGGGAAGGCTGAGAGTTGGAGGCAACAATTTACAAGGCTGTTCAATGGTCTGGATATCACCTGGGGCTCTTATTAAAATGTAGATTCTGATTCAGTATATCTCGGATGCGGCACTGTACTGGACAGCAAGGTCGGTTTGGTAGAAGGATCAAACTCACTATACAGGGTCACCATGAGTCAGAGCTGATTTAATGGCACTACCCTATTCAGGGTCGCTAATGAGCTGGAACTGACTCAGTGGCACTTAACAACAAACATCAACATATCTAGGATGGAATTTTCAATCTTAGCAGTAGGTTGAACCAGAATGAATGTGTTTAAGTCCTATTTTCAGTAGTATCTTAGGAGCAGACCCAGAAGCCAACAGCTCTTCCTGATGATAGTCTTTTCCTTAAAGGGGTTTACTCTGCAGAAAACTGGGAAATCTGCAAAGATTCCAAAGAGCTAAGCGACTGATAGAGAAGGCATCAGGGAAAGAATATTTGATATTTCTTGGTCTTAGTTTCCAAATGGTTCCTGGTAAGTTTCCAATTCCTCAACCAATTAATGGTTTTAAGTGTTTTCATATACAAAAGCAAACTTATTAGAACAAATCAATCTGGTGGGGTGTATTCATATATAAATGTTGTTGTTAAGTGCTGTTGAGTCAGTTCCAACCCATAGCAACCCTGTATAGGGTTTCCGAGAAGCGACTGGTGAGCTTGAACCTCCGACCTTGCAGTTCAAACGGCTTTGCAGTCTGGCGCATTAACCTATAGCGCCACACCAGGCCTCCATTCATATATATATATATATATACACTGGTATGGCATTGTAGGAGAAACACCAGACTCCTAAGTGCAAGGCTGGTGGTTCAAACCCATCAGCCTCTCTTCAGAAACCCTATATAGAGTTGCTGCGTCAGTACCAACTCAACAGCATTTAACAAGTTTGTATGTGTCATTCCACGTCTTTCCCTAGTCATACACACAGGGGTATGCAGTGCATATGGTTCCTTCTACCTACTGTCCTTGTAATGCTCACCAAACTTTTACCTGCTGGATCTAGGTAAGAAAAGGTGGGAGAAGATGCTGAGGCTTATGGTGGAGTAGTCTGTTCTGTGGGCATTTACCAGCAGTCCTAAAAGAGCTTTTTAACATTGGCTAGGCAGAGAAATGCCTGCCTGTGGGCACAGCTGAGGAGAAACTGCCCTGCCTAGAAGAACTGTGCCCTAAACATTTCCTGACCCGGAACCTGTCAATTTCCCCTGTACAGGGTCACTATGGTTCAGCTCCGACTAGAAGGCACTTAACAACAACCCGTAACTGTGAGTACATGTCTGCCTTCTGTGTAGCCATTACAAACCCAGCTGAGGAGCACAAAGGGCTGCAGGAGGAATAGGTACTGCCTTCCTTCTTTAGCAGGGTGCATCTTTTTAAATCAGAAACAGAATCACATTGGGGTGGCACTGTAGGATAAGCACTGGACCACAAGATCAGTTTGAACCTCAAGGTTCGTGGGTCAAATCCACCAGCCACTCCTCAGAAACTCTATACACTTAACAACAAGATACAGTACTCGACAACTCATTTGTTTTTTGTTTTTTGTTTTTTTAAGTATACCACGGACAGCCCTTTCAAGATAATCCACAGAATGGCTATACCATATTTTACTCATCCTACAGATGATTCATGTTGATTCTAGTTTATTTACCTAACAATGCTACAATAAACATCCTCCCTCATATACATATCTTTACAGGCACAGGGTCCCCAATGTGAGATGGCTGGGTCAAACAAAACACACGTTTCAATGTTCACAGAAATTGTCTATTTTCTCACAGGCTATGTAAATTACACCCCCAGCAGCACAGCTCGAGATAGTCCTCCCCATCCATCTAGTAGAGGATTTTATCAACCCTTTAAGTATATGTCCATCTGTTAGGAAAACTACTCTCTCTTAGCTTTCCATGAGCATTTCCCTGAGCATCTTTTCATACGGTCACTGACTATTTACATCTCTTTAGTAAACTGCATGTTCAAGTCACAGCTCCTTTCTACTGTGTTGTCCTTCCAAAGTACTCTTTAATCACACCCAGGAGCTCTGGTAGCATAGCGGTTTCAAATCAGGCTTTGAACCTCAAGGTCAGCAGTTCGAAACTACCAGCTGTTCCACGGAAGATGAGTCTTTCTGCTCCCATAAAGATTTACAGCCTTGGAAACCTTATACAGGGTTGCTATGAGTCGGAACTGAGTCCACGGCACATAACAACAACAAATCCAAACCCACTCCAATCTACAAGGAAAAAGAATCTCACCATCTTGGAGCCCAGGCAAGTGCAGGGATGTCTTTTTAGCATAAGACACTTGGTAGATCCTCAAAAATACTAGGTGAATAAGTGAGTGGTAGCCACAGAGAATTTTTACCTGCTAAAACTGTAACTAAAGGAGTTGTTGTTGTTATGTGCCATGGAGTCGGTTCTGACTCATAGCGACCCTGTACAGGGTTTCCGAGGCTGTAAATCTTTACAGGAGCAGAAAGCCTCATCTTTCTCCTGTGAACAGCTGGTAGTTTCGAACTGCTGACCTTGAGGTTCACAGCCCAATTTGTAACCACTACGCTACCAGAGCTCCTTACTAAAAGGAGTAAAAGGAAAATATTCATTACTTGTACATATTCAAGACAGCATCAGTTTGGCTGAAATTAAATTGTTGGTCAAGAGAAAAACCAAAGCATGGGCTTGGCACTAAATCTGAAAATCCACTGTGAAATGGATGAGAAATGAGCCTCGTCCCAATCCACAGCTCTGGGCTTCACATAAAGACTTGCACGGCCAAAGCATTTTGTGCCCAACCTTGGCTACCAGATGTCATTCAAATGGCAGCTGCCACTGAGTCCTGTTGTGGCACTGTAAGATAAAGCACCAGACCTCAAGGTTGGTTTAAACCGCAAGGTCAGTGGTTCAATCTCACCAGCAGCTCCACAGAAACCCTATACAGTCGCTATGAGTGGGAACCAACTCCACCATACTCGACAACAACCATGTATCAAATTTTATACTTAAATTAGTCAAACAAGTTAGACCTTTAAACTCTCTAATAATCATTCCTGTTTTACTACTTTAATATGTATCTGTTTTTCATACCTCTCAAAACAAAGTTATAAAGTGTGCTTTGTTTTGTTGCGTCATGCCTGATTCTGATTAGTTTCATGGCTTCATCAAAATGTCTGCCTTTTTGTCCTACTAAGATGACTTTGTAACTTCAAAAGGTTAGAAATGCCTCTTTGCATTTTGGAACGCTGCCCGTGACTAGTCGTGTGTTATGTGTATACTGCATGTCCAGACTCTTGGGACATTGTCTACAACTTGTGATCTGTGACATTACTATGCTTGAACTCAAGTCAGAATGTTTTCATGGAGATTTGGGGTGGTGTTGGTCCAACAGACGAAATACTGAAAAACAGCTAAATAATTCAAATGTGTTTTTACTGGGTACAGAAAATGTTGAAGACTAGAAGGTTAACATAATAGGTGAAACTAGAATTACAATTTAGCACACACTCCACTAGTGCCTTTTTAATTATAGTTCTTTCCCCTAGAACTTTTTAATCCTATTAGTTTTATAATTAATAAGGAGACTAGGTAAAGCAGAAGCCAAACAAAACTACTACAAATAATGGGGATAGATGGTGGATACAGCCAGATGTTTTGTCTACACTTAAAAGAGTGAAGTAATCTGAACTGGCAACTCCCTCCTGCCAACACCATATACCCATCCTAGTAAGCTGGAGATGTTGTTAAGGGCCACTGAGTGAGTTCCAACTCCTAGTGACTCTGTTTAGGGTTTCTAAGGAGCAGCTGGTGGGTTTGAACTGCCAACCTGGCAGTTAGCAGTCCACTGCTTATCCTACAGAGCTCCACCAGAATTTTGGAAGGCAAAAAGATTCTTAGGATGGGTGTGTGTATGGGGTGGGGAGTACAAACAAAAACCAAAACTTTTTCCATGAATGTATAAGTCTCTTTTGTCCATTGACCATCATAACAAACTTTGGCTCAGAGTTGTTGTTGTTGTTGTAAGTGCCATTGAGTCACTTCCAACCCATTGCTAACTTGGATAGGGTTCCCAAGGAGCAGCTGGTGAGCTTGAACCGCCAACCTTGTGGTTCAAAGCACCTTTCCAGTCCAGTGCATTGTTGTTGTTGTTAAGTGCCATCGAGTCGGTTCCGACCTATAGCAACCCTGATAGGGTTTCCAAGTCTATAAATCTTTACGGGAGCAGAAAGCCTCATCTTTCTCCCATGGAGCAGCTGGTAGTTTCAAACTGCTGACCTTGCGGTTCGCAGCCTGATTCATAACCACTACGCTACCAGAGCTCCTAAGGCTCCCTATTAAAACTTTATACTGCTCATCACCTATAAAGGAGCCCTGGTAGTACAGCAGCCAAGAGCATGGCAGCTAACAGAAAGGTTCATGATTTGAACTCATTCAGCAGCTCCCTCATGGGAAGGATCTAGTGATATGCCCATAAAGATTGTTGTTGTTAAGTGTCGTTGAGTCAGTTCTGACCCATAGCGACCCTATATAGGATTTCTGAGGAGCAGCTGGTAAGCGCGGTTCAAACAGATTTTGCAATCCAGCGCATCACACCAGGATTCCAAAGAAAGTTCATGAAGTGCACTGGCGGGGAACTAAACCCGGATCTCTGGCATGAGAACAGAGGCTGCTGCCATTAAATCATGAATGCCTTCCCCCATAAAGATTACAACCTAGGAACCTATGGGACAGTTCTATTGGGGTTATTATGGGCCAGAATCACCTGAAAGCAATTAACAACAACACCTGTAAGCATCCCTACCTGCTCTTAGGGACTAATGAACTGCTGAGAGTGGGGGACGGGAGTGGGGTCTGTATAATGTTGATACATACAAGGTTGTTATTGTTGTTAAGTGCCATGGAGTCAGTTCCGACCCATAACAACTCTGAATACGGTTTCCAAGGCTGTAAATCTTTACAGGAGCAGAAAGCCTCATCTTTCTTCCACGGAACAGCTGGACGGGAGTGGGATCTGTATAATGTTGGTACATACAAGGTTGTTGTTGTTGTTAAGTGCCATGGAGTCAGTTCAGACCCATAGCGACCCTGAATAGGGTTTCTGAGGCTGTAAATCTTTACGGGAGCAGAAAGCCTCATCTTTCTCCCGCGGAACAGCTGGTAGTTTCGAACAGCTGACCTTGCGGTTCACAGCCCAATTTGTAACCACTACGCTACCAGAGCTCCTATATACAAGGTACTGGATTGGAAAATAATACATGTACACACATTCCTCTTCCTAAAATCTAACTCTATTTAAAAATACCCTAAAGAGCAGTGTTTTCAAACCTGATTAAACAGGTTCAGCAGTAGGTGGATTCCAGCAGCATAGTCTATGCCCACACAGAATATGCCCAGTAACAAAGTCAACAATCAAGAAAGACTGAACTTGCTTGACTGTTGGCTGTGTATGTGTGGTTCGAATCTACCTACTGCTGAACCTGTTTGTTCAGGTTTTAAAACATCAGTGTCATAAATGGACTCTAAAAACTCTTTAGTGTCTCCTTCCTGCCCTCAGTGGGTAGAAAGACACAGAGAAGGCAGTGGCTTCCTCAAGTCTGAGGAGCCCTGTTTCCTTGATTTACAAGCCCACTGCTAAGACTGGAAACTTCACTAGTGGTACAATTGTTAAGTGCTGGGATTAACCAAAAGATCAGCAGTTCAAACCCTCCAGCCCACTTGGTGGAACTAAGATGACAGTCTGCTTCCTTTCCGATTCACCACCCTGGAAACCCTTTGGTGTAGTCCTACTCGGTCCTAATAAGGTCACTGTGATGAGTTGGAATCCACTTGATGGCAGTGGGTTTTTTGGTTAGATCTCATGAAAAACAAAATGACATTGGAGCAGGTATCCCCCTCCCCCCATCCAAGGGCACTTGTCAGTGTTTGCATGGATGTCCCACTTCAACGGTTCTAGAAATCAAGATCTTGGAACCCAGTGGCTGCTCTCCACATTGATGGTACTTTCTAAAGTGGATAAGTCAGATGAGCAACCTAATCCCCGAGGTACAGGGTACATTTCCTAGAAGAAAGGCCTCCCCAGGTTCCTGTCGTCTCTTCAGCATCTCCAAAGATGATGACCCAAAGAGCTCTCATGAGCTCAATATAATCAGTTCAGTAAGAAGCCACGGGGAACAGCGGGCACCTCCCTAAACACAGGGGATTTATAGGTCTGCAATCACCGTCTGGAGAAGGAGGGATAGCATGGAACCTGAGGAATGTCACCATGCAGCACATCCAGGTACTGCTAAAAGGCGAAGTGTAAGGGCTACGTAGAGCAGCAGGAAACTGGAACATGACATCTGTTTTGGGATCCATGTGTCCAGGAAATCGTCACTACCCTCTTCATGTCTTTAACGACCTTAACACTTGAGTTCATTCCCCTCTTAGCCTCTGGAAACATTACGAGACGCAGGGTCTCTGACTCAACTCCCTTTCCCCCATAGCTCTCCACTAGCAGCAAGAATGCAACTTTCCCCACACATCACCTGAAGACCCAACTTCTGGGAACGCCCCCTTCCCTCGCCTCCAGAAGCTGGCACCACAGCAGCGCCGAACACACAGCCGCAGCCGCCGCTGCAGCTTAGGAGGAGGCGACAGGAGGCTAGGGCCGGTCGGCGGCGTCTAGGCGACCACAAGCCAGGCCCCGCCCCCATTTGGGTCCCTTCTCTCCAGCAGAGATTGAGTCCCCGAGCCTCTCACAGGCCAGCCAGCCTCAGCACAGAGGATACGCTCTCCACCTGGCACCCGGCCCGGGGACGCTGGCAGGCGCACGGCTCCCGCACGAGCGCTGCGGAGGAGAGGGGCGTGTTTCCTGAGTCTCCGAACCCGAACCACATCTCACCAAGAGAGGAGAAGGAGACCAGCCGAGTGTGCTACCTCTGACGGCCACTCTCGGCCTCAAGCTCCGGCCAGGCGGCCTTCCAACGCGCTGCAGCCCGCGCGCCCTTGCGGGGACAGCAGCCGCGAGCTCCCTGCGCTGCCGCCTCCGCGCTTGCCTCGGCGCGCAAACTTTCCCGGTGAAAACCGCTGCTGCCTCTCCTGCGGGGGCGCAGCACTATCCCCCGGACCCACAAACAGTTCGCCCCCTCCCCTCCGCAGCCAAGACCCACTGAAAATATGGCGCCCTCGAACGTCCTTCCTCGGTCCCCCAGGAATCCCGAAATGCCAGTCTCTAGGTGCCCCCGGCTCACAGTGCGCGCGAAATCTCAGCTTTTGACCCGGGGAGGCTAGGGCGCCGCTCGGTCAGTACGAGACCCAGCGATGCTGAATCCAAATCATGTCCTCGCTCTCGGTCCGGCGCTGCCCTGGTCTTTCAGTGGCCAGCACTTTGCTGGCGATGAGATTTCCTACTAAAAAGGAGTCAAGGAATCGGCAGGTTTGAGTGTATTAGAGAAGGAGCTCCGCACTGGGGCGGGGCTGTCTTTGCCCGGAGCCTCGGCCGGAGACTTGTTTGCAAAGTGGCGCTGGAGTCCGGACAGCCAGTGCTGGAATGAAGCCGCTCAGCCCGCGCCAACTCTCCTGGCCTGGGGGCCGGGCCGGGGCGAGGGGCCACTCTATGCAGGCGGGGCAGCTCTTCAAAGCCCAGTTACCGGAAACCCAGGGGGAGCCCCCAAGGGGGCCCGACTGCCCCGAAGCAGGAGCCCGCAGGCGGGCGCCGGCTAAGCAGCTGTGGGCAAACCGCTGCGCCCGGATCGAGTGTAGTGAAACATACATGTGTAGTAGGACAGGTGCATTAATTTTATTTTCTTTTTCTTTTTCTGCAAAATACCCCCGAGGACACCCAATCTGAGATTTCTGCCGTTGTTTTTTTTGTTGTTGTTTTTTTAATCCTCCTGTATTTGGCATCTCACAGGAGATGCAAAAGGAAGGGAAAAACCACCCACATTTGCCTTCTGTAAAGGGGAGGGAAAAGGCACGAGAATTTCATGCAACGTGCATGCAGCTGAAGGAAGAGGGAAACCCGAGCGATCCGTGCGCCTTACCGGGGGATGCATTTACTGTCTCATTGCAGAGCGTCTGCCCCGGAGTGCAGCTGGCGTCCCCCAGTGCGCTCGGCGACCGCTCCGCTCCCGCAGCTGCTTCAGCTGCTGCTGCCGCCGCCGCTGGCTCCCGGCGCGGAACAAGAGCCGAGGGCGAGCGCGAGCGCCCGGCCCGCGAGCGCCGGGAGGGCAGGAAGCGCGTCATCACTCAGGGACGGCGCGGTCTCGCGCGGCTCCGGTCCGGCTCTGGCGCGGTATGGCACCTGAGCTGGGCCGGTATCGAACCCCGGGAGCCCTTGCAGAGTCTTCGCTCTGGGGCCTGCTGCTGGGATGGTCAGCGAGGAAGGCTGTCGCGGGGAGGGGGGGGAGCAGGGTGACCCTAGATTCCCAGAGCTCGGGCCTTGCGATGTAGGAGGAAAGGGGATGGGGACCCCTGGATTTAGAGTGCCTCTCCATGAACCACTGGCCTGGCCCTGGAAGAAACGACCAGTGATTTCGACAGGAAGACTGTGGCTATGGGCAAAAACAACACATGTTGCATACGCATACCCTGAAACTCGGACTAGTCAAAGGTCACTTAAGGATCTAGAGAGACGCTATCGGCATAGTGTGCTCTTAAATTAGTAAGAAAATGGTCATGTTCACCTGTCACACTCTTAAATAAAGTCAACTTATTCAGCCTCTTGCAAAGTCATTAGGAAACGTAGGATGAATGGAACAATCTGACAGTTTTTAAGAGGGCAAGGGGGCAAATCACAATACTACGCGATATGTACTATAAGATTGCATGTCTTTAGGCTATAGATGGAGAGGAATTGCCTGGGATAAGCAAACTGTTAAGTAGATCTCTCGGGGATTTGTGGAATTGTGGGTGATTTTCTCTTTTTCTCACTTGTTCTATTTTTCTGTAAGAGATACATTGTAAAGTGGGGAGGGGGGCGGGGGGGAATTAAAAAATGGTTTTATCTTCTCCCAGGAGCAAGGTGGAAGTGGGAACCATGTTTTCGCGAACTCACTTTCTATCAGAGCCAGGGATGAAAACAAGATACGCAGGCTTATATACTCAGTTCATCCTGCTAGGTTTATAGAAATCTCTCCATCTCTTTTCTAATGATAAGTTCTATGAAAGAACATTAGCTAATAATTATAGGAGAGATTATTATCTGAGTTGCAGTGCAGCATATTTTTTATTTGATTTGAAAACAGGTATTTGACTTTTTCAAGAATTAATATGCTTTGTGTTTGACGGCATTTCACAACAACAACAAAGTATGGGAAACTCACCTCATTCCTGACTCTTAAGGATGATGTGATAGATACATATTTTAATGCCTTTATAAAAGAAATGCTTGATAATACTTTTACTATGGTAGATAACCACCACTTGACTGTCACTTTGCTGTACTGTAATGGCTTGCATGTTGCTACCAGTATGTTAAATACCAGCAGGATCACCCATGGAACTTCCAGACTAGGAAGAAGGAAAGGCAGCTCACTTAGAAATAACCACTAAAAACCTTATGCATAATAGTAGAACATTGTAAGATACAGTGCCAAAAGATGAAAACGAGTAGCAGCAAAAATTGTCAGATATAGCGCCAGAAGATGAGCCCCTGAGGTTGGAAGGCACTCAAAATACAACTCTTTGAGAAGAGCTGCCTTCTCAAAGTAGCGTTGACCATAATGACATGAGTGGAACAAAGCTTTTAGGATCTTCACTTGCTGATGGGGCATAACTCAAGAAGAAAGAGCTGCAAACATCCATTAGTAATATAAATATGGGGTGTATGAAATATGAACATAGAAAAATTGGAAGTTGTCAAAAACGAAATAGAACACATAAAGGTCAATATCCTAGGCATCAGTGAACTGAAATGGACTTATATTCACCATTTTGAAGCTGACAATCATATGATTTACTCTTCCTGGAATGACAAACTGAAAGAGAACCGCATTGCATTCATCATCAAAAATAACATTTCAGTGCCTATATTGAAGTATAGTGCTGTCTGTGATACATATACCTATAAGGAAAACCAGTTAATATAACTGTTACTCAAATGTAAGCACCAACCAATTAGGCTGATGATGAAATTGAAGTCTACCAATTTCTTCAGTGTGAAATTGGTCAAGCAAGCAATCAAAGTGCATTGATAATTACTGGTGATTATGTGAACTTTGGAGTCCTGGTGTGGCGCTGTGGGTTAATGCTCCAGACTTCAAAGCCATTTGAATCTCAAGGTCGGCAGTTCAAGCTCACCAGTCACTCCTTGGAAACCCTATACAGGGTCGCTATGGGTCAGAACCAACTCAATGGCACTTAACAACAACAACAAATGTGAACTTTGGAAACAGAAGAAAATATGGCCTTGGTAATCAAATGATGCTGGAGGTAACATGACAGAATTTTGCAAGGCAGACTTACTCAGTGCAAATACCTTTTAAACAATGTAAAAGGTGACTACACACATGAACCTCACAAGATGGACTATACAGGAATGAAATTGACAGCATTTATGGGAATAGATGATGGAGAAGCTCAATACCATCAGCCAAAACAAGACCAGGGGCAGACGGTGAACAAACCAATTGCTGATATGCAACGTCATGGTAAAGCTGAAAAAAATTTAAACAAGTCTATCGGAGCCAAATATGGACTTGAGTATATCCCACCTGGATTTAGCGACAACCTCAAGAACACATATGATCCTTTAGATACTAATGATTCTGAAACTTGCTGTTAAGCACAGAAAAGCTGAATCACCTGTAAGAAATGATGATGTAAAAGATTTGAACAAAAAATTTCAAAGGGTAGCTCGAGAAGACAAAATCCAGTATTATAATGAAATGTGCAAAGACCCAGAGTTAGAGCACCAAAACGGAAAAACACACTCAGCATTTCTCAAACTGAAAAAGAAAAAAATATTTAAGCTTCGACATTCAATATTGAAAGATTCTATGAGCAAAATATTGAATAATGCAGAAAGCATCAAAAGAAGATAGAAGGAATACACAGTCACTGTATCAAAAAGACAAGGTCGATGTTCAACCATTTCAAGAGGTAGCATATGATCACAAACCAATGGTACTGAAGGAAGAAGTACAGGCTGCACTGAAGTCATTGTCAAAAAAACAAGGCTCCAGGAACTGATGGAATACAATTAGAAATCTTTCAACAAATGGATGCAGCCTTGGAGGCACTTGCTAGTCTATACCAAGAAATTGGCCAACCAATTGGAAGAGATCCATATTTGTTCCCTTTTCAAAAAGACATGCACCAAGAGAATGCAAAAGCCATCGAACAATATCATTAATATCACATGCAAGTAAAATTTTATTGAAGATAAAAAACAGTTGCAACAGTTCATCACCAGAGAATCGCCAGAAATTCAAAAGAGGATGTGGAACAAGGGATAGCTTTGCTGACAACAGATGGATCTTGCTTGAAAAAGCAGAGCATATCAGAAAGATGTTTTCTTGCGCTTTATTGACTATGCAGAGACTTTGGACGGTGTGGATCTTAACAAACTATAGAATACCTTGCAAAAAATGGGTGTTCAAAAACACTTAATTGAAATCATGAGGAACCTGTACATACATCAAGAGGCAGTCGTTAGAAAAGAACAAAGGGAAACTAAAAGGTTTGAAATCAGGAAAGGTGTGCACCAGGGTTGTTTCATTTTACCATACTAATACTCCTGGTGTGGCGCTGTAGGATCAGCACTGGACTGAAAACTACAAGATCTGCAGTTCAAACCCACCAGCTGTGAGTCAGAAGTGACTTGACAGCAGTTAACAACAACATTCATTCACTACACTGAGCAAATAACCCTAGAAGCTGCATCATTGTAAGAAGAATGTGGCATCAAGATTGGAGAAAAACTCATTAACAGCCTGCAATATGCTGATGATTTACAACCTGTTGTTGGCAATGAAGAGAACTTAAAATACTGACGAAGATCAAAGACCACAGCCTTCATCACATATTGCACTTCAATGTAAAGAAAACAAATATCCTTGCAACTGGACCAATAAAATATCATATAAATGGCGAAAAAACTAAAGTTGCCAAAGACTTCATTTTGCTTGGAATCATAATCAACACTCATAGAAGCAGCAGTCAAGAAATCAAAGAACAGACTAGACCAATCTGCTACACAAGACCTCTTTGAAGTGTTCAAGAGCAAAGATATAAATTTAAAGACTAAGGTGTGTCTGACACAAGTCATGGTATATTTCATATGCATGTGAAAGTTGGACTCTGGAGAAGAATTTGATTTGTGGTGTTTATGAATATTGAAAGTACCATGGACTGCTAGAAGAACAAACAAATCTGTCTTGTAAGAAGTACAGCCAGAATACTCCTTGCAGGCGAGGATAGGGAGACTTCGTCTCTCATACTTCGGACTTGACTCTCATACGTCCCTGGAGAACATCATGCTTGTTAAAGTGGAGGGTCATTGAAAAAGAAGAAGACCCCCACAGTGGCAGCAGCAGTGAGCTTAAGAGTATTACAACTGTGAGGATGGCTCAAGACAGGGCAGTATTTTGGTCTGCTGTGCATAGGGTCACTGTGAATAGGAACTAACTGACTTGTTGTTGTTGTTAAGTGCCATCAAGTCGATTCCGACCCATAGCAACCCTGTATAGGGTTTCCAGAGAGCAAGTGGTGAGCTTGAACTACAGACCTTGCAGTTCAAATGACTTTACAGTCTGACACATTAGCCCACAGCGCCACACCAGGACTTCAACTGACTTGGTGGTGGTGGTGGTTATGTGCCGTGGAGTCGGTTCCGACTCATAGTGACCCTGTACAGGGTTTCCAAGGCTATAAATCTTTACGGGAGCAGAAAGCCACATCTTTCTCCCGTGGAACAGCTCATAGTTTCGAACTGACTCGAGGACACCCTAAAAAAGGAGTTCTGGTGTAGCACTGTGGGTTAATGTGCTGGACTGCGAGGTCAGTTTGGACCACAAGATTCGTGGCTCAAGCTCACCAGTTGCTCCCTGGAAACCCTATATAGGGTGGCTGTGAGTCAGAACCCACTCAATGGCACTTAACAACAACATGCTATATTAAACACCCTACGTTGTTGTTGTTTTGTGCCGTGGAGTCCGTTCCGACCCATAGTGACCCTATACTGGGTTTCCAAGGCTGTAAATCTTTATGGGAGCAGAACACCTCATCTTTCTTCCACGGAACAGCTGGTAATTTCGAACTGCTGACCTTGCGGTTCGCAGCCTGATTCGTAACTACTACGCTACCAGAGTTCCTTAAAACACACTATAGAAGGTTGTTTAAATGTCTCTGTTTCAAAGAATATCAATAATTATTTATTAAGTTAGATTTTCTTTAAGTCAAATCAAATGGCAAACAAAGATTAAGCAGTATATGAGGCACAAGGTTACTTTTCGGTGGCTTGCCCACTGATTTCAGAAGACTCTTTGGGGTTATGATTGTTGTTGTTGTTGTTGTTGTTAAGTGATTAAAAATCTTTTTAAACTATTTTTTTACATTGTGGATCCTCAAAAATCTCTTGTAAAATATGAATTTTAAGTCCCTTTGGTCATTTGGAATTTTAAAATAATGTTATATATAATCATGTTTTCATGAAATATTCTGTAACGCCAAAATACTACAGAAAGACTTAAGCTAAAAATATTAAAATCTATGATCATGGCCAAGTGCCCCCTATCATTAAAATGTTTCATAAGATTCAGCTCTTCAATTCTGGATATGTATTTATTTAGAGGGGCCCAAAAATCTTTTAAAACATCTTGTTTAGGGGTCAGACCAATTTTAATTTTTACATAACACATCTGTTGTCATAGAAGAAATATCATTGTAGGCTTACCCCAAATGAATTGGATTCATTCTAAATAAGATGGTGAAAGCATGAATAAGTCATTGTTTACTTTTTACAAGATCTTTGCACTTTGTAAAAAAGTTATCAACTAAAATATGAGGTAGCTTCAAAAAGTTTGTGAAAAAATGGATGATTTAAAAGATAATAGAAAGTATTCTGATACAGCAAGCAAGTTTCATTCTTTTTGGATCAACTATCAACATTCGCGGAAGCAGCAGTCAAGAGATCAGACGACGTATTGCATTGGGCAAATCTGCTGCACAGGAACTTTTTAAAGTGTTGAAGAGCAAGGATGTCAGCTTGAGGACTAAGGTGCGCCTGACCCAAGCCATGATATTTTCAATAACCTCATATGGATGTGAAAGCTGGACAGTGAATAAGGAAGATCATAGAAGAATTGATGCCTTTGAATTGTGGTGTTGGAGGAGAATACTGAAAGTGCCATGGACTGCCGAAAGAACCAATAGATCTGTTTTGGAAGAGGTGCAGCCAGAGTGCTCCTTGGAGGCCAAGATGGTTAAACTTTGTCTCTCATACTTTGGAAATATTGTCAGAAGGGAACAGTCGCTAGAGAAGGATGTTATGCTGGGTAAGATGGAGGGTCAGAGAAAGAGAGGAAGACCCCCAATGAGATGGATCAGCCAGGTGGCATCATTGATGGCGTCAAGTGTGGCAGCGGTAGTGAGGTTGGTCCAGGATCAGACATTGTTTTGTTCTGCTGTGCATGGAGTCACTATGAGTCAGTTCCGACTTGATGGCACCTGACAACAACAACAACAACATTCTAATACAGTTTGATGAACTTGACCTACACCTATGGAAGCAGTAGCTCAAAAGAGGGAACAAATCCTTAGCAAGAATCACTCCCACCCCCTCTACACACAGAGTAGACAGGGATGGGCAACTTGGACATTGGCTACCCAAAATTGGGGGGGGGGGTGAAGTGGCAGAGCTACAAAGGCAAGAAGTGACTGGCTTACAAGCTTTCAAGAGGGAACCTAGATCCAGAGGGCATGGAGGAAGGTAGAATCTCCACTGAGTAGTATCCAATCTGTCTAGGAGGAGCTGATGAAATGAAATGCAGACGGATCTCTCGTGATACAATAGTGAACAATTGTTATCAGGACTGATTGTGAGGGTTGGAAATGTAAAGGTAGACGCTTTATAGCAAGGAGGGGGGAAGTGATTAACTTTTCAGTCTAGGAGCGGAGGTCCCTAGGATCATCAAGGGAGAAGAGCAGAGAGCGGGACCCTACCCAGACAAGCAGTGATGCCTGAGATGGAGGTAGAGACGATGACGATGAAGTGGAGCATAGGAGCAGCTGGGGATTTTAGATCCAGAGAGGGAGAGGGACTATATGCTGAAGACCAGGGAAGTGCGGGGGGCAGGCTTGCAGGGTATACCCTTTGGTTGGTTGATGATGCATGGAGGGGATTGTAACCATGGCAATGATACAATATATGATAGAATGAATGTAAAACTAATATTCTCCCATGTAAACTATCACATAATTCAAAAAATAATAATAATTTTTAAAAAAACAATAATAAAAAAAAGATAATGGAATGTTTCCACAAAGTTTTTGAAACCCTCTTGTATAGTGTATAGGCAGAAATGACTTAGATATTTTTAATTTAACTTCAGGGGTAAGTAATTACTTTGGAACCACACCAATAACAAATATACTAACCCCATTGCTACATACACATTTCTTTAAACCAATGTAATGTATTGAATTGATGCCAGGATCCATTATGAGCAAGACACTCTCCCTCCAAACTGTAGTCAATTCCACCAGAATAAAATCAAACCCTGTCCTTTCAGGAAGGTTGGCATTCCTTTTAAGATTAGCGAGGCCATACCAGGTATTCAAATGGTTTTCCTTGATAACCATTTTTTAACATCTCTTTTCACCTTCTTGTCATTTGCCTCAAAGTCACAAACTCCAGGGGTTTAAAACAATATTTTCTTGATAAGACTAGCTCTGGTCTCATCATTCCTATCTCATAATAGAATTTTGGAAGACCAACAATTTGTTCTTTAGAAAGACTTTTTCATGTTTGGTAAGGTGGAGGGTCAGAGAAAAAGAGGAAGACCCCCAATGAGATGGATTAGCCAAGTGGCAGCATCTATGGACTAAAGTGTGGTAACAGTAGAGAGGTTGGCCCAGGATCAGGCAGTGTTTCTGATCAGTGCATAAGGTCGCTATGAGTCGGTACCGACTTGATGGCACTTAACAACAACAACAACATACACATGGAATTCCCCAGATGGTCTATACAGAAATCAAATTGACTGTATTTGTGGGAAGTGATGATGAGGAAGCTAAATATGATCAGTCAAAATAAAGCCAGGAGCTGAGTGTGGGGCAGAACATCAATTGCTCATGTGTAAATCCAAGGTGAAGCTAAAGAAAATCAAAGCAAACCCATGAAAGCCAAAGTATGAGCTTGAATATATCCCACCTTAATTTAGAGATCATCTCAGTAATAGATTTGATGTGCTGAGAACTAATGATCAAAAACCAGAATTGTGGTAAGACAGCAAGTACATGGTACATGAAGAATGTGAAAGATCAGTAAAAAGATGAGAAAAAGGGAAACAACCAAAACGGATGTCAGAAGAAACTCTGAAACTTGATGTTCAGCACAGAGTAGCTAAAACTGATGAAATAAAGAAGTAAAAGTGCTGAATAAAATATTTCAAAGGGCAATTTGAGAAAACAAGGTAAATCATGAGGAAATATGCAAAAACCTGGAGTTAGAAAACCAAAAGGGAAGAACACAGTTGTCATTTCTCAAGCTAAAACAATTGAAGGAGAAAATTCAAACCTTGAGCTGTAATAGTGAAAGATTCTATGGGTAAAATTTCAATGATTCAGGAAGAATCGAAAGAAAATGGAAGACATTTACAGAGTCGCTATACCTAAAAGTATTGACTGTCATCTGAACATTTCAGGAGGTAACATGATCAAGAACCATTGATACCAAAGGAAGACATTTAAGCAGCACTGAAAGTCACTGGTCAAAGAAATAAAAAAAATCTGGCTCTGGGAATGCATGGAATACTAGTGGAGATGCTTCAACAGAAGAATGCAACACTGGAGATACTCAATTCATCAAAGGGAAAAAAAAAAAATAGGAAAGATAGTTACTTGGCTAATCTATTTAGAGAGATCAATCAATATTCCTGCCCATTCCAAAGGAAGATGACTCAACAGAATGTGAAAATTATCAAACAGTATCATTAATATCGCGTGCATGTAAAATTTTGCTGAAACTAATTTAAAAATAACTGCAGCTATTCATAAACAGGGAACTGCCAGTTCAAGCTGGATTCAAAAGAGGGCAGAGAATGAGAGCTGTCATTGCTGTGATTAGCGACTGATCTTGGCCAAAAGCAGAGAAGACAAGAAAGATGCTTACATGTGTTTTATCAGCTCTGCGAAGGTATATGACTATGTGGATCATAACGTAATAAATTATGGATAACATTTGGAGGAATGAGGGATTTCAGAACACTTAATGTCTACTCATGTAAACTGTATGTGTCAAGCAGAACAAGGAGATACTGCATGGTTCAAAACTGAAAAAAACCGTGGCAGGTTTATATCCATTGATCCTTTTGATCCAGTCTGTATGTTGTTGTTGTTAAGTGTATGTTGATCAAACAATCTGAGAAGTCACACTATATGAAAGAAAGCTGGCAATGGGATTGGACGAAGACTCATTAACAGCCTGTAATATGCAGATAGCACAACTTTGCTTGCGAAAGATGAAGATGACTTGAAGAATTTATTGATGAAGCTCTAAGACTACAGCCTTAAGTAAGGATTACACCTGAACATAAAAAAGAAACATCTTCACAACTAGAGAGATAAAGTCATGATAAATGAGGAGATCAAGTTGTCACTGATTTTGAAACCCTTAGGCCAATGTCATTTTTCTAAGACTTCTTTCTTGGAAGGTTCCTCTGCTTCCACTCTTCTATGATCTCGTTTTACCAGCTGGCCAACAATACCAGCAGCCTGTTATCAGCATTCCATCACAAGATCCTTCTGCAAAGAGTAACTACAGGATCCCTCCAGCTCAAATCAGACCCAAGAACATGCGTAGACCATACACCAGTGTCTTTCAACTGAGCCCAGACATTTGAATTTCTGAGAGGAACAAACTATCTGATTCACTGTCCTTCCCAGACCCACGTTAGAAACAAGAGGTGTATCTAGGAGAATATCGGGGAGAATATGACTCGACAGCCAAACCTCAGTTTACAGACAGAGATGGGTGAAGGTGCAGAGGGGTGGGGATTGTTGCAGAAAGAAGTAACAAATCCTGAAATTTAAGTGCCCCAATTCAGGGAACCCCACAAGATTTGGTCCGAGCAGGCAATAAAAACTGTTTTGTGTTCCTCTTGCTCCCCAATGTCTGCTTTCTTTCAATAGGCTGAGTAGGACAAGAACCCGAAGCTCTGGCGATGACATTTCATTCTACTTAGATCACTGACCACTGCCCAAGAAATCAAATGATAAATTACGATGGATAAATCTGCTGCAAAAGACCTCTTTGATTTTAAAAACCAAAGATGTCACTTTGATGATTAGGAAAATTAAATGGTAGATGTTTAACCATTTCAAGAGGTAGCATATGATCAAGAGCCCATGGTACTATATAAATGGAAAAAAGATTGAATTTGTCAAAGGCTTCATTTGGTCCAGAACAACCACCAATAATCACGGAAGCAGCAGTCAAGAAATCAAATGATGTATTGCATTAGGCAAATCTGCTGCACAAGACCGCTTTAAAGCATTGAAGAGCAAAGATGTCAGTTTGAGGACTAAATTGTGCCTGCAAAGAATACTGCATATATCTTAGTTTGCCAAAAGAACAAAAAAACAGTTTTAGAAGAAATGCAACCAGAATGTCCCTTAGATGTAAGGATGATAAAACTTCTGTTTGCTTACTTTGAACATGTCATCAGGAAAGACCCATCGCTAGAAAGGATGTCATGTTTGGTAAAGCAGAGGGCCAACTAAAATAAGGAAAATATTCAGTAAGATGGATAGACACAATAGTTGCAAAGATGGACTCAACAATCATGAAGATGGTACAGAAATCAGAAATCGGCAGCATTTCTTTTACACAAGAGAAAGCCATGAGTCAGAGCTAACTCAACAATAATTAACCACAACAAAGGCACAAAAGAATTGCTGTAATTCATTTAGTCATGTATGATGTTATCCAGAATAGCCCAAAGAGGATGTCTCAGCATGGTCTTGTTGTTGTTAAGTGCTATCGAGTCGGTACCAACTCATAGCCTCCCTATGCACAACAGAACGAAACACTGCTCGGTCCTGTCCCAACCTCAGATTAACTACATTGGTCTCACCATTTTGAATATCCTTTCACTTCCTTCCAGAACCACCTCTTGGAGTCCCATCAGTGTCACAAGTTTTGATTGTTCTCAGTTTGCCTCAAGAGGTGGTTCCACTGAGATTTGAAAGCTGTCTTACACTTTCACCTTATTCTATCTTTATTTTTACAAAATCAAAATTTTCATCATTAATTAGAGTCCCTTTTGAAAAACTAGCAAGCTAAAGAGGCCAAAGATAAGGAGTTGGGAGCTGGGTGAGGAGAAAAGGCATTACCCATTTAGATGATTCTAATCATCAGCTGTGAGCAGTATCCTAACGTTGCCCCAGTGCAATCTGAAACGAGAGGAAAGTGAAACAAAATCCTCTAGTACCAGCTCAGTGAGCTTACTTTTTTCTCTACCCAAAACCAAAATAGAAACAATGGGGTAATGTTTCATTTGCTTTAATAAGAAAGATCATTAGCAAAAAAAACCAAAAAACAAACAAAACACAGCCATTATTTTGGTGTACGATAAGCACTGGACTGCTAACCACAAGGTTGGCAACTCAAACCTTACCAGCCACTCCTTGGAAACCTTATACAGGGTTGCTATGAATCAGAACTAACTTGAAGGCACTTAACAATATGAACTGAAAGGGTTTTTCGTAGAGCTCTTTACAATAATCGGTAGGACAAAGTGGTATTTTGTATTACTTACTTCTTTTAGTCCACTCCATGCCATTAAATGAACGGTAACACTGGAATTGCAATCCAGAGCCCAAAGTCTAGTCTGTGGCTCTGAGCACATACCAGATACGAGTTTTTAATGTAGGTTTGGGTCTCTGTGTAACAAATTGCAGGCTTCTGGGAGCAGAAAAGAAACAATGACACATGACGTGGTCTCACTAACAGTCTCTGAACGGTTTCTCCATCTTTCTCCCATGAATGGTGTGCTTCTTTATTTTTACACAAATAATGCACATTATTGGCAATGGGTATTAGCAGAAGGAAACGCTTCCCTGGATTGGTTACTACGTTGTCCTAGCCACAAGTTTATTACCCTGCACAAAAGAGCAATATACATTTTGCTATACTAGTTTCTCCATTTTCAGCCTCAAAATAGTGTGGCTAATTCTACCTCTTCTATACTTACTTTCTAAAAAAATCAATCTTAGTATATATGCTTATCAAATGCATCATAAGGGGTACAATCCAACGTTTTACATTAGCTTGACGTGTGGTGGTGGTTGTGTGCCTTTGAGTCATGCCTTCAAACTCATAGCAACCCTGTGTAGGGTTTCCGAGGCTGTAAATCTTTACAGGAGCAGAAAGTCTCATCTATCTCACAGCAGTTTTGCAGATTCTAAGTGCTGACCTTGGGATTAGCAGCCCATCTTGTAATCAATGCTTCCAGGGATCCTTATACTTGGTGGTAAGCACCTTCAGTCCCTGAAAAAGTCCTCAAGCCTCTTAGAATTCTTTTGAGTTGGAATACTTACAGTAAAATTCATGGAAATATAGTGTCCCAAGAATTAGCCTTAAACAGACTCCAAATTCCCCTAAATTCCATGCAAATGAAGATTGGGAACATTTAGTTTCAAAAGTTTGTTTGTTTGTTAAGGGTTAAGAAGTCTAGGTACATTTAGAAGCAGCTGATATTTTTGCTTTGGGGGGGTAGAAGGGCTCTTCAGTTATACAGCATGCTAAATATAATCTTTTTGAGGATTTTTCCTCTTTGCATAATAGAGTCCATCCTTAGTGCCAACAAGAAAGATTCTCATTCTATCTGAAATTAATTATAGAATTTTTTTCCCTTTAGAGAAAGATAGAGACAATTTTCTCTGGGGATAAAATCTCCAGGGAGACAAGTATTCCCAGAAATGCAGATTAGGGCAAGCAGGGAAGCACTGTGCTGCTGGGAGACAGGAGAGAGGAAGACTTTCTAAACACGAGGTGTTTCTCTAGAGAGAGAAGACAGGTCTTTCATTAAACAGAAGCTTCAAATTGAGACTCACAGAACTGCTCATTCAAAGCCTGAAGCACTGCTCCAAAAGATCTACATTGATTCTCTCCCTTTAAAAATATCCCAGGTGATAATGGTGCCATTTTTGGGAAAACTTTGTCACAGCAAGCAGTGAGGTTTCTGAAACTTGATTACTATGATTGGTGGTTCAAACTCACCCAGCGGTACCTCAGAAGAAAGACCTGGAGCCAAGAAAACCCCATAGAGTGGTTCTACTTGGCTATATGTGGCGTTGCCATGAATCAGAATGAATTCAACAGCAATGGATTTGGGTTTAGAGTTTTGAGTGTCTCACACACACCCATTGAACATTGGCTAGTAAAGCTGACTTGTAACACTTTTTGTCTCTGAAATGTTTTCCTTAATCTTTACATAAAACAGTCCCTTTCACTGCACTCTGAAAATTTATGCATTTCCCTGCAGTCTTTAAGCAAATATCATGTTTGGCTAAACATGGTGCCCTCTAGAGGCTGATCCGTGAAATTCTAATTGACTATGTTCTGCAAGGACTCCTTACATTCTACCACATACCCCCTTTCTGCCATTCTTTTTATGTTCTGAAAGTTTGACCCATAATAACTACAAAATGTGCCAGTGGTGATGCAGGATATATACCATGGAGGAACCAAGACAGAGCCAATATGAGATATCAAGAATCTCCAGGAAATGGTTGAGGAAGTGAGGTGAAAATCAGCAGGTAGTTGGGATATGGAGGCTGCAGATTATCCAGGGGGTGTAGCAGTCAGTGGCCCTCTATAGGGTTTCTGAGGAGTGGCTGGTGGATTTGAACCACTGACCTTGCTTAATGCGTAACCTACAGGGCCACACCAGGAATCCATAGGGGAGTACTAGGGAGATAAAAAATCTGTCCAGGATGAAATATTTTTATTGTTTCTTTGGTATTGTCTAGTTATTGATTGCTGCTATAACCGAATACCCTAAGGGGATGACTTTAATAGCCAGAAATGTATTTTCTCATATTTTAGGCTAAAAGTCCAAATTCGAAGCGTCAGTTCTAGGGGAAGCCTTTCTCTTTTACAGCTCTTGGGAAAGATCCTCATCTTTTGGCATCTATAGGCCAAGTATTCCTTGGAGATCTCCATACATCTTGACATCAATCTTCCCTTGGATCTAGGAACTTCACAGTGCAGGGACTCCAAGTCCAAAGGACGTATTCCACTCTAAGCTCTTCTATCTTGGTGGTAGTAACACTCTGTGGACTATATTATGACATAGTACTAGAGAGTTGATGTACCTTTGAGGTAGGACAGCTGAAGGTAAACTCCTGGAGAGCCTTCAAAACTGAAATTGAGAAAAAGTCATTGGCCATATCAATAGCTGTATACCAAGTACCAGGAGATGTATTAATTAGCTCAAGCAATGAAACAATATCTGAAACAGCAGCTGCAACGGAGTTACCACTTGGTTAAGTTTATGATAACCGATAGTCATTCTCCAAGATCCATATGTTTTATGCACCAGCCAGTTAGCAAATTAAAGGGGATGTGGTGAGAATGACTACCCCTGCATCCTTCAGGCCTTTGATTGTGACGCTAATCTCTGCAATCCCTTCAGGAATATGGTATTCCTTTTGGTTTGTTCTTCTTATAGGTAGAAGCAGTTGTAATGACTTCCACCTGGCTTTTCCTATCATGATAACCCTTATTCCACATTTCTGAGATCCAACGTAGGCATTCTACCAGTATGTCTATTCAGATTATGCATTCTGGAACTAGGGAAACTATTCCAGTGTGAGTTCGGGATCCTCAGGACTTACTGTGATACAGACACCATTAACATGACATCCTCATGCCCCCACTCTGACTGGTCAGTCACAGTGATGTTGTGTGTCTCCTGGAATTAGTGTCAATTCAGAACCAGTGTCCAGTAATCGTTTGATGATTTCCTTTTCCCCAATGAATAGTCACTCTTGTAAAATCCATTTGGGGAAGGTTAGGAGAAAGACTAACAGCATAAATTTTGGTGGTGCAGGGGGACCCTGCCTTAAGGGAACCCAAACTTTCCTTCATTCAAGAGGTTGCGAGTCTATAAACAGCTCAAGTCTGGGAACTGATTGAGGGGCCATGACTCTCCATTCTGGTGATTCAAGTTCAACTGCCATTCATTGATACCAAATTCTTCTGTTTGTACAGATCAAGTAAGTATTTAGTTGGTTTATACCAAAGAAATGACTCACACAGATATCAGGCTGTGGACTTCTGACTCATGTAACTGCGAGGCTAATGAATTAAGATGGACAGATCAGATGGCAGGCCAGCTGGCTGGCAGGTCCAGCAGGTAAGAAGGCAGGCTGCTGATGATTCCCAGGGTCAACAGGTAATAGACCAAGCCACCGGCTTAAGTACAAGGAACCAGAAGTTGGAGGACAAGCCAGATGTAAGCTCAAGACCCGTAGATAGTAAGCAAGCCTGCCTTTGTAGCCAATATATTGGAAGTATACCACACTCCCAAGGAAGCTTTCCCTAAATTGATTAGCTACTCTTCCCAGACCTCATTGTAGAATTGATTACGTTGTAGTTGATCTCATCATGGACATAACTACATCTCATCTAGCAAAATACTGACAATGCTGACCCAGTAAAGTTGACACAAAATCTTAACCATCACAGGTATATTAATGAACTCAGGTTCAAGGCAAATTAGAAAAGATTAAAAGGATCACTGTTGTTGTTGCTGTTAGGTGCCATTGAGTTGGTACTGACTCATAGTGACCCTATGCACAAGAGAGTGAAACACTATCCAGTCCTGGGCCAACCTCACAATTGTTGCCATGCTTGAGCCCATTGATGCTGCCACTTTGCCAATGCATCTTGCTGGGGTTCTTCCTCTTTTTCACTGACCCTCAACCTTACCAAACATGATATCCTTCTCCAGCAACTGGTCCCTCCTAAAAATATGTCTGAAGTATGAGAGACAAAGTTTGGCCATCCTGGCCTCCAAGGAGCATTCTGGCTGCACTTCTTCCAACATAGATCTGTTGGTTCTTTTGGCAGCCCATGGCACTTTCAATAGTCTCCTTCAACACCATAACTCAAATGCATCAATTCTTCTATGGTCTTCCTTATTCACTGTCCAGCTTTCGCATGCATATGAGGTTACTGAAAATATCGGACTTTAGGGTCAGGCGCACCTTAGTCCTCAAGCTGACATCTTTGCGCCTCAACACTTTAAAAAGGTCTTGTGCAGCAGATTTGCCTAATGCAATACGTCGTTTGATTTCTTGCCTGCTGCTTCCATGAGTGTTGATACTTGATCCAAGAAGAATGAAGTTCTTGACAACTTTAGTTTTTTCTCCACTGATAAGAATGTTGTTTACATGCTCAGTGGAGGAGGTTTCCACTGGAGCCTCTGCATTACATAAGACCATCCGGAATCTTCTGATGTGGGAAATTTCCACTGGAAAGGACAAGCAGACCAGCCTGGAGCGGCTGGAAGAACAGAAGCTACTTCTTGAAAGAAAGACCGACAGGAAAAATACAAAACAATAACGGCAGTCTGACTGACTACTACAAGAACAAGCAAGTTGCTCACCCAGGAGGCATCAAGGCAAGTGGTCGAGTCCCCTTAGGGAAAACCCCCTTCCAAGACTAAGACTCAATGGGAATACACGAGTAGACACATGCTCTGACTGGTGACCACATTGGTAACCGATAAGGGGAAGTGAGGGAAAAATAGCAATGAAGCTGTGATCTAAGTCCAGCCACATTCAATAGACTCCTGTGAACCTGGGTGGAGACCTGGCTGGCCAGCAGTTTGGCAAGACCTGGGGAGTCCTGGGCCCAGAGTCAGTGACATAGCTACAGAGGACTAGAATAGAGAGTGAAGAGTCCAGCTGATAAAAGAGAGAGTCCAGCTGATAAAAGAGAGGACATATGCATAAGAACACCCACACTTGCAGATAATACCCACTTGACCTGGCTTCAGTGACTGGATGATCAGAGCTCAACTAGAAGAAGAAAGAAGAG
>NW_006408522.1:7431187-7460117 GCF_000296735.1 Chrysochloris asiatica
TCTCGTGGACTTGTTTTCATTTTCTTCAGCTTCAGTTTGAATTTGCATATCAGTAATTGATGGTCTGTTCCACAGTCTGCCCCGGCCTTATTTTCACTGATGATATGGAGCTTTTCCATCATTAAAAAATTGGAAGACCAATTTTGGTATTAATTGATCTTCCCTGTAGGCACATGGATATTATCCTATCACAGACAGCGTTGTACCTCATGACTGGTTTGGATATGTTCTTTTTGACAATGAATGCAACACCATTCCTCTTCAATTTGTCATTCCGGGAATATTAAACCATGTGTTTTTCAGATTCAAAATGGCCAATACCAGTCAATATTAGCTCATTATGCCTCAGATATCAATGTTTATGCATTCCATTTCATTTTTGACAATTTCCAATTTTCCTAGATTCATACTTCATACATTCCATGTTCTGATTATTAATGGATGTTGACAGCTGTTTCTCTTCATTTCGTTGTGCCCCGTCAGCAATGAAGGTACCCAGGGTTTTACTCCCCATGGCCTTTATTCCATTTACATCATCATGGCCAACTCTACTTTAAGGAGGCAACTCTTCCGCAGTCACATTTTGAGTGTTTTTCAACCTGAGGGACTCATTTTCTGGCACTATGTCTGACAGTGTTTGTCTGCTATTCATAAGGTTTTCAGTGACTAAATATTCGGAAGTATTTCGTCACTCCAGCTTCCTAGTTTGTCTTCGTCTGGAAGCTCATATGAAACCTGTCCACCATGGGTGACCCTGCTGGTATTTAAAATACTGGAGGCATAACATCCAGAATCACAGTAACTCACAAACTGACGGACAAGTGATGGAAAAGGATCATTGGAATGGCACAATAACAAACCATTGGGAGAGTCTCAGAAGACTTTAAGGGGAGATCACAGAGAGGAGAACTTGGAACGTGAGAAGCAGGAACTTGAGATCTGAAAGAAGCCAAGTTCTGACTCCATTTGAGTGGTCTTCAGAAACAAGGAAAAACAACAAAAGCACAGTTTCTGACAAGTTGATTCCATCTGAGGGGGATGCTGTGTATGTCAGCATACAACTGCAATCCGTAGGGTTTTTAATGGCTGATTTTGCAACAGAACACTGGACCTTTCTTCTAACATATCTCTGAGTGGACTGGATCCTCCAATCTTTGGTTAAAGGTGGAGCTCAAGCCAAATAGCATGTTTTACCAAACAAAATAAGTCATCTGGCCTCTTTGTAAAACACCTTTTTTTTTTTTTCTTTCTTTCTTGTTCCCAACACTGTCAATGTTCCCACCATGTTTCTAAATGATAGGAAGAAAAGGAGCTGGAAAGGTCTGAGGGAAAAAGAGACACCCTCCCATCCCAGCAAGCTATGCTGTCATTTGGTGGAATATGAACCCTGTCACAGTCTATGGTTATGGTTTACCAAACCACCCTGATCAAGGCCAGTGCCCCAGTGTGATCCAGTGTTGACTTTGGTGGTTTCTTACCCACATGTTCTTCAGTGTTTTTTGGAAACAACCTCAGAAACCATTCTCATTTCCACAAAATGATTATGGCTGGAGCTGCCCTCTCCTTCAGAACGGACTGAGGCCTTCCTCAGTAAAACAGAGAGACAAATGATGAAATAGAGAAATGGTTAGCAAGCTGAGGGGAATCTTTCTAGTTCCATGTTTGACCTCCCATGTTTAAGATTAATATCAAGGATATTTTCTTGAATTTAAATTTTCTACTATTAAGGACCTATTCTTGGTAGGGGAATGGGTGGAGGGAGGGGATCAGGAAGTCTGCTTTCTACATGACTTAGTTTTATTCAAGCTTACCCAGATCAATCCTGTCAAAACAAATCACTTCCAATTATGGTAGTTTACAGAGGAGAATGAGAATTGAAATCAGAAGCTTAGTTAGGTTCTACAGGTGACTCCACAGTAAATATATGACTTTGGACATGTCCCCTCACCATTTTGAATGAAGGCTTACAGAGAAGATCATCAGGTTTACATCCAACAAATCATACACTTCGTTTCTTCACAAGTATTGCAATTCCCTCCATGCAGCAATAGTTATACCACCTTCTCCCTGCGGTTCCGATTTCCATTCTTTCTCATCCTTCCTTCCCATCCTTTCTCAAATTTGTCCTTAGGTAAATGTTTCCCTTTTGATCTTGAGTGGTTGACATTCCATGGTGACAATACCTTACTGGTGTTGTTGTCTCTCTACATACCTATCTATCACTTGGCTGGAAGCTGTGCCACAAGGGTGAGTTCTGATGCAGACCTGAAGGGTGGTCAAAGGCCATAGTCTTGGGTTCCTCCAGTCTCTTTCTGATCAGTAATTCCCATCTTTATTTTATAATTTTGAATTTTGCTCCACATTTTCTCCAACTCTACCTGGTACTTTCTAATGTGATTGATCCATTTCAGAACAGTTGGTAGTGGTAGCTGGGCACATCTTCTGGTCTCAGAGTCGTGGTGAAATATGTTCACATGTTTCATTGGTCCATTGGACTAGTTGATTCCAAGTATCTTCAATTTTCATCAATCTTCTTTCTTCCACACATGGAGAGACAAATCGTTGCATCTTATATGGCCACTCATGAGCTTTTAAGATTGTAGTTGCTACTCACCATAGTATGACATGGAACATAGTCTTTGTGGACTATGTTATGTCAATTGATCATGTTGTCCCATGAGACTATGGTCCTAAGTTTCCAGGCTCAGTAACTCATTCCTTTAAGATCTAAGAAGTTTTTATCATTTCGACTTGGAAACCCTATACAGGGTCACTATGAGTCTGAATCAACTTGATGATTTTAACAACAAGATGCTCTATCATATTCATATGTGTGTTTTCAGCAAAGGTTTGCAAATATCCTCTTTCAAGACCTTATATATTTGTGGGTATACTCCCATCTCCCTCCCATCCTCGTTCAACCTGTCTATCTGTCCATGTATCTACCCACCAAATACAGTTGTTCCAGGGTTGTATCTGTAACAATATTTATCCCTTTAACACTGTGCCTTTACCTGTTTTCATCATTTCATTCATTCTTCCAACACCCCTCTTCTTGTATATTGCTCTCCCTGTCACCTGAGTTAATATGTGTATAATCCCTGGGGAGTGAATTATTCTCCCTTCCTCTCAACCCCTTGTACATGGGTCAAAGAAAGTTTATTTTAGCATGAAAAATTTTTATTGAGTTTTTACAATAGTGGTCTCCTACAATATTTGTCCTTTTGTGACTAATTTCACTCAGCATAATATCCTCCAAGTTCATACATACTGTGGAGTGTTTCAAAGATTCATCCTAATTCTTCAACGTTGCATAATATCCCACTCCATTTTTGTACCAAACTTATTTATTCATTTTTCCATTGATGGGTATTTAGACAGTTTCTGTCTTTTTGCTACTGTGAATAGTGTTGTGATGAACAAACATGTCATGGCTCTTTGTTCATGGAACTATATACCATGCAGAGGTAAGGTGAATCATACGGTATTTCTATTTCCAACTTTCTGAGCAAGTGTCATACCATTTCCACACAGGTGCACCATTTTACAGTCCCACCAGCTGTGTATGAGGGTCCCAGTCTCTCCACACCCTCCCCAGAATTTGTTATTTTCTGTTTTTTGAACTTTGTTATCAATACTGGAGAGTACTGGTGTGGTGCTGTAGGATAAGCACTCAACCATAAGGTCGGTTTGAACTACAAGTTTAGTGGTTCAAACTCACCAGCTGTTCCTCAGAAACCCTATACAGGGTTGCTATGAGTCAGAATTTAACAACAACACTTAACAACAAAAACAACTAATGCTGGGGTGAGAAGATAATTCATTGTTGTTTTGATTTGCATCTCTCTGATGGCTAATGATTGTGAACATCATGTTTGTTGGTTGCCTGAATGTCTTCTGTTCATGTCCTCTAAATTTTAGAGATTAGTCCCCTGTCTGACAAGTCATTGAAATTTTTTTTTTCCCCCAAGACTGTGGGGTCTCTTATGTCTCTTTTGGTGAAATCATTTGATGCACATAAATGTCTAAATTCTAGTTATCTATTTGTCTTTTACAGTTTTTGTGGTTTTATTTATGTTTGACAGTGTATTTGTGCCACGTATCAGAGCCCCTAAATGTAGCCCTATTTTTTCATTGATGATCTTTATAGTCCTGGATTTTATGTTTAGGTCTTTAATCCAGTTTGAGTTTGTTTTATATATGGTGTGAGATATGGGTTTTGTTAATTTTTCTGAAAATGAATTTCTAGTTTTGCCAGCACCATTTATTAAAGAGACTGTCTCTTCCCCATTTAATGTATTTGGATCCATGTCAAAAATCAGCTGAATGGATAGGGATGGATTCCCAGTTCTGTCCCATTGATCTTTCTGATTTCCTTCTTCTTTACTTTTATGTGAAGGTGTATTATTTTTTTGAGGTTGCCCTGTAATTTATTATTTTTTCCCCATTTAAACAGTCTGATTTATCTTTCAATCTACTTGAGTTCCTCACCATCTGGAAGTTCTATTCTACACTATTCCTTCTTCTTATTTTGTAGTTGACATTACTATAAAATGATGACTTTGGTTCCCTATTTTCAGTCTTGTAGGTTTGTTTTACTTTAAATACTTCTATAGTGGGATTCCTGGTATGGCACTGTAGGATATGGGGTCACTGGACTGTGAACTAAAAGGTTGGTGGTTCAAATCCCACCAGTTGCTCCTCAGAAACCCTATATAGGGTTGCTATGTTTCAGAATTTACTTGACAACACTTAACAATTTAACAGCATATCTGGATTGCATTCTGGGAGGTGTTGCCATGTATGGTAACCTCAGGTTGTGTCTGCTGTTGTTGGTTCTCAGGCCAAAGAACTTCCTTTAGTGTTTTTTTTGTTGTTGTTTTTTTTGTAAAATTGGTCAGGTTTATTGCAGATTGCTTTAATTTTTGTTCATCTGGAAATGTTCTGATTTCACTGGCTTATTTGGGGTTTAATTTTGCTGGGTATATTTTTATTGGTTGGCTATTTTTTCCTTTCAGAGTTTTGTATACATCATCCCATTGCCTTCTTGCCGGCATGGTTTCTCTTTTGCAAGTAACTTTTTGTTTTTCCTGAGCTGATCTCAGAATTCTTTCTTTGTCTTTGGTTTTAGAAAGTTTGATTATGATATTTCTTGGTGATTTCCTTTTGGGATCTATACTGTTTGCGGTGTGTTCACCTTCTTGAATATATTATCTTCTTGTCTTTCATGTCGTTAGGAAAATTTTCTTCCAACAACTCTTCAACGTGCTTTTCTATGCTTTTTATTGTGTCTTCCTATTCTGGAATTGTGATCACCCACAAGTTATTCCTCTTTATGGTGTCCCACATAACTCTTAAGCTTTCTTCGGATTTTTTTTCTTTTTTATGATTGTTCTTCTAGCACACTAGTATTGTGAGATTTATCTTCAGGCTCACTAATTCAGACTTCCATTCCTTTGAATCTACTCCTTTGCCCTTTCAATGTATTATCCATTTCTGAAATATTAGTTTTAATCTTCCAGATTGTTAATTACAGGTTTTATATTGTTTCAAAATTTGAATTTATCTTGTCTCTTTATTCTTGTAGTGTTTTCCTGAAAAAATGTTATGTCTTTTTCTGTGTTCTCCTTCTCTTCTGTCAACCAATTGAAGATATCTAAGTACCATTCGTTTGAATTCTTTTTCAGTTAGTTCATTATCTTTTCTTTCTTAGAAATGTTTTATGGCGCTACCATTTGTTTGAACCATTCTTTCTTTTTCTCCATGTGAGCTAACATTGTCTGTTGGCTCCAGGCATTATGGTGTTGATGTATTTGTATTAAATTTATGATGTGTATGCTGGTGTATTCTTAGGCACTCACCAACTGCCTCCTAGTAGTGGTTAGGGGATGGAAGCTTGTTTGTGCACCATTCTGTTTGCCATTTGTTCAGCTCAGTTTAGAATGAGTTTAATTGATGTTGGTTGTTGTCATTGATCAGGTGTATAACAGCTGATATTGGCTCTTGCCTGATGGGTGGGGTTGTAGAGGGTACAGTTGTGGCTGGACAGTATGGACATGGTCGCTGTCTTCTGTTGTGTGAGGTAAGAAGAGAAAACACACACACACACAAGAGAGGGGGAAAACAAACAAATAAGCAAACAACAGCAACAAAGAAAATAGAAAAAGAGAGCAGGCAATAGCTATAAAAAGAATATAAAAAACAAAAAAGAAAGAGGAAGAGGAAAAAACCTTTAAAACTACAGAAGAGAGAATGAAAAGAAAGAAAAAGAACTAAATACAATTAAGGCAAGGAATGAGTAAAAGGAAAGAGAGCAGAAAGTAAAGGAAAAAAAGGAAGGAAGATGCAGTAGCGCTTGCAAACGAGAAGCAGAAAACAAGTAGAAAAAAATGAAAACACAACTAGAAAAGACAAAAAGCATGAGAAAGTCAAGAGAGAATGAAGAGTAAGACAGAATAAACAACAGCAGGAACAACGACAACAAAATGAAAACAAAAATCCAGGGCAGATGCCAGTTCCAGAGAAGAGAAAATTCTGGATTCTCCTGCCAGCCAAGGACCTTATATGGTGAGTGGGCAAGGGATGAGCCAGTTATACTCCTAACCTTAGATGGAGTTCCTGTAGGGCTAGGTATTGTGTGTCTGGGCATCCAATCCAGTTGTAGTTTGTGTAGACCCCAAAGTAGACCCAGAAGTCAACTGTGGGTGAGAGGTCCTGCTAGTCCAGGGTCTACTAGAACCAGCTCTGTAGTTCTGGAGCAGGTCACATGTGATCCCAGGGGCTGGAGTTGGTGCTGCCAGCTTCCCCCTCACTATGATGTGGCTCTGGCCACTAGAAGTGTATGTAGGTGGGGACTAGCTATGCCTCTGGTTACCAGAGTAATGTGGGATAGAAGAAAATTTTTGCATCTTTCTCTCTACCAATTAGCTGTATATCTTTGTGCCACCAACCACTCTCTACCTTCAAACTGCCTGTGAAATTTCAAGATGGCTGCACCAAATCTGGCTAACTGGCACAGATCCCATGTCTCCTTTCTCCACACCCCCCACCCCAACCCCATGTGTCTGTTCAGCTATAAGACTGATTGGGGCCAACTCTGCCGGTTTGGAGCAGGGCTCCTCTGAATCCAGGTGCCAGGGCTGTTTGGTGGGACTCACAACTGGGTGACTCATCATTGTGTGTCTCCCTCTGCTGGAAGAGCACGAGCCTCTCTGGGGTTGTATGAGAGTGGGGACTGGCCATGCCTCTGGTCACCAGGGGAGTGTCTGGAACAAGAGAAAAATCACACCATTATCTCCACAAGTCAATGGTATGTTTCTGCAATACCAATTTGCTGTCTTGTCTCTGAAGCTGCTCCCAAAAGTTTAAGATGGCTGGCTTCATCTGGTCATCCGGCCCAGTCCACCAGCTTGTCTCCTATCTTACCACGTCTGTTCAGCTTCCTCTCCTAGTAAGCATTCAGTCCACTTCTCTATCCCTTCACTTGAAGCTCAGGGTTCCAGGACTATCATTTGCATCTCTTTCATTCAGTTTTCTTTGTCTTTGTTGTAGAGTGTTTGAATAGCTTTACTCCCTCATCTACCATCTTGCCACCTCCTCCTCCCTTCATCTTTAACACTGGTTGATTCTCAATTGTAAATGGAACAGGTTGAATTGAGTAATCCATAATTCCACTTCTACTTTGGTATCATTTCTCTAGACATCTCTATAATAGTCAGTACCATTCACATGACACTTATAATTGATTGTAGTTATTACACATTTTGTCTTCTGAACTAGATGTTAGCTCTTTACTGGAAGAACAGTATCACATATTCTGTAGCGGATGCTGTGGCCCATCCACTGAGGCACTTGTTCCCTCAGTTGCTGGGAATGTTGGTGTCTTTGGTCTGAATCCCTCTCTACCCCTTCCTGATTTGAAGGAAGGAGGAAAGGGGCAGCCAGTACCCAATGACTGGATGAGCAATATTGGTGGGGGCATAAGAAAGGCCAGTGTAGGAAAACTCTGAAGAGTGATTCCATCAGTGGAGCTTCCCTTGGGATCCACTGAGATTTGGGGGAATTACTAAAGTTCCACATCTTCCTCTGCTTATTCTGCTCCTTCACAGGTGTGGTTCCTGAATGCATTCCCCAATCAACCTCCTGCATGCAAATCTCAGTCTATCTTTTGGGATTTTTAACTATGTTCCTTATAACCTTCCTGTGTCTTCTTTTACCCCACAAAATGTAAAGTGGTCTCAGACAGACTGAAGTCAAGAAAGATACCTCGAGGTGGGCTAGAAGCCAATGCTGGGGGAATCTCTGTTCTTTGTTTCCAGAAATACCAAAGCTGACAGTGTTTCTCCCGGCATCCAAGTCTCCATCAGTGAAGCCAAGAATGGAGGAGATGCGCTCCATCTGCACAGAACCGTGCGTATTTTGCTCCTGCGTGCTTTTCATGTGTATGTTTAATTCCTGGCAGCAGATAGGGTAGACTGGCTCCTTTGCAACTTCACTAAGACCAGCAGAATACTTAAAGGTCAGCAGCTCTTCTAGTTCTTCTAAAGCCAGAGAAAAACCTTGGTTTTCAAACTGCTTCCCCTTTCAAATGAAAACCAGGATGAAACGGAATACACAGAGGCTGTCTGGGATCCATCTGAGTAAATGATGTCAAGGTGTTCTGTAGAACTGGCTCTTCCCTTCCATAATGAGGGGGGAGGTGGCTTTTAGAGCCCCTCTAGTTCCTCATATATTCTCATACATTTACTTTATTGTTACTCTTATGAGTGTGTTGTGTCATTCTAACTAGATGAATTCAGAATCAACACACACAGCTGAACCTTTAGATCCAATGGACTGCACTATATCATCCTATGTTAACATAAACCTTTCAAACGAATATGTACTTTTATTAAGCAGTATCATTTCCTTTCCACTCTATACTGTCCTTCAATCACCAGGAACATTTGTGCCTGAATATATATGTATGTATTTTTTTCTGGTCAGGATCATAGACATTTGATATGATTTAGAGACATGCTGTCCTTTGAAATGATAAGCTAATGAACTGCAGGCGTGCAGCATATTTCAATAATTCAAACATTGTCTGGGACTGTGTGGTTCCAAGAGGAGAGAGGAATAGTCAACAGCAGAAAACCTCCTGCTGGAATTCTGCCAAAGAAGAACTGGCCGTCCTGGGGAGGTCTGTCATTATGGGACTTTGCTGTTTGTAAATTTAATAAACGACTCACATCTGCTTGTGATATTATGGGAGTCTACGCCGAAAGTCCTTCTTGCATAAAGCACATGGTTTATTTTAAAAAGCAATACTTTCTGTTTGTAGTATTTGTCTGAGTGTATAGATGTAACATTACACCTGTATTTACACATATGAGTCTCAGCAACAACATTCATGTCCCCTTTGTGCTGTGAATCACAGCCTGATAAAGCTGGAACTTTGGAACCCATCTAGTTCTTCCCCATCATGGGACAGATGGCCCTTCTGTTCTCTCTCTTCTTTCCCTTTTCTTCTTTCTTTTCTGTTTCTCTTTCCTGGACTTACTACTGCTACCATAACAAAATACCACATGTGGGTGGCTTTAAAGAACAGTTTTGGAGGCTAGAAGTCTAAATTCAACATGTTCATTCTAGGGGCTGATCCTTCCTCATCTCTTCCAGTTCCTGTCAGCCCTGGTTGTTTCTTGGTGTCCCTTGGCTTGTGGAGGGATCCTCGCATGGTGTCTGTGTGTGTCTCTATGTGTCTATTCTCTACTTTCTAAGACTCCACTCAGAAGGTACTAGCTTTAGGACCCACCCCATTTCAGTATGACCTCATAAACATAACAAAAGAAAACCTTTCCAAACTTGGTTACATTCACAGCAACAGGGGTTAGGATTCCACCCTATGCTTTGGGGGACACAATTTAATTGGTAACTTCACAATTCATGGCACATTAGTCATGATTGGTTTGGGCATTTTTGTTGTTATTGAGTGCCCTGAAATTGATTCTTATATGAACTGCCCCATTGGGGGTCCTAGTGTGGTGCTGTGGGCTAATGCACTGGACTGCAAGGTCATCTGAACTTCAAAGTTGACAGTTCAAGTTTGTCAGCTGCTCCTTGGAAACCCTATACAGGGTCATTATGAGTCAGAACTGACTAGAAGGCACTTAACAACAACAATCTTTATGGGAGCAGAGGTCTTCTCTCCTGGAGTCATAGTGTGGGTTCCAAGCACTGACCTTTCAGTTAGCAGGAGAGCATCTAACGATTGTGCTGCCAGGGATCCTTGGTCTGGCTATTCCTCCTCTGTTATTTTATCTTCATGGACTACTTCATTCCTCCCATATAGGCAACCATTCTGAAGTGTTTAATAGGCATCATTTTTATTTTTGTGTATTTTGAAAAATGGTCACGCTTCCCTCTTCCCACCTGGACACTATGCCTTAAAGTCCTTTTTCCTTGTTAAGTGCATGGAGTCCTGTGCTTCATCCCTCCAGGTCACAAGTTTTCCTTGCCAACCACAGCAGCCTACCTCCATGCCTATACATCTGACAGGGTTTCTAGGGCAGCCAAGCTTGGCTTTTTGAAAGCAAAATCCACATTTCTCTTTCTTATTATACTTACAAGTCAGAATAAGCCCAAGAAGTATACATAAGTGATTTAGCAGTGCTTCAGTAACCTTTCACCTGTAGATAAATTGTTGGTATGATGGAGTACAATACTGATGTAAAGTGTTCAAAAGCTATTTTTATTCAATCAAAATGGACAGAGTGCTTTTAAAATGTTTTTCCAGCACTAACTTCAGTTCCCAGGAGAAAAATTTCATCATTGTTGAAACCAAAAAAAGAAAAAAAGATATTGGCAGGGGGATGGAGGATTGAACAATTTTACTGAAGAGCAATTTGACAGTGTTTATGCAAAGCCTTTGATCTAGCAATTCCACACTACTAGGCATTTGTCATAAAGCAGTGATAAGGAGTAGACATACAGATTCATCAAAGAATGTTCACTGCAATAATACTATTTCTAATGTGAAAAAACTTGGACTCCATCTGAAGGTGCCACACTAAGATATCAGTTGAGATACCTTGCTAATTAGTTTATTAACATATGTTTATTGGGTTTCTACTGTGTGCCTGGCCCAGAGCTAAATGCTAAAGATACAGAGGATGAAAATTGACAAGGCCCTAGTGAGCAGTGAGTCATTGAACCAGGCATCCTAGGAAAATTCATGATACACCATTCAACCAACCAACAGAGACACCAATAACCATGGACAGATCCAGAGTCCTGGTGACCCAGTGTGTCTCAGACTACTACTGGGCTTCATATGGTTTCCATTAGTTATGACTTTCAGAAGTAGATCTCCAGGACTTTCTTTCAAAGTGCATCTGGGTGAATTAGAACTGCTAACCATCTGGTTGAACAGCGTCCTGGTGAGGTGCTGTGGGTTAATGTACCGGACTGCAAAGCCATTTGAACTGCAAGGTTGGCAGTTCAAGCTCACCAGCTACTCCTCAGAAACCCTATACAGGGTCACTATGGGTCGGAACTGACTCAACAGCACTTAACAACAACAACAACAACAGCTTGCTTTGAATCCTGATATGGCGCTGTGGGTTAATGCTCTGGAGTGCAAAGGTGGTTTGAGCCATAAGGATGGTGGTTCGAGCTCACCAGCTGCTCCTCAGAAACCCTATACAGGGTTACCGTGGGTCAGAACTGACTTAACGGCACTTAACAACAACAAGAACACAACTTGCTTTACTAAACTTGGTGTCTTTCTTCAAGTACTGGTCCCTACTGAAAACGTGTCTATAGTGTGTTAAACAAAGTCTTACCATCCTGGCTTCTAAGGACTATTCTGGCTGTACTGTCATCCAAGACAGTTTTGTTCATTCTTCTGGCAGTCCATGGTGTATTCATTATTTGGCAACACCAAAATTTAAAGTCATCAGTTCTTCTTTGGTCTTCCTTACTCATTGTCCAGCTTTTGTATGCATATGAAGATTCAAAGTATTATAGTTTGGGTAAGGTGTACTACCTTAGTCCCCAAAGTCATATCTTTGCTCTTTAACACTTTTTAAAAAAAAAAACCATTTTATTGTGAATTATGTGATAGTTTACATGGGAGAACATTAGCTGTACATTCATCCTGTCATATGTCGTTTCATTGCCATGGTTACAATCCTCTCCATGCATCATCAACCCACCACAAGTTATACCCTGCAAGCCTGCCCCCTGGTCATCAGCACACAGCCCCTCCCCTCTCTGGGTCTAGAGTACCCAACTGCTCCATCTCTCCATGTCATCATCTCTACCTCCATCTCTGGCTTCACTGTTTCTCTGAGTAGGGTCCCGTACTCAGCTCTTCTCCCTTGATGACCCCAAGGACCTCCGCTCCTAGACAGCAAAGTCAATCACTCCCCTCCTTTTGCTACAAAACATCTACCTTTATATTTCCAACCCTCACAAGCAGTCCTGATAACAATTATTCATGATTGTATCACAAAAGACCTATCCCCATCTCCTTTGATCAGCCCTGCCCAGACAGATTGGATACTACTCAGTGGAGATTCTACCTTTCTCCACACCCTCTGAATCTAGGCTCCCTCTTGAAAGCTTGTAAGCCAGTCTCTTCTTGCCTTTGTACTTCCCTCCCCATTTTGGGTAGTCAATGTCCAAGTTGCCTATCCCTGTCTACTCTGTGTATGGAGGGGGTGGGAATGATTCCCTCTTTTGAGCTGCTGCATCCATAGGTGTAGGTCATGCTCATCAAATTGTATCAGCTTATTCTTTTTTTTCCTCTTCTTTCTTCTTCTAGTTGAGCTCTGATCATCCAGTCATTGAAGCCAGGTCAAATGGGTATTATCTGTAAGTGTGGGTGTTCTTATGCATATGCCCTCTCTTCTTATCAGCTGGATGCTTCACTCTCCACTCTAGTCCTCTGTGGCTATGTCACTGAATCTGGGCCCAAGAGTCCCCAGGTCTTGCCACACTGCTGCAGCCAGGTCTCCACCCAGGTTCACAGAAGTCTATTGAACATTGTAGATCTTAGCTCACAGCTTCATTGTTATTTTTCCCTCACTTCCCCTTATTGGTGACAAACATGGTCACCAATCAGAGAGCATGTCTGCTCATGTATCCCCATTGAGTTTTAGTCTTGGAAGGGAGTTTGCCCTGAGGGAGCCGACCGCTTGCCTTGATGTCTCCTGGGCGAGCAACTTGCTTGTTCTTGTAGTAGTCAGTCGGACTGCCATTATTGTTTTGTATTTTTCCTGTAGGTCTTTCTTTCAAGGAGTATCTTCTGTTCTTCTAGCCACTCCAGGCTGGTCTGCTTATCCTTTCCAGTGGAAATTTCCCATCTCAGAAAGATTCTGGATGGGGTTCAGGATTCCACCCATGGTCTTATGAAATGCAGAGGCTCCGCAGGTAGCCTCCTTCACTGGGCATGTTGTAGCCCCATTTTAGGTATCCCAATCAGTTACAGGCAGAAGATGGATTTACAGGCTTTCTATGGTGATATTTCTGGCTATTCCTTTCTCTCCCCCTCAAGTGTCTATTTTATAATGGTATGCCAGGGAAACCAAGATTCAAAAAAGAGCCAAGCATCTCAACATTATTTCCCCCCTCTTGCCCATTACAACCATGTCTCAATCCCTGTATCCCAGAGCCCTGTTTTTCCAAGGTTGTGCATACATCATTATTTACCTCGGTCCCACTTAGCCCATGCAAACCTGCCTAATAGTTTTCCCATCCTCCTTGTTCTTCCATTCCTCTCCCCCTTCTTGTGTATTGCTCCCCTCCCTAGCACCCAAACTATCCTCTGTCTATTCCCTACCATGTGCTCCACCTTCCCTTCCCTCCCCTCACCCCACTCCCCCACATCCCAATAACCAGCAAAGAATCCTGCCCCCGCCTTTAGTATGGTTTCTTTTTCGTAGTCTTTTACAGTAGTGGAGCTAAGCAGTATTTATCCTTTTGTGACTGACTAATTTCACTCAACGTAATGTCCTCAAGGTTCATCCATGTTATGTGTTGGCTTGCAGCTTCCTTGTTATTCTTCAAGGTAGCATAGTACTCTATTGTGTGTATGTACCACAGTTTGTTTATCCAATCTTCAGTTGATGGACACTTAAGCTGTCTCCGTCTTTTTTTGATGCACATAAATTTTTATAATTTTTAGTATGTCCCAATCATCTATTTTGTCTACTTTTGTTTGTGTAGTTTTCAAAATGCTTGGTAGTCTGCATATTCCCTGAATAAATGCCCTCACATTTGTCCCTATTTTTTCATTGATGGCTTTCATAATTTTGGGATTCACATTTAGGTCTTTAATCCATGTTGAGTGGTGTTTGTAAAAGGTCTTGTTTCAATCTTTTGCATATCGCTTTCTAGTTCTGCCAGCACCATATGTTGAAGAGAATATTCCCTTCCCATGTAGTACATTTAGGTACTTTGTCACCAATCAGTAGGCTGTATGTGAATGGGTTAATTTCTGGATTCTCGATTCTGTTTCATTGATCAATGTATCTTTCATTGTACCAGTACCAGGCTGTTTTCAACACTGTAGCCATGTAATAAATTTTGAAGTTGGGGAGTGAGAGGCTTCCAACCTTCTTCTTCTTAAGCAGTGCTTTGGTTATCCTGGGTCTCTTTCCTTTCCATATAAAGTTTTTAGTTGTTTTTTCCATCTCTTTAAAGAATGTCATTGGAATCTAGATTGGGATTGCATTGTATGTGTAAATTGCTTTGGGCAGTATTGACATTTTTACAATGTTAAGACTTCCTGTCCAGGTTCATGATACATTCTTCCATTTTTGTAGGTCTCTTTTGGTTTCTTGCAGTAATGTTTTGTAGTTTTCTTTGTATAAGTCCTTTGTTTCTCTGGTTACATTTATTCCTAGATATTTCATCCTTTGGGTGGCTATTGTAAATGGAATTGCTTTCCTAATGTCCTTTTCAGCTCTGTCGTTTTTGGTATAGAGGAATCCAACTTATTTTTCTATGTTGATCTTACATCCTGCCACTTTGCTGAGTCTTCCAATGACATCTAGTAGCCTTTTTACTGAGTCTTTGGGGGTTTCTACGTATGGGATCATATTGTCTGCAAATAGAGAGAGTTTTATTTCCTCATTGCCAATTTGGATGCCTTTAATTTCCCTGTCTTGCCGTATAGCTCTAGCTAAGTCTTCCCGCACAATATTGAATAAGAGTGATGACAAAGGGCATCCTTGTCTGGTTCCTGTTCTCAGAGGGAGAGAAATTCAGTTTCTCTCCATTGAGAATGTAGGCTGTTGGTTTTGTATGTTGTTGTTGTTATGTGCCGTGGAGTCGGTTCCGACTCATAGCGACCCTACACAGGGTTTCCGAGGCTGTTAATCTTTATGGGAGCAGAACGCCTCATCTTTCTACCGCGGAGCAGCTGGTAGTTTCAAACTGCTGACCTTGCGGTTCGCAGCCCAATTCGTAACAACTATGCTACCAGAGCTACTCGTTGGTTTTGTATATATGCTCTTAATTATGTTGAGGAATTTTCCTTCAATTCCTATTTTGTTGAGTGTTTTTATCAGGAATGGATGTTGGATTTTGTCAAATGCCTTTTCTTCATCAATTGATATGATCATGTGGTTCTTTTATGTTGATTGTTTTTCTAATGCTGAATCATCCTTGCATCCTGATATGAATCCCACTTGATCATGATGTATTATCTTTTTGATGTATTGCTGGATTCTTTTGTCTAGGATTTTGTTGAGAATTTTTGCATCTATGTTCATGAGGGATATTGGTCTATAATTTTCTTTCTTTGTGACATCCTTCCCTGGTTTTGGTATGAGGGTTATTCTTGCTTCATAAAAAGTATTAGGAAGTTTTCTGTCCTCTTCTATATGGTGGAAAAATTGGAATAGAATTGGTGACAGCTCTTCCTTGAGTGTTTGATAGAACTCACCAGTGAAGCCATCTGGGCCTGGACTTCTTTTGTTTGGGAGATTTTTGATGACCTGATCAATTTCTTCTTTTGTTATGGGTCTGTTCAGGTCTTGTTCTTCACTCTGTATAAGTTTTGGTAGGTCATGTTTTTCTAAAAATGTATCAATCTCTTCTAAGTTTTCAAATTTGTTGGAGTACAACTTTTCGTAGTATTCTGTTATTATCCTTTTGATTTCCTTTGGTTCCATTGTGACATCGTGTATGTGGTTTCTAATGTGTGTTATTTGTGTTCACCCTCTTTTCTTTTGTGAGGTTTGCCAATGGTCTGTCAATTTTGTTAATCCTTTCAAAGAACCAGTTGAATCTTTCTATAGTTTTTTTTCTGTTTTCTATCTCATTTATTTCTGTGCTGATCTTTATTGTTTCTTTTCTTTTGGTGGCTGTAGTTTCCCTTTGTTGGTCTGTTTTTAATTGTTGTATACCTGTGTTAATGTGTTAATATTGGTTCTTTCTTCTTTTTGGATGTGTGCATTTATTGCAATAAATTGTCATCTCAGCACCACTTTCACCATATCCCAAAGATTTTGGTATGTTGTGTTTTTGTTCTCGTTTGTTTCTAGGAACTTTGTGAGTTCACGTTTAATTTCTTCTACTACCCAGTCACTTTTCAGCAGGGAGTTATTCAGTTTCCATGTATTTGACTTGATTTCTTTGGTATTATTATATTTTTGATATCTAATTTGATAGCATTGTGGTCTGAGAAGATGCTTTGTAGTATTTTGATATTTGTAAATTTATGGAGGTTTGTTTTGTGGCCTAAGACGTGGTGTATTCTGGAGACTGTTCCATGTGCACTGGAATAGAATATTTATTATGCTGTTGTTGGATTGAATGCTCTTTACAGTTGGCTGATTCTTAGACCTTCTTCAGATTTTCTTTAACCTTTTTTTCTGTTTGTTCTTCTATCATAGTGGTATTAAGAGATTTGTCTTCCAGCCCAGTAGTTCTTCCTTCCATCTCTTCTATTCTACTCCTTTGCCTTGTCAGTGTATTGTCTATTTCTGATATTCTATTATTGACCATTTGGACCTCTTTCTGTAGGATTTGAACTGTTTCAAATGCTGTATCTATCTTATTGGATTGTTCCTTTAGCACTTTCTTGACTTCTTCTTTATTTTTCTCAACTCCATTTCATAGTGTTTTGAAACATGTTATAATCACTTTTCTGAATTCCTCTCAGGCATTTCCAAGGCCTGCCCTCCTTCCAGAATGGAGTCCAGGACTACCTCTAGGTCATTTGTCTCAGACATTTTATCTTGTTTCTGGACATGCGCTGATGACCATATCAGACTTCTTTCTTCAGGACTGCTGTCTCTGAAATGGTTGAATGTCAATCAATTATCTTTGTTATAGTGATTCTGTATGCCTTTTATCTTCTTTGGATACTTCCTACATCATTCCATTTTTGTCCGTAGACTCTTTTGATTTTGCAACACCTGGCTTGAATTTTTCTTCAGTTCTTTCAGCTTCAGAAGTGCTGAGTGTGTTCTTCTCTTTTGGTTTTCTAGCTCCAGGTCTTTGCACATTTCATATAATACTTTCCTTTATTTTCTTGAACTGCCCTTTGAAATATTCTGTTCAGTTATTTTACTTGATCATTCCCTCCATTTTGCTTTAGCTTCTCTATGGTTCTAGAGCAAGTTTCAGAGTCTCTTGCGACATCCATTTTGTTCTTTTTAAATCTTTCCTCTTTTCTGTCTTTTAAATGACCATTTGCCTTTTCAAATATGATGTCCTTCGTGTCGTCCTGCAATTTATCTGGTCTTCTGTCATCATTGTTCCATTCATCAAATTTATTTTTGAGATAGTCTCTAAATTCAGCTAAGATATATTCAAGGTTGCACATTGGTTCTTGTGGGCTTGTTTTAATTTTCTTCAGCTTCAACTTGAACCTGCATATGAGCAACTGATGGTCTGTTTCTCCATTGTCTCTTTTTACAAATGTAATTGATTTGATTCCTGTATAATTTCATCTGGCGAGGTTCCTGTGTATTGTTGTTATGTTAAATGCCTTTGAGTCAGTTCAAATTTATAGCGACATTGCATAGGGGTTCCAAGGAGCAGCTGGTTGCAAGGAGCCACCTACCTTGTGATTAGTAATCCAGTGCTTATTCTACAGTTATGCAATCTCCGATGGTTTCTATATTACTAAAGTCATAATACTATATACTATATAGGGAACCCTGGTTGCACAATAGTTAACACCTACCTTATAACCTTAAAGGTTGGCAGTTTGAATCCACCAGTCACTCTGTGGGCGATATTGGCAGTTTGCTTTTGTAAAGATTACAGCCTTCTCATGAGTGGGGTTCGGGGGTGGTAGGCAGCAACTGTGTAGTCAGGACCTAGGAGAGAAGATTTCTGCTGTTGTTTTTGTTAAGTGTTGTTGAGTCATTTCCGACTCATAGTGACCCTGTATAGGGTTTCCAAGGAGCAGCTGGTGGATTTGAACCTCCTAACCACGGACCTTGTAGTTCTCAGTTCAGTGCTTATCCTACAGCACCACACCAGGAGGGAAGATTGCAACCTTGGAAAACCTATGATGTAATCTATCCATTATGAGTCAGAATCAACTCAACAGTTATGGGTTGTATACTATACACATGTTGTTGATATGATATGTATAAAACCATAGATATTATAAATGAAAATAATAGGTTGCAAAGCTATTATTATAATGTATGTTATATTTTTAGGTTTATAATCAGAAAAATTATAAAAAGAGCAAAATTTTCCCAATGAACTCAGTACAGATATGATTTGAAAATACTCAAGGTATCACCCTTGGTGATAGTAACGTTGACCAAAGGCTGCTGCTTTGGGGGCATCTTCATGAACTAGCTCCATCTTCATGAACCCAGGAATCCTTGGACCTCTGGGTTAGGAGCTGAGAAGTAGAAATTCCAGTCTGTTTGTGTTGGAATCTAGTGTGGTCAAAGCCAAGTTTCTCTCTGCTCATGACTCCATTTCCTGCCTATGAAATTAAAGTGCAGGACTTGGGGCACACTGTAGTCTGCTTCTATTAAAGTTCTTCCTTTACTTACAATTGCATTTCACATACTGTCAATTTCCTAGTGCTGTGTTGGAGTTGTGGCATGCTACTGTTTTAACTCTCTGGGTGATGGAATTAGGTCATGGCACTACACATTCCCTGGCCAGTCTGTCTGCTGTGGAAAGGACTAGAAGTACCTGATTGTCCGTGCAGCAAACAGTTAAGTTGAGCTGTAGCCATATGTCCTTAGGACTTCCTTCTCCAAACTGCATGTATTATTAATAAATAGCAAAATGGATTCTTTGAATCGTATACTCTGAATCCTCAGCAGTCCAAATTTTTATGTTTATCTCTCACATCCTCTTCCTATTAAAATGTTTACTTAAACATCTGGTTTTTAAGATTTCTCCTTATTTTAGAAGAAACAAGTCAAATAGTATTTCAAAGTAGGTTACTAAGCCATTAAAACACATGGAAACATTTATTATTCATTTCCTTTCTGATAAAATTACTTTGAAATACCTTTTCTGATGGCCATTGTGTAATTAGATGTGGAACTGTTAAAAATCAAACATAGTTTCATTCTAGGAAGTAGGCAATACATCCTTAATACCCATTGCCATTGAGTCAATTCCAACTCACAGTGACCCTGTAGGGCAGGGTAGAATGGCAGACTGCCATGTTTTCCCCCCATGGGGCAGTATATACTAATTGATACATTGGATGGCAATATACAATGGGAGATTGTCAGTCTTAAATTTCACTTGCTTCTTTGCTAAGTAATCTTCACCTGGGTTTTCTGGACTTCCTTGTGACCATTCATAATTTTAATCAATACAGTATTTGATAGTGACATCCTGTGCATACTAATTCAATTTTTCTGAAGTATAATGTGGAGACCTTTGACATTAGAAACAACTCTCTGTTTTTGTTCTTGTTATTTGGTGCTTTTGAGTTGGTTCTGCCTCATAGTGACCCTATGCACAACAGAAGGTAACCCGGCCCGATCCTGCACCACCCTGACGATTATTGCTGCTGTTGAGTCTAGTACTGTTGCCCCAGTATCAGTCCATCTCTCCGTGTAAATGAGGTGCTTTCTTTGATAAATATCTACTTTGACCCTGGAGTCCTGGTGTGGCACTGTGAGTTAATACGCTGGACTGCAAAGTCCGTTTGAATTGCAAGGTCAGTGGTTCAAGCTCACCAGCCACTCTTTGGAAACCCTATACAGGGTCACTATGGGTTGGAACTGACTCAATGTCACTTAACAAAAACAACTGCAATTTTGACCCTATTTATTGAAAGAAAGAAGGCAGCAGCAGTACCTACAGTTGAAGATCAAATTTACACTCTTTTGATAAACAAATAATAAATGCTAAATATGGTGGTCTCCTCTCTGCTATGCCAACTTCTTGTATATAAACCCTAAATGCGATTTTAGCAACTAGAATCTAGTGGATCATTTTCTGACCAAGTTGGTATTTTTATTATTCACATGTTATAATGCCCACCCATGGAAACAACTGTCAAGAAATTAAACAGCTTATTGAATTAAGCAAATCTGTTGCAAAGGACCTCTTTAAAGCATTAGAAAGACTAAGGTGTACCTGACCCAAGCCAATAGCCTCATGTGCATGTGAAAACTGGACAATGTATAAGGGAGACCGCAGAAGAATCAATGAGTTTGAATTACGATGTTGACAAAGAATATTGAATATACCATGGATGTCCAGAAGAATGAGAAAATCTGTTTTGGTGGAAGTGTAGTCAGAATGTTCTTTAGAAGCGAGGATGGTGAGACTTTGTCTCGTGTACTTTGGACATGCTATCAGTGTGTAAACAGTTCCTGGAGGAGGACATCATGCTTGGTAAAGCAGAGGGCTCGGCAATAAAGAAGACCCTTCAGGAGATGAACTGACAAATTGGCTTCCGTAATGGGCTCAAACATAAATGTGGTTGTGAGTAGGACTGGGCAGTGTTTCATTCTGTTGTACATAGACAGGATCAGTTACAACCAATTTGAAGGCACCAAACAACAACAACATTAGTCACATGTTCAGATTCCTTTCTATATTATTTACCTATTACTACATAGAAAGTTAAGGAACCCTGGTAGATTAGTGGTTTATAAGCTGAGTTGCTAACCGCAAGGTCAGTAGTTCAACTCTACTAGTCTCTCTGTGGGAGAAAGATGAGGCTTTCTGCTCCTGTAAAGATTTATAGCCTCAGAAAGCCTATACAGGGTCACTATAAGTCAGAACCGACTCCACGACGCACAACCACCACCATCACCATAGAGAAAGTTACTCCAAATTTAGTGGCTTAAAGCAGTAAATAGGAACAACCTTTTATTTTCTGCAGGTTAGGAATCTGGGAAGCTGTTTAGCTGGTGTATCTGGCTCAGAGTCTCTTACTAGGCAGCAAACCAGATGGCAGCCAGAGCTGCAGTCTCCTAAGGATTCTATTGTGACAGAAAGATATGCTTTCAAGGTGATTCCCTCAAATGGCTGGCAAGTTAGTGCCGGTTATTGGCAGGAGGCCTCAATTCCTTCTCACCAGGACCTCTCCAGGGGGACTACTTGAGTGTCCTCCCAACATAGCAGCTGCCTTCCTCCAGAGTGAATGATCCAAGAATTTCAGACAGAAACAATGCCTTTTGTAATGTTGCCATTGAAGTCATATTCCATCTTTCCCACAGTATCCTACTGATGACGCAGATCACCCTATTCAAAGTGGAAACAGCGTGGAGACTCAGAGGTGGGGATCGCTGAAGGACATCTTGGAGGTTGGCTACCACAATTTCTCATTCATGTCTTTCTTTCTAACCACACCAAACTTTCCCAACACACCACTCACACACAAGCTTTGCACCTCTCTAACCTCTCTGTCCTAGATATGAAAAAGTCAGAAGGGAATTAAGTGTGCTTGGGTACAAGGCTAGTGATGAAGTGAGGCAGTAAGAAAAAAGGGACCATTTAGAGACGCATGAAGGACACATCAGGGAAATGAAATTGCTTTGAGAGGTTGCTTCAGACTTTTTGTTCTCCACTTCTTGGTCTAAATTCCTTTTTTTGTGATTTTAAATCTCTTACCATCAGCCACACTGCAAAGCAATTTGGGATATTAAAAATGAAAACCAAGAGAGAGAGAAGAGTGGGTGGAGCTGCAAAGGGTCTGATGTGGCAAAAACTGGGCATGGTTATCATCACCTGTCAGGTGGGCAAGAGGAAATCCCTCCCACACACACTCACAAAAAACCCAAATAGAATAAACAAAAAAGCAACCAACAATGAAAAGAGAAAATAATAAAGAGAGAAAGAAAGACAAGCAGAAGCCATAAAAAAGAAAAGAATATATTAACTATAAAGACAAAAAAGGGACAGGGAAATGGAAGTATAGAAGAGAAAAATGAGAGAGAAAATAAAAGGAATAAATAATAATAATAATAAAAACACTTAAGAATAACTGAAAAGAGAAAAGAGGGACAGGAGGTATAGAAGACAAAGCTATAAGAGAAAATAAAAGGAAGGGAGACAAAAAAAACAAACAAACAAAAAAAACCCCACAAAAACCAGAGAGAGAGAAGATGAAAAGAGAAAGAGATTAGAGAGTAGTAAAGAAAGATCAAAAGTGGGGGGAAAAGAGGGGAAGTGAGAACCAGAAGAAAATAAGAAAAACAAAAGTGGAGATTTGCTGTTGTAGTTAAGTGTCATCAAGTCGATTCCAACCCACAGCAACCCTGTATAGGGTTTCCAAGGAGCAGCTGGTGAGTTTGAACCACCGACCTTGCAGTCTAAACGGCTTTGCAGTCTGATGCATTAACCCACGGTGCCACACCAGGTCTCCAAAGTAGAGCTAGAAAGGGAAATATTCAAGAAGATCAAAAAGAAGGAGGAGGAGAAATATAGACCTGCAAAACCAATGAAACAGCAAAAGTAAAAAAATACCCCAAACAAACAAACAAACAAACAAAAAACAGTTCAGCTGTTGGACCCAAAGAGAAGAAAACACTGGGGGGTGGGGAATGGGCTTCTGTAAGTCATGGACAGATGTGGCAGCAGGGCTATCGGCCTTGGTGTTATCTGTATTCAGGGCACTCAGTCAGGAAGTAGTTTGTGGATGCCCTTGATGGAGTGGGTTTTAGTGTCCATTAGGACTGCAGGGCAGCTGGGGGCAGGATGAATAATTAAATGCTGGTCTACTGACTCTGTGGGTTCTGTAGGTCTGGAGTTGAGTCCACCTGAATCCAGGCACCAAAGTGACATGGTGGCTCTTGCTTCACACTGGCCTGGCTCCCAACCACATGACCTGAACTCCCAAAGAGTAAGGGCTGTGCTGGAGATAGGTGAGAGTAGGAGCTGGCCACACCTCTGGTCACCAGGGGCGTGTTGGATACAAGAAGGAGTTGTACCTTTCTGGTCCCCTGTATGAATCTGTCTGTCAGGCCTCCTTGTGTTGCCAAAGCAGCTCACAACATGGTCATGCCACGTCTGGCCAACTGTTCACCACTCAGTTAGTTCACTGTTTACCCTCTCTCACCATTCCTGCTCAGCTTCTCCTCCCAGAAAGCACTCAATCCACTTCTCTAACCTTTCCTCTGAAGTTCAGGGTGCCAGGATTTTCATGTGTCTGTTTCATTTGGTCCTGGTTTGGCGCTCAAGGATAAAGCTCTGGACTGCAAGGTCAGTTTGAACAATCAAGGTCAGTGCCTCAAACTTACCAGTCTCTTCTTGGAAACGCTATACAGGGTTGCTATGAACTGGAATCAACTCAGCAACATGTAACACCATCTTTGTTGTAGAGGATCTGTGTAGTGCTTCTGCTTAGTCCTTCATCTTGTCAGAAGTCTCCTAGAACAGATTTCTGACATATAAACTTCCCTTCATTTAGAGACTATTGTGGGATTTGGAACCATTGTGGTATTTTGCACCGTCTTTTATTATTATTATTTTTTTAACTTTTTATTGTGAATTGAGTAAATGTTTACAGACAAGAGCATCTGTTTTATATTCAACACATTTCATCTTAATGATTGCAACCCCTCCCAGAAACAACAGTTATCCCTCTTCCTCCCGTGGTTCCTGTTTTCATTCCACCCACCTTTCCATTCTTTCTCATCTTTGTCCTTAGATAAATGCTGCCCTTTTGATTTTGAATGACTGATCCTGTCTGGTGAGCATACCTCACTAGTGTTACTGCGCTTCCTTATGTGCCTATCTACTGCTTGGCTGAAAACTGGGTCACCAGGATGAGTTCCTTTTCAGACCTGAAGGGTGGTCAAGGGCCATTGTCTCAGGTTCTTCCAATCTCTGTCTAACCACTAAGCCTGTGTTTATTATTTTTACAATTTTGAGATTTGTTCCACATTTTTGCCCACTCCATCCAGGACCTTCAAATGTGATCCCTTTGAGAGCAGTTGTTAGTGGTAGCTGGGCACACTTTCATTTTTTGTAATAACAAAAGATCTCAGTTTTATTTATTTTAAAATACCTTTATTTCATCTTAATTGATTTATTTCAGCCTTGTTGACCCCAGTGACCACCCAGCAAGTGAGTGCTAGAGGGGTCAGGAGCACCAAACTACGGAGTAGCTAAGAGTTCTAGCAGCCCAGGTTCTAGAATCAGACCTGTTGATTTCCTGGCTAAGGACTTCTCTGTACTTTTGTTCCCCGACCTGTGTGGCTATTAGGCAAGAGGTTGACAGTTGGAACTGATCCATAGGTACTTTGGAAGAAAGGTCTGGTGATCTTGTCCAAAAGGAAACATTAAGGAGCCGTTCTGCCCTTTTAACTCTTCACACATGGGGTCTCCATGAGTCGAATTGACTTGAAGACAACTAGTAACAACAAGCAGGGAGTTAAAAAAGAGGAGTCAAGTGCTAGGGTATGAAATTTCTCTCACGATAGTACTGGACCCATCACAGATCTGAAGCTAAATAGCTTTCATAAACCTAGGAAACAGAAATGCTAAGTATCGTCGCAGCGTGAGATTGTGCTTCAGAACGAACTCATGACTGAGTTCAAAGGCAGGCTGTCCTTTGTGATCCAACCCAGGAATGATAAGATGGGCATGCCGTTTCCACCCGAATAGTCATTGAAAGGTTTATTCCCTCATGAAGTTCTTGGGGTACTTTTGTGTCCTTAAGACCAGAGGCTACAGCCAGTCTTAAATTCATCTTTTTTTTTTTTTTAAGCCAGTTTTATTGAGGTATAATTTACACACCATAAAGTTATCTCATTGTAAATATACAACTGAACAGTTTTTAGTAAAAGTAGAATTATGCACCATCATGGCAATCTAGTTTTAGAACATTTTCCATCACCCTTAAAAGAAACCCTATGCTTTTTTGCAGTCAGGAAGCAACCCACTAGTCTACGTCTCTGAAGATTGCCTATTCTGAACATTTAACATAAACTGAATCAACTCATATGTATCTTCTTGTAGCTGGATTCTTTCATTTAGCATAAGGCGTCGGTGGTCCATCCATGTTGCAACACGTATGGTAGTGGTGGTGGTAGTGTGCTGTGGAGTTGCTTCCAACGCACAGTGACCCTGTATACATACGGTTTCTGAGGCTGTAAATCTTTATGGCAGTAGAAAGCCTCATCTTTCTCCTGTGGAGCAGCTGGTAGTTTCGAACTGCTGACCTTGAAGTTAGCAGCCTGACTCGGAACAACTGTGCTACCAGAGGACCCTTATAACATGTATGGATACCTTTTAATTTTCGATTACTATTGCCATTAGCGTAGTGGTTATGAATTGGGCTGTGAACCGCAAGGTCAGCAGTTCGAAACTACAAGCTGCTCTACGGGAGAAAGATGAGGCTTTCTGCTCCCGTAAAGATTTACAGCCTCGGAAACCCTGTACAGGGTCGCTATGGGTCAGAACCAACTCGACGGCACATAACAACAACAACAACAACATTGCCATTGAATGGATACACACGTGTTTACTTATTCACCAGTGGACAGATATTTTGATGATTTCCATTTCTTGGCTATTATCCATAATTCCTCCCAATAAATGGGTCAGATTTCGGATACAGTTGTCCTCATTTATTCTCCAAGTGCAAAAATACAATGGTGTTGAAGCCTTTAACAGCAACTGCAAGAGAATGTGGATTTCTTTCTCTGTTTTCTCCTTGGGTTGTCTTTCTCCTACTTTCTCTCCGGTCTCTTCTCCTTTTTTCTCTTGGTTTGCCTGCGGTACTGTATGCTGCATGGTTTATTGAGAAAAGCCTTGAGTGATAACTCAGAGCCTGGAAGAAAGTCTGGGTTTAGGCCAGCTCTTAACTAAACTGTCTCTGAGCTTTGTTGTTGTTGTTGTTAAGTGCCATTGAGTCGATTCTGACCCATAGTGACCCTGTATAGGGTTTCCAAGGAGTAAAGTCTCTTAGCTTTAGTTACTTCAATTATGGAAGATGTACCAGAACAACGAGTATTTTATTCCTTTTTAAAATATATATATATTTATTTTCTTTTTAACTTTTATTGTGAATTAAGTGAAAGTTTACAGACAAGATCATCAGCTTTACATTAAACAAATTATATACTTTGTTTCATCTTGATAATTACAATCTCCTCCCTCCAACAACAGTTATCCTACCCCTTCCTTGTGGCTCCCCTATTAGATATTATCTTTCACATATGAACAGAGCAAAAATATTTGATGTACACATACAAAACAAAAATATATATTCATTTAAATGTCCAAAGAGCACATTTTGCAAGTTAGCCTCCTGCCAACAGGCACACAACCTTTCTCAGTCCCTGGGCCTAGAGCCCGCAGCTGCTTTGTCTCTCCGTGCTATCTCCTCTGCCACTGTTTCTGCTGCCACCACTTTTCTAGGTAGGGATATCACGTTCCACTCATGCTCTTCCTACTTGATGGTCCTGGGATCATCTGTTCCTGAAAAGAAATATTAACTACTTCCTCCTTTTAATTGCACAGCATCTACAATTACAGTTGTGAAATTCACAATTAAACCTGCTACCAATTACTCACAATTGAATCATAAAATCCTATCAGCATCGTCCCCCATCTTCTTTCACCAGATCCATCTTGAAAATAGGAAGACTATTCAATGGAAATTCTACATTGTTGTTGTTAGGTACCATGGAGTTGATACCAATTCATAGCAATCTTATGCACAACAGAACAAAACACTGCCTGGTCCTGGGCTAACCTCACAATCGTTGCTACACCTGAGTCCATCATGCCCACCACTGTGCCAATCCATCTTACTTGGGGGTCTTCCTCTTTTGCTCCCACCCTCCACTTTACCAAACATGTTAACTTTCTCCAGTGACTGATCCCTCCTCATAATATGTCCAAAGTATGAGAGACAAAGTCTGGCCATCCGGGATTTCAAAGAGCATTCTGGCTGTACTTCTTCCAACACAGATCTGTTTGTTCTTTTGGCATTCCATAGTACTTTCAATATTCTTCTTCAACACCATAACTCAAATGCATCAATTTTCTACTGTCTTCTTTATTCACTAACTTTCACATGCATATGAAAATACCATGGCCTGGGTCAGGTGCACCTTAGTTTTCAAACTGACATCTTTGCTCTTCAACACTTTAAAGAGCTCTTATGCATTTGTTGTTTGATTTCTTGACATGGAAGTGACAGTTGATGGTTGATTTGAGCAAAATGAATTCTTTGACAGCTTCATTTTTTTCTCCGTTTATCTGGATATTGTTTATTGGTCCAGTGGTAAGGATTTTTGTTTTCTTTTCATTTCGATGCAACCCATACCAAAGGCTGTGGTCTTTGATCTTCATCAGTAAGTATTTTAAGTCCTCTTCACTTTCATCAAGCAAGGCATTTAACAGGTTATTCATAAGTCTTCCTCCAATCCTGATGCCATGTTTTTCTTCATATAATCCAGTTTCTTGGATTATTTGCTGGGCATACAGATTGAATAAGTATGGTGAAAGAATACAACCCTGGTGCACACCTTTCCTAATTTTAAACGATTTGGTGTTCCCTTGTTCTGTTCTAACAACTGGCCCTTGGTCTATGTACAGGTGCCTCATGAGCACAATTAAGTGTTCCAGAATACTCATTATCAACTATGCTATCAACTCTGCATATTCTGAAACTAAGCACACTCATGAAAGCTTGTAAGCCAATCACTTCATGCTTTTATAGGTACACCCACCCATTTGTAATAACCAATGTCTTAATTTCCCATCCTTATCAACCTAGTACATGGAGGAAGCAAGCTTGTTCCCTGATATGAAAAATATTTGTTACTCTTTCACAAGAATGGTCCTATGTAATATTTCTCCTTTGTGACTGACTAAGTTCACTCAGCATCATATCCTCAAGGTTCATCCATATTATGTGGGGGCTTGCAGCTTCCTTGTTATTCTTCAAGGTAGCATAGTATTCCATTGTGTGTATGTACCACAGTTTGTTTATCCATTCTTTAATTGATGGGCATTTAGGCTGTCTCCATCTTTTTGCTATTGTAAATAGTGCTGCTATGAACATTGGTGTGCATATATCTACTCGTGTTATAGCTCATATTTCTTGTGGGTAAATACCAAGTAGAGGAATTTTGCTGGATCATAAGGTATTTCTAATTCCAACCTTCTGAGAAAGCACCATATTGCTTTCCAAAGTGGTTGGACCATTTTGCAATCCCAACAACAATATAGGACAGTCCCAGTCTCTCCACATCCTCACCAACATTTACTGTCCTCTACTTTTTTGATCTTTGCTGTTATTGCTGGTGTGAGATGATATCTCATTGTTGTTTTGATTTGCATCTCTCTAATGGCTAGTCAAGAGATCAGATGATGTATTGCATTGGGCAAATCTGCTGCACAGGAACTTTTTAAAGTATTGAAGAGCAGAGATATCAGCTTGAGGACTAAGGTGCATCTGACCCAAGCCATGGTATTTTCAATAACCTCATATGCATGCAAAAGCTGGACTGTGAATAAGGAAGATCAT
>NW_006408522.1:7462931-7465600 GCF_000296735.1 Chrysochloris asiatica
GATTACATTGATTGTTTTTCTAATGTTGAACCATCCTTGCATCCCTTTTATGTAACCCATTTGGTCATGATATATTATTTTTTTGATGTGCTGTTAGAGTCTGTTGGCTAGGATTTTGTTGAGAATTTTTGCATCCATGTTCATGAGGGATATTGGTCTGTAGTTTTCTTTCTTAGTGATATCTTTCCCTGGTTTTGATATGAGGGTTATGCTTCCTTCAAAAATTATGGAATAATTGGAGTAGAATTGGTGACCGCTCTTCCCTGAAAGTTTGGTAGAACTCACCAGTGAAGTCATCTGGACCTGGACTTCTTTTGGTTGGGAGTTTTTTGATGACCTGATCAATTTCTTCTTTTGTTAGGGGTCTGTTCAAGTTTTCTTTTCACTCTGTGTAAGTTTAGGTAGGTCGTGTTTATCTAAAAATTCATCCATCTCTTCTAAGTTTTTTAATTTGTTGGAGTACAACTTTTCATAGTATTCTGTTATTATCCTTTTGTGGTTGTATCTCTTTTTCCCTTTTTCTTCTAGCCAAGAGTAAAGATTTCCAGAAACTTGAATTCTCTAGATTTGTTCACAGTTGTCTGTTTGGCTTCTCAGATCTCTTCTGAGGATTGCAATCCATGTGCCATCAACTCTTGCATTAAATCCTTCTGTTTGAATACTTGGAATGATTTCTAGAGTTCTCGTGGGAGCCTGTCAACCTAACTCTTGACTAAAGGAGAGAATAAGAACCTAAATAGATTGAGCAATTTCTCTCAATGAGCCTTAGTTCTAGATTGAAGTGATGTTGCTGTTGTTGTTGTTAGGTGCCATCGACTTGGTACTGAATCATAGCAACTCATAGCACAACAGAATGAAACACTGCCCAGTCCTGGGCTAACCTCACAATTGTTGCCACCCTTGAGCCCACTTTGCCTATCCATCTCGATGGGGTCTTCCTCTTTTTCTCTTACCAGCCACCTTATCAAACATGATATCCCTTTCTAGTGACTGGGCCCCCTGACAATATGTCCGAAGTATAAGAGACGCAGTTTGGCCATCCTGGCCTCCAAGGAGCACTTTGACTGTACTTCTTCTAACACAGATCTGTTGGTTCTTTTGGCAACCCATGGCACTTGCAATATTTTCCTTCAACACCATAACTCAAATGCATCAATTCTTCTATGATCTTCCTTATTTACTGTCCAACTTTAGCATGCATATGAGATTATTGAAAATACCATGGCTTGGGTCAGGCGCATCTTAGTGCAGCAGATTTGCCTAATGCAATACGTCATTTGATTTCTTGGCTGCTACTTCCATGAGTGTTGATGGTTGATACAAGAAAACTTAAGTCTTTGACAACTTCAATCTTTTCTACATTGATAAGGATGTTGTTTACTGGTCTCGTGATGAGGATTTTTGTTTTCTTTACGTTCTGACATAATCCATATTGAAGGCTGTGGTCTTTGATCTTCATTAGTAATATTTTAAGTCCTCTTCACTTTCAGCAAGCAAGGTTTTGTCATCTGCATATCACAGGTTGTCAATGAGTCTTCCTCCAATCCTAATGCCATGTTTATCTTCATACAGCCCAGCTTCTCAGATTGTTTGCTCAGCATACATGCTGAACAAGTATGGTAAAAGAATACAACCCTGTTGCATACCTTTCCTAATTTTAAACCATTCATTGTTCCCATGTTGTGTTTGAACAACTGCCTCTTGGTCCTTGTACAGATTCCTCATGAGCACAATTAAGTGTTCCAGAACATACTTCGCAATGTTATCCATAGCTTGTCATGATCCACACAATCCAAGGTGTTTGCGTAGTCAATAAAGCACAGGTTAAAAATCTTTCTTGTATTCTCTATTTTCAGCCAAGATCCATCTGACGTCAGCAGTGATATCCCTTGTTCCACGTCTTCTTCTGAATCCAGCTTGAACCTCTGGAAGTTCTCTTGTCAATATATGCTTGCAACTATTTCTGTATTACCTTTAGTAAAACTTTACTTGCATGGGATTTAAAAGGTACTATACCATGATGTCTGCATTCCATGGGTCACTTCTCTTTGGAATGGACACAAATACAGATCTCTTCCAATCAGTTGGCCAGATAGTTGTCTTCCAAATTTCTTGGCATAGATGAGTGACTGCCTCCAATGCCACCTCACTTTGTTGAAAGATTTCAATTTGTATTCCATCAATTCCTGGTGCCTTGTTCTTTACCAATTCTTTCAATGCACCTTGGACTTCTTCCTTCAGTATCATTGCCTCTTGATCATATGATACCTCTTGAAAGGGTTGAACACCAACCATTTCCTTTTGGTACCATGACTCCATGTATTCCTTCCATCTTCTCTTGATGCTTTCTGCATTATTCAATAATTTGCCCGGAGAATCCTTCAATAGCAAAAGTTAAGACTTGAATTTTTTCTTTAGTTCCCCTCCTTGAGAAATGCTGAACGTGTTCTTCCTTTTTGGTTTTCTGACTCCAGATCTTTGCACATTTCGTTGTAATATTTTACTTTGTTTTCTGGAACTGACCTTTAAAATTTCCTGTTCAGCTCTTGTACCTCCTCATTATACCTCCTCATTAGCATCTCTGCACTGGAGAGCAAGTTTCAGTCTCTTCTGACATCGATTTTTATCTTTTCCTTCTTTCTTGTCTTCTTAATGACTTTTTTTTTTTT
>NW_006408522.1:7467003-7495184 GCF_000296735.1 Chrysochloris asiatica
ATCAGAACAAAGCAAAACTGACAAAGTGTATTGTCCACCTTTTCTCCAAGGTTCCTGTGGCATTTTCCCATGGTGTTTCTGCTCCCCAGTTTGGTTTTGCCATTTGGTCTTGCCTAAGATGTCGGCTCTGGGCCTCCAAGCCCAGTCCGGCTGATTCAAATGTACGTGATTTTTTACTTCAAACCTTCAAAATATTCCTAGCTATGTGGTTCCAAGTTTGGAGCTCTGCCCTGGATCTGCTTTGCTGGTATTCTGTGGTATTGCTGATGGTGAACTTCACTGTACCTCTACCCTAGCCGCCATCAAGCCCCGCCTCCTTAGCTCCTGTATGATGTTCTTGATGTCATCCCACAACTCATCTGGTCTTCAGTCATTAGTGGCTAATGTATCAAATCTGTTCTTAAGATGATCTCTAAATTCAGGTGAGATATATTTAAGGTCATATTTTGACTCTCGTAGACTTGTTTTCATTTTCTTCAGCTTCAGTCTGAATTTGTATTTGAGCAATTGATGGTCTGTTGCACAATCTGCCCCTGGCCTTGTTTTGACTGATAATATGGAGCTTTTCCACTGTCTCTTTCCACAATGTAGTTATTTGATTTGTGTGTAGTCCATCTGGTGAGGTCCATGTGTATAGTCATCTCTTGTGCTGTCTAAAAAAGGTATTTGAAATTAACAAATCATTGGTTTTGCAGAATTCTATCATGCAATCTCCAGCATCATTTCTACTACCAAGGCCATATTTTCCAACTACTTATGCTTCCTCTTTGTTTCTAACTGTTGCATTCCAATCACCAGTAATGATCAATACATCTTGATTGCATGTTTGATCAATTTCAGATTGAAGAAGTTGGTAGAATTCTTCTATTTCATCCTCACTGACTTTAGTTGTTGGTTCATCAATTGAGGTGAGATTAGGTGGGAGAAATTTTGGTCACTTTCAGACCTTATTGCTTCTCATAGTGTTTAAACTTAAGTAGGCTTTTGGTATATTCTGGATTCTAAATTTAGGCTAGCTTATTTGCATAGACACAAAACTATGTATTCTGTACTTTGTGATCAGGAGATACTTACATATGTGTGACGTCACCTTCCATGGTGACTATTGAACTCATCTCTGTGTTGTGGATCATGACTTCTAAAAATACATATTGAAATCCTGATCCCTGTACCTTTCCATGTGACCCTGTAAGGGGGTTTCTTCTGATATGTTAATGAGCTATCCCAGAGTAGGATGGGTCCTAAGTCTAGTCATTTCCGAGTTGTAAAAAGAACAGAAGAGACAACAGAGACACACAAGAACAAGCTAGACATGATGTGACGGCTGATCTACAAGCAACAGGATGCCAAGGATCACTGACAGACACCAGAAGCTCCAAGAGAGGCCCATACAAGTATCAGCATGGCCAAGACCCTGATTTGGACTTTTAGCCACCAGAATTATGAGAAAACAAATTTCTGTTCTTTAAAGCTACTCACTGGCAGCATTAAGTAACAAAGACACCCTACCGGCTAAGGTACAATAAAGTTCTACTGATCATCACAGACAGTATGAGGACAAGACAAATAGAATGAATGAGAGATTTTTACAAATTATACAATTCCAAACAGAGATAGGACATTAGTATTATAGTTATCTATACTCTGAGGCCATTTCAGCCACAAAAAATGCAATTTAATATTGATATTTTTGTGAGTTATGATACTACTTTGAGTTTTTTCTAGGATTCTCTACTGTTTTCTATAAATTTGCCACAGGGATGATGAGAAGGAATTTGACCTAAGTCAACAGTTTTTTTTTTTTTTTCATATACTCAAAAAACACCAAACAAAAAGAGGATACATTTTTCTCTTCTATAAAATGTGTTAGGATTTACAGAATCATACACATGACACATTGCTCTTCATTTTGGAAGTAACATTAGTATTGGGGAGGGTGACTTTTCTTGCTACGTACTCATTGTCAAACTAAGATTTCTAAGTATTTTGCTATATCTTTGTTCTAAAGTCCACTCTAAGTTTAAATCATAAAGAAAATAAAAAGTTTACAGTTTCATTCATTTTTCCTTCAAATTAGAAAGGGTTTTTGACAACCGAATTATCACATTACGTTAATATGAATAAAACCCTATACATTTTTTCTTCTCATTATACAGATCTGTGGGCATCTATTTTGAACAAGTAAATGTCTTAAGGCTTCATTCAAATCTTCCTTCAAACTGCTTTACTGTGCTTGTCTTTTAGAACCCAGTACTAAATATTCTTTTCTATTTGAGGAGGTGATGTTTTGGTGTGATGCTGTAGGATAAGCACAGACTGCTAACCACCAGGTTGGCAGTTCAAACCTTCCAGTTGTTCCTGGGAAACAAGGTTGCTATCAATCAGAACTGACTCAATGACACTTAATAACTATAACAGAATTCTAAGAGATATATAAGCCACTGAAGCTAATGGAACACTAATACGAGCTAGCCTGTCTAGTAATTCATTTCCTTTTTACAAAATAATAATGGTGATGACGATTTTAAGTCCTCAAAGATTGCTATCTTTGGGCTTATTGAATTAACACTGAGAAACAGTTGTTAGCCAAACCTTATAAACCTTGTTCCTTGGTTGTGCATCTGATAAATTTGTCTCTCTGGTGACAAGTACCGGCCTGAACCCATTAGTAATAGAATACTTTTTTCTTGTCTGATCTTTCTTTTGGCCACTAACTCAGCAATATATCTGAATTGCTTTGTAGGTGTCCAGCTTTCATATTTTTCCAAGTGTTGCCACAAATGTAATAAACAGCCCCAAGTCAGTTTTTTGAATCATTTGAAATGCAGTCTTTTCTATGGAGACAAACATTGATGGATGTTTCTAGAAATGTTTTCTGCCTTTCTGTGTGGGCGTGGGGAAAGTGGAGCGGAAGGGGCAGGGTTCTTGCCCTGTTTTACACAAGGCTGAAATTTTACAATGTATTACAATGTAATCAGGCTAAGGACAAATAATTCCCATGAATACATTTACAGTGAATTGACCTACATTTCACATTAGATAAAACACACTCAAGTCATTAAATGAATTTCTCCCTTTGGTTCATTGGTTCTCAGCATGCTGTGATCCTTCATTTGTCATATCGCTGGTGAAAGCTGAATATGGAGAAAAAGAAACTAAATCATTGCTTCCATTCCTTTACCAGGCTAAGACATGTTCCCCATAGAGGAATTATTACCATGTTGGGAATTGACTGGTTTGACTCTTGATCTTGGTTAAAAGACTGAGAAGCTATATTCGACATATGGCATTCTGCCAAGCACTGTGCTCATTAGTAATTCTGTGCCCATGTTCACATTTACCCAGGAGTTGTCTAATGTTAAAAGCTTAGATTCAGCACTATGAGAGCCCTCGAGAATGGATCTAGTGACAGTTCTGAGCAGCAGAGCTGATGATTAAAGAGGTTGGCCTTTTAAAAAATTCTCACTTGAAGCTCAAGCACTCTTCTTTTCTCTCTGAAGATACTCATGGAGTAAAGGTGTGCTGTAGAGTGTGTGTTGTGTGATTCAGACTCATAGCAATCCTGTAGGTCAGAGTAGAACTGTCCCATAGGGTTTTCAACGCTGGCATCTTTCGCCAGTTCTTTTCTTCCATGGAGTTGCTGGTTGGGTTCCAACCCGTTGGTTGGCAGTAGAATGTTTAATCATTGCACTACTTGTTAATAAGTGCCATCGAGTGGGTTTCGACTCATAGTGACTCTGTATAGGGTTTCAGAGGAGCAGCTGGTGGGTCACTGACCTTGTGTTCAAACTGACCTTGCAGTCCAAGCACATTAACCCCTAGCGCCACACCAGGACTCCTAAAAAATGTAGAAGGTCTGCCTTGAGTAGCATTTTTCACACTACCTGAACCTATTTTTAAACCTACCATTCTTGATGTAGAACTTGTGATGGTTCACATAGCTGCTGATCTGGCTTTGGAGAGTCTTAAGAAACAAACTGACACAATATTAGCTATTCTAATGGGTCTGGAAGATATTGACTGAATTATTCTAATAAATAAGTTCATAGATGTTGTAATGCTCTAGGATAGAATACTAGTGACTATCTGTGCTTTATTGGCCATGTAAACACTTTCGTCTGTGTGGATCATGACAAACTATAAACAACATTGCTGAACATGAGTATTTCAGAACACGTAATTGTGCTCACGAGGAACCTGTACATAGACCAAGAGGCAGTTGTTTGAACAGAACAAGGGGACACTAAATGATTTAAAATCAAGAAAAATGTGTGCTAGGGTTGTATTCTTTCACCATGCTTATTCAATTTGTATGCTGAGCAAATAATCCGAGAAGCTGGGTTATGTTTCTCAAATTCTCTGCTTTCGGCCAAGATTTATCTGATGTCAGCAATGATACCCCTCATTCCACATCCTCGTCTGAATTCAGTTTAAATTTCTGGAAGATCTCTGTGAATGTACTGTTACAACCATTTTCAAATTTTCTTCTTGGTACAGTGATTCTATGCATTCCTTCCATCTTTTTTTTGATGCTTTCTGCAACATTCAGTAGTTTGTCCAGAGAATCCTTTAATAACAAAAGTCAAGATTTGAATGTTTTCTTCAGCAAAATTTTACTTGTATGTGATATTAATGATATTGTTAAATGATTTCTGCATTCTGTTGGGTAATCATTCTTTGGAATGAAAACAAATATGGATCTTTTCCAATTAGTTGACCAAGTATCTGTTTTCCATATTTCTTAGCACACAAGAGTGAATGCCTCCAGCTCTGCAGAAGTTTGTTGAGATATTTCAATTTGTAGTCCATCAACTCTTGAAGCTTGCCAGGGGCCAGCCCCAGCAAACTTATTCAAGGATTTCCCGAAGGTTGATGCGGACATCAGTGGAAAGAATTACACATAGTCTATAAATCGTGATGAATTCAAAATCTTCTTATTACATGCTTTATTATTCTTCTCTCATTCTTTACTGTCCTGCTCATTCTTTACTCCCCTGCTCTCCTGCTCATCTCTTCTCCTGCTTCTTTACTCCCTTCCCCTGCTCCTGCTTTCATCTTCTGCTTCTTTACTCTCTCCTTCTCCTGCTTTCATTCTTCTCCATTCTTTTCTCTCCCCTCCTGCTTTTCCCCTCTATTCTTCTTCCTACATGCTTTTTTTTATCCTTCCTCTTATTCCTTCTTCTTCTCCTCTACCCACCTCTACTTACTTGTTCTATCTTACATGTTTTATTATCCTTCTTTTCTTTCCTACTCCATTCTATCACATTCTCTTTTCCGCTACTTACCTCTACTTTTTCCTTCTCCCTTTATTCTATCTTACAACCTCCTTATATACCATTACAAAAAAACATTGCTTTCATAGTAATCAATGTCTTCAAAATACAATCTATTCTGAGGCACATTCTTCATGGTTTATGACCCTAAGATTTACAACAGGGATGAGAAGTTACATCAACACATACGAGAGATATCCTGGCGCCTTGAAACCTTTTAGTTAAAACATTTGTTCATACATAAATAACTTCTATTCTTTTCTCTGAGAAGCAAGTTAACCTTCACATATGTTTCTTAACCTCTATCTATTGAGTTGTTAGTTGTTAGGTGCAATTAACTCTCCATTAACTTCTTCCATACACTATCTGTTTATAGCCTACAAAAACATCACTTATCAGGGAAACTGAGGCTATGAAAACAACTTCCCTATCTTACTGATCAGACTTCTTATTTATGTAACTGTAGATTCTCATAGCCCTTATCTATAGCCTAATTGTTTTTAGGAATTCTTGTACCCATAGCCCTTATTTATGGCCTGGTTACTTTTAGGGATTATTTATTGCCTTAAACTAAGGCTACAAGGAAGAATGTTTATAATCACTAAGCTTAAGCTGGTAGTAATTCAACTGACAAATCCTGTCTCCTAGCAGTTTTAAGAACATTGTTAATATAAGTATTGAAACTACCTAAGATTACAAGTAGAATAAAATGTAGCTAATATACGGCTTCTAACTTTTAATAAAAATATACTAAAGTGTGGGAGAGTCAAAATCTAAGGTAAAAGGGATACTAATAAAATCATGAATAAATCAGAGAATGATTCAACAAGAGAAAATTTAATTAGGGGCCTGTGCATAGAATATGTCTTCCTTGTAGCTTTGCTATCCAAGGAAAATAGTTCATTGTTGCTTTGCTAAAACAATGAATTCTTCATGCGCAGGATCCGTCGTCTCATTTCTTTATTTCAACTCCTTGATTAATATGTCTCAATTTCTTCATTTTAATTCCTTAATTATTATGGCGCCTGCCAGAAGCTTTGCTTTTCACCAGTACCTTCAGTGCTGCTTGGACTTCTTCCTTCAACACTAGCAGTACTTGATCGTATGGTACATCTTGACACATCAACTTATTCTTTTGGGTACCATGACTTTGCATTCCTTCCATCTTCTTTTGAAATTTCCAGTGACAAATTTTTTTCAATATTTTCCCCCATTGTTGTTGTTGTTAAGTGCCATTGACTTGGTTCTGACCCATAGCGACCCTGTATAGGGTTGCTGAGGAGCAGTTGGTGAGCTTGAACCACCTATCTTGTAGTTCAACTGACTTTGCAGTCCAGTTCATTAACCCACAGCACCACAGCAGGGCTGCATAGAATCTTTTAATAATATAAACCAATTTTTTTTCTTTAGTTCTTTTTGCTTGAGAAATGCTGAGTGTGATCTTCCCTTCTGGTTTTTTAACTCCAGGTCTTTGCACATTTCATTATAATATTTGACTTTGTGTTCTCCAGCTGCCCTTTGAAAATTTCTGTTTAGCTCTTTTGCCTTCGTTTGCTTTAACATCTTTATGATGGAGAGTAAGTTTCAGTCTCTTCTGACGTCCATTTTGGTCTTTTCTGTCTTTTTAACGACCTTTTACTTTCTTCCTGTATGATGTTCTGGCTATTATCCCACAACTCTTCCAGACTTTGGTCTTTAGTGTCCAATGCATCAAATCTGTTCTTCAGACGATATCTAAATTCAGGTGGGATATATTCAAGATCATATTTTGGCTCTCGTGGACTTATTTTCATTTTCTTCAGCTTCAGCCTGAACTTGCATATGAGCAGTTGATAGTCGGTTCTATAGTCTGCCTCTGGTCTTATTTTGGCTGATGATATTGAGCTTTTCTCCATTGTTTCTTCCCACAGATGAAGCCAGTTTGTTTCCTGTGTATTCCATCTGGAGAGGTCCAAGTGTATAGTTAGTTGTCTTTTTTGTTGTTGAAAAAGGTATTTGCAATGAATAAGTCATTGGTCATGCAAAATTCTCTCATGCTATCTCCAGCATTGTTTCTATCACAAAGACCATATTTTCCAACTACTGATCATTCCTATTTGTTTCCAACTTTTGCATTCCAATCACCAATAAAGATCATTGCATCTTGCTTACATGTTTGATAGGTTTCAAACTGAAGAATTTTGTTGTTGTTGTTAAGTGACTCTGTAAAGAGTTTCTGAGGCTTTAAATCTTTGTGGGAGCAAAAAGCCTGGTCATCATTACCTTTAGTGGTTGATGTGTAAATTTGAATAATAGTGATATTAACTGGTCTTAATGGATATGATATTATAGACAGCATTGTACTTCAAGATAGATCTTTTTAACAGTAAATGTGACACTATTCCTCTTCAATTTGCTTTTCCTGACATAGTAAACCATATGATTGATTTAAAATGACCAATACCAATCAATTTCATGTCACTTATGTCTAGGATATTGATCTTTATATGTTTAATTTCATTTTTGACTTCCAATTTTCCTATATTCATACATCATACATTTCACATTTGGATTGATGTTGTTGTTGTTAAGTGCTGTTGAGTCAATTCTGACCCATGGCAGCCCTGTATAAAATTTCCAAGGAGCAGCTGGTGAACTTGAACCACTGACCTTGCAGTTCAAATGACTTTGCAGTGCCACACCAGGACTTCACATCTGATTACCAATGGATAGTTACAGCTCTTTCTTCTTATTTTTAGTTGTGCTACATCAGCAAATGAAGGTCTCAGAAGATTAAGTCCATTCACATCATTAAGGTTGACTCTACTTTGAAGAGGCAGCTTGCCCCCAGTAATATTCTGAGTGCCTTCCAACCTGAGGGACTCCATATTTGACAGTGTTCCACTGCTATTCATAAGGCTTTCAGGGGTTAACACTTCCTAAATAGTCTATCTTTCTTCTTAGTCTGTCTTAGTCTGGAAGCTCCACTAAAATGTGTCCACTGTGGATGACCCTGCGAGTATGTATAATATCAGTATCACAGCTTCCAAAATCATAATAACACTCAAGCCGCTACAGTATGACAAACTGACAGACAATTAGTGGGAAGAAGTTGGTAAAAGTCTTCCATTTCTTTATCATTAACTTTAGTGATTGGTGCATAAATTTGAACAACAGTGGTCTTCCTTGTTGGCATTATTGTTAAGTGCCATCAAGTCAGTTCTGACTCATAGTGACCCTGTATAGGGTTTCCAAGGAGTGGTTGGTGAGTTTGAACCACTTACCTTGTGTTCCTGTGCTTTATCCTACAGCGCTACACCAGGACTCTAGTTTTCCTTATAAGCAAATGGATATTGTTCTATAGCAGACAACATTGTCCTTAGAGATAGATCTTGAAATGTTTTTTTTTTTTTTTGACAGTGAATATTATACCATTTGTTTTCAATTTGTCATCCCCAGCATAGTAAACCACATCACTGTCCCATTCAAAATGAACAATACCTGCCCATTTCAGCTCACTATGCTAAGATATCAATGTTTATGAATTCCATTTCATTTTTGATGGCTTCCAATTTTGCTAGATTAATTCTTCGTATATTCCATGTCCTGATTATTTATGGATGTTTGTAGTTGTTTCTTTTCATTTTGAGTTGCACCCCATTTACAAATTAACGTTCCCAAAGCTGTGCTTCAGCCACATCATTATGGTTGACTCTATTTTAAATAGTCAACTCTTCCCCCATCGTATTTTGAGTGCCTTCAAGCCTGAGAGATTCATCTTCCAACATTGTATCTGACAGTGTACTGCTGCTAGTCATAAGGTTTTCTTCAGTGGATAACCATTCAGAAGTGGTCCATGTCTTCTTCTTCCCAGTCTGTCTTTGTCTGGAAGCTCTACTGAAACCTGTCCACCATGGGTGACCCTGCTGGTATGTAAAATACCGGTGACATAGCTTCCAGCATCACAACAACTCACAAGCCACCACAGTATGACAAACTGACAGATGAGTGGTAAAGTACTTACAAAACATATCTTATTTAATCTTCACAACCTTGGCTTTATTATTCCTATTTTATAGATGAAACTGAAGCACAGAGAGGCTAAATAATTTTCCAAATTCTACAAGAATTAGGAACTCATGGAAGACCACCTTGCCAAGACTCATGCCACTCTTAAATGGAAATGAAACTTGCCTAATGGCTTCTTTCTAGGAGTGGTGGTGGTGGTTATGTGCCATGGAGTCAGTTACGACTCATAGCAACCCTGTATAGGGTTTCTGAGGCTTTAAATCTTTACGGGAGCAGAAAGCCTCATCTTTCTCCTGTGGAACAGCTGGTAGTTTTAAACTGCTAACCTTAAGGTTTGCAGCCCAATTTGTAACCACTATGCTACCAGAGCTTCTAGGAGTGGATGGTCTTATTTTGGAGAAGGCATACTTCCCCCAAATCTGATCAACGCAATGGACCCCCTTCTTGGAAAATATACATATGTTGATAAATCTATAACCTGAGCCATATATGAAATCTAGGTTAGAAACCCTTGCTATCATAGAGGAATACATAAATACCATATGTGAAGAATTATGACTTATCTCCCATACAAGGCCCAAACCACAGAGAGATTCTGAAATCAGTGCCACATGTCACATCTGTCTGCATTACTATTGATTAGGCATCTTTTGGACAAACTGACAGTCATAATGGTTTGTTATGGAGGATGTGAGTCATGGGCACTTTCACATTCTGCCTTTTGTGTTTCTACAATGTTGAATGATTTCCCTGTAAGCATGTACTATACTATTGATATCAGGAACACTAAGGAAGGTTTTTTGTTTTTGTCAGAGGGAACAAAAATTGGCCTTACAGACATTCTCACACAAATGCAAAATCAAGCATATTCAAGGCTATTCCTTGCTGCATTGTTTGCAGTACTCCTACATGGCCTCAATCGAGTGGAGACAACATAAACTACAGGGTAGCCTTCATTGGATTATGTGTGGCTATTAAAAACTGCAAGGCAACTCTAAATGCACTGAAACAATCTCAAGATACAATGTTAGGAGAAGAAAAGAGGGACAGTCTTAGGCTTCTCTAGAGAAACCAAGTTAAGACGTAGAGATAGATGGAGACAGATTGATTTACTTCATTGAATTGGCTCACATGATTATGGTGGGGAGAGGGTTAGCAAGTCCAGGACCCTACAGTCAGGTTTCAGGTTAGAGACTCCTAGAGACTTATGCCCCCAAATCCATAGTTCAGGAAGAGTGAAGTGAGAATTTTACCAAAAATTCTACCAGACTATTTATAGTCTGAAGGCAGAGCAGACCCCACAGAAATTCTCTTCTTGTGCTTACAACCTTCAATTAATTGATTGAGGTTTACCCAGATTGTGGAAGGCAATTTACTTTACTTGAGACCAGATGATTTAATCGTATGTAACTACTCCATAGTAAAAACTACACTAGTATAGTGTTTAGCTGAACAGCTGGGCACCATACCCTAGCCAAGTTGAAACATTACATTGCTGTTGCTAGATGCCCACTCATGTGGCTTCCAAGATGCCTCTGGCTGGCTTGAACCACCAACCTTTCAGCTAGTAGCTGAGCACTTAACTGTTTGCATCACCTAAGAACTCATTACACATAAAATAAGCCATCACAAATGTGTTATAAATTGTGGAGGGACAAAAAAAAAAGATTATCTGTTGATAGATTTAATGCCTCCAGAAAGATCAGAAGAACCTGACAACAGTGGATGTATCTAGAAGGTCAGAGCAGGAAGCAGACTTTAAATTTTATGCCCTTTCATGCCTTTGAATTTTGTTCCATATATGTATTACTCATTTAATAAAGAAATAAATTTTTCAAAAAGAAAGAGCACGTTAACGTCGTTTAAGGCCACCATTATTTGAGCTTTCTGCCTACTTAGGACCATACACAGTTTGTCTTTCTATCTGGAGCACTTGTTTCTACTCCGACGCATCCATGGCTCAGCCCAGCTGAGAGTATTCCATGAAACTCTTCCTTGGCCTCCCACATTTGTCAACTATCCTTTGATCTACTCTCAGAAGAACACTTGCCTTTCCATCAAAACATTTTCTCAGTTGCAGTTTTACATATATTTGTTTCATTATTTGATTCGTGTTTATCTCTTCCCATTAGATACAAGTTTCATAAGGGAAAGGAGTTTGATTTATCTCATTAGATAGCCTTAAAATCTGAGACCATGCATGGTACTTAGTAGGATAAACAGTGTATGAATGCAGGAGTGTGTACCCCTCAACACCAACACCACCACTATCCCTACATTTCTACAAGGGAGTCAAGTCAATTCCATACATAGTGACATGCGTCAGTAGTTGATTTTTCAAAAGGAGATCACCAGATTTTTCTTCTGAGTCACCTCTGGTTAGACTGAAACTCCAGTCTCGCAGTTTTCAGCTAATTGAGTCGATCATTTGCACCACCCAAGAACTCCAAGAAATATACTTAGAGGAGAGCTTGTTCTTCCACATGATAGTATTTGGAAGTCTTTTTAGCTAGCTACAGATCCTCAGTATTTTCAGTCAATCCTAGCCTGCAGCCTCCTTGAAGACAGGTAGTGTCATATTCATCTCCATATCTCCAGCACTTACCTTAGAGTATGGTTTGTTGTTGTTAGGTGCCATCAGTTCGGTACCAACTCATAGCGACACTATGCACAACAGAAGGAAACACTGCTGAGTCCTGGGCTAACCTCACAATTGTTGTCATGCTTGAGCCCATTGAAGCTGCCACTTTGCCAATCCATCTCTCTGAGGGTCTTCCTTGTTTTCTCTGACCCTCCACTTTACCAAACATGATACCCTTCTCCAGCGACTAATCTCTTGAGACAATATGTCTGAAGCATGAGAGGCAAAGCTGGCCATCTTGGCCTCCAAGGAGCACTCTGGCTGCACTTCTTCCAATACAGATCTGTTGGTTCTTTTGGCAGTCCATGGCACTTGCAATATTCTCCTCCAACACCATAACTCAAATGCACCAGTTTTTCTACGATCACCCTTATTCATTGTCCAGCTTTCTCATGCATCTGAGGTTTTTGAAAATACCATGGCTTGGGTCAGGTGCACCTTAGTCCTCAAGCTGACATCTTTGTTCTTCAACACTTGTGCAGCAGATTTGCTTAATGCAATACGTCGTTTGATTTCTTGGCTGCTGCTTCTATGAGTGTTGGTCGTTGATCCCAGAAGAATGAAGTCCTTGACAACTTCAATCTTTTCTCTGTTGATAAAAATGTTGTTTATTGGTCCAGTGGTGAGGATTTTTGTTTTCTTTACATTGAGATGTAATCCATACTGAAGGCTGTGCTCTTTGATCTTCATCAGTAATATTTTAAGTCCTCTTCACTTTAAGCAAGCAAAGTTGTATCATCTGCATATATCAGGTTGTTAAAGAGTCTTCCTCCAATCCTGATGCCACGTTTTTCTACATATCACCCAGCTTCTTGGATTATTTGCTCAGCATACAGGTTGAATAAGTATGGTGAAAGAATACAACTCTGTCGCACACCTTTCCTAATTTTAAACCATTCAGTGTTCCCATGTTCTGTTTGAACAACTGCCTCTTGGTCCAGGTACAGATTCCTCATGAGCACAATTAAGTGTTGCGAATACTTATACTTCTCAATGTTGTCCACAGTTTGTCGTGGTCCACACAATCAAAAGCCTTTGTGTAGTCAATAAAACATAGTAAACATCTTTCTGGTATTCTCTGCTTTCAGGCATGATCCATCTGACTTCAGCAATGATATCCTTGTTCCATGTCCTCTTCTGAATCCAGCTTGAAACTCTGGAAGTTTTCTGTCAATGTATGCTTGCAGCCATTTTTGCATTACCTTTAGTAAAACTTTACTCACATGGGATATCAGAGAGATTGTCCGATGATTTCCACATTCCATTGTGTCACCTCTCTTTGGAATGGGCATAAATTTGGATCCAGTCAGTTGGCCAGATAGCTATCTTCCAAATTTCTTCGCATAGATGAGTGAGTACCTTCTGTGCCACCTCATTTTCTTGAAAGATTTCAATTTTTATTCCATCAATTCCAGGAGCCTTGTTCTTTGCTAATTCCTTCAATGCACCTTGGACTTCTTCCTTCAGTATCATTGGCTCTTGATCATATGCTACCTCTTGAAATGGTTGAATATCAATCATTGCCTTTTGGTACCGTGACTCTGCGTATTCCTTCCATCTTCTTTTGATGCTTTCTGCATCATTCAATAATTTGCCCAGATAATTCTTCAATAATGAAAGTTGAGGCTTCAATTTTTTCTTCAGTTCCCCCAGCTTGAGAAATGCTGAGTGTGTTCTTCCCTTTTGGTTTTCTGACTCTAGATCTTTGCACATTTTTTTTATAATGTTTGACTTTGTCTTCTCAAGCTGACCCTTGAAAATTTCCATTTATCTCTTATACCTCCTCATTTCTTCCATTTGCTTTAGCATCTCTTCACTGGAGAACAAGTTTCAGAGCCTCTTCTGACATCCATTTTGACTTTTTTTTCTTTCTTATCTTCTTAATGACTTTTTACTTTCTTCCTGTATGATATTCTCGATGTCATCCCACAACTCTTCTGGCTTTCTGTGTTTAGTGTCTAATGTATCAAATTGTGTATGGGTGTGTATGTACATATGTGTATGTATACATGTACGACTATGTCTACAAACATTCATGCCTTATACCAATGAGAAATTATTTAATTTTTATTTGATGAATATTTTCCTCCAATGACAATAACAGTGGGTTCCCAGTCTCTGCTCAGGCTGTGGCAGTGAAGTGAATTCAGTTCTGCCTCACAAGTATTTAATGAGCACCTAGTGCACAGCAGGAGCCTGAAATAAAACAATGAGATGTCAGATAGAGTCTCTACCTCAGCTCATCTGTAAAATCAAATGTGTGCATTAGATGATTTATCCGTCTTTCCCCAGCTCTGAATTCTGTGATTCTTGTGATGTTGAAGTATAAGCATGCAATCATTTGCAAGCCCAAAGCCTTCAGAAATACTTACCCATTGCTTCAGGATGATCAAAATCGCTACCCAGATCCCATTCTGTCAACATGCTTCCTCTAGTACCTGACATGTGTGTCATGAAGAATGGCAATTTTTTGTATAGAGCTCCATAACTACCAAGAGATCGTCATGGCAACCATGAGGCAGTGCACACGAGTGAGGTCATCACTTTCCTTTTGTAAAATGCACTTATTTTTTGGACGGCTTTAAGTTTACAGAAAAATTGAATAGAAATTAGACAGTTCCAATCCTGCTCATCCACCCCCACCCCCCGCCCTCCCTTCACGTGGTTTTCCTGTCAGGGACATCGTGTGCTAGTGGGATACGTTTTCTGCAGTTGATGAACCAAGGCTGATGCATGAACACTACCTGAGGGTTCGCTGTGTGTGTGGAATAGGGCGATGGGTTCTGACAAATACGTAATGTCAATTATGCAACATTACAGTGATACGCAGAATAGCTTCATAAATGAGAAATTCTGCATTCCTATTTTTACAGCTAAAGAAACCGAGGCTGAGAAAGGTTTAAAAAAGTGCCAGAGCAAGGACTTGAGTTCCCATCGGCCTGCCTTCCCATCACTCCTCAGTTCAGGAAGGGTTCCTGCTGTGTGCCGCAGTCTCTCCTCCCTTCCAGGCTGACAGGGCCAGCCCTTTACATTTCCTTTTTTTTTTCCGGTGTGGGGAGCTGAGTAAGGAGTGAGGGTTAAGGTTCCAACTGTGACTAAGTCTAGTTTAGGGTTAGGAGTAAAACTTGGTCTAGTTTTCATGGTTACTGTTAGGTTTGTTTTTATTTATTTCATTGTTTTCTTGAAATCAACTTGATTTCTTTTTCATCTGGAAGTTCTACATTTCCTTTATTGTACCTCCAGTACGTGGCTCAGGGGGCCTCTGGCTTCAGTATTTCAGTATGGCATAGGCCTCTTCTCACATCTGTTTGGTAGGCCTGGGGGCTGCTCTTGAGCAGATGGAAGAGCAAGCAGTTAACCAAAGCATCTGTTTGCCTGTTTCCTACCGTTAGCATGTCAGTTCTGCTCCCCAGAGTAGAAGCATGAGCCCATAGCTCCTTGTCCATCTTATCCTAGCATCAGCAGGTCCTGAAATGTTCATTTGAAACACCCTGAAGGAAGCTTGTTATCAGCTGGATTTGTTCTACTTACGTTTATGGTCTCTGTAATGATGAATGAATGAAGAAGTTTAAGTGCTTCTGTGGGTGACTCTGAGAAACATGAGATCAAGGATGTCTCAGCCATCCATGTCTGTGCACCATAGCCCCAGGGTGATGTTTCCCCTGATAGAAATAGTGAACTCTGCGCCTGCTTAGATGGCAGTGGAAATATGTTTCAAAGCACAGTTACACTTAAGCTAACAGGTTGGACCATGCAAGACTGACCCTCCTTTATGGATGAGGGAATTGGGGAGTGGCAGTGAGAACTCAGGGTTCCGTGGAGATAGCGATTGTAGTAAAATTGAGAGAGACAGAAACTTTGATCGCCAATGTTCTTTGCATCCTACCAGCTCCATTGATGTTGTTGGTATTATTAGGTGCATTGAGTCAGTTCTGACTCATAACGACCCTCTGCACAACAGAAGGAAACACTGCCTCGTTCTGCACCATCCTCACAGTTGTTACTATGTTTCAGCCCATTGTTGTTGTCACTGTGGCAATCCATCTCTATGGGGATCTTCCTCTTTTTCGAGGACTCTCTACTTTACCAAGCATGATGTCCTTTTCTAGGGACTGGTTCCTCTTAACAGCATATTTCAAAGTATGAGAGTTAGTAAGTCTTGCATTCTGACTTCTAAGGAGCATTCTGGTTGTACTACTTCTTTCAACACAGATTTGTTTATTCTTCTGGAAGTCCATGGTACTTTTAGAGTTCTTCTCCAACACCATAATTTAAATGCATCAATTCTTCTACAGTCATCTATACTCATTTTTCAACTTTCACATACTTACGAGGTTATTGAAAATACCAAGCCGTTGGTCAGGTCACCTTACTTCTCAAACTGACATCTTTTCTCTTGAATACTTTAAAGAGATCTTGTGTAGCAGATTTACCTAATGCAATAAGGTTGTTTGAGTTTTTGACTGCTGCTTTCATGAATGTTAATTGACAACTTCAGTCTTTTCTCCATTTATCATGATGTTATTTATTGGTTGGATGTGAGTGCTCTTGTTTTCTTTACGTTGAGGCACAATTAACCCCTACTCAAGGCTGTAGTTTCTGGGATTTTAAGCCCTCTTGACTTCCAGCAATCAAGGTTGTGTCATCTTCATATCACAATCCCTTGGAGCTGTTGAACTGTTGAGGACTGGTGAAGAACACCTGTACATGCTATTCCCAGTTCCTTTATTTTCCTCCTTGTGTCTCACAATGCAGTGCAGTAGGATCCCAGTCTTTTCTCAACCAGAGGCTCTCTGCTCTTTTGGTGACCCACTTTCCGGGTTCTGGTGCCTTTCAAGACCCAGGGATCCTACCTCATGATCCCTTGAATGTCTATCTTCCTTTAACAAAAGTTGTTATTAAGTGGCATTGAGTCGGTTCTGACTCATAGAGATCCTGTGAAGAGTTTCTGAGGAGCAGCTGATGGGTTTGAACTGCCGACCTTGTGGTTTCACCTTCCAGTGCTGATCCTATAGTACCACACCAGGTACTCATTCTGAAATTGCTCTCTTCTTCTCTATCCTCCCTATTAAAACTTTCACTGTCTTTTTAAACAGATCACAGCTCAAAGGAAAACATTGTTATTTCTGTTGGTTGCCACTGAGCCATTTTGACTCACAGCAACCCTATTTGACAGGAGGGATAGCATTGATACTTGATGTGAAGACTCCTTCCCTCTCTGTTGGTATTTAGAGTTACTACCTCCATGAGTATAGGTCAGGTTCATCAAAAGGTAGCAACTTACCCTTGTTTCCTTTAAAAAAATTTTTTTGGGTGGTGGTGGTGGTGGTAATCTTCCTCGAGTTGAGTTCTGATTATCAAGCCATCCAGGCTAGGTCAAATGGGTGCTGTCTACAAGTTTGGATGTTCTTGTGCATCTCTCCACACTTCATATCAGCTGGATGCTTCATTCTCAGCTCTAACCCTCTGTGGCTATGTCCTTGTCCATGGGCTCAAGTGTCCCCAGGTCTCACCACACTTTGGACCGACCAGCCCTTCCTCTTCTCTCTCTTCTCCAGGTCAACAGGAGTCAATGGACTGTGGTTAAACTCAGCCAACTTCTTCATTGCCGGCTTTTCCCCTCTACTACTCACCAGTAGACCAAAGTGGTTGCCAGCAAGCTTACATGCCTGTTCGTGTGTTCCCTTTGAGTTTCAGTGTTAGAGGGGAGTTTGTCCTGAAGGAACTTGATTGCTTGCCTTGATGACTTCCTGGCAAACAGCTTGCTTATTCTTGTAGTAGCCAGTCATGCTGACATTTGTGTTTGGGGTTTTTCCTGATGATCTTTCTTTGAAGATGTATCTTCTGTTGCTCTAGTTGTTCTAGGCTGGTATCCTTGGCCTTGCTAGTGGGAATTTCCCACTTCCTTGAGTTCTGGATGGAATTCAGATTCTACCTAAGGTCCTATACTCTGCAAAGGCTTTGCAAGAGGACTATTTCACTGGGCAAGTTCTAGAACCCCTTTTAGGTTTTCCAATCAGTTATAGGTTGAAGATGGGTTTACAAGTTTTCTGTAATGATGTTTCCCAACATTCCTTTCTATTCCACTCAAGTATCTATTTTACAATAGTAGGCAAGGGAAACCAATACACATAAGACAGTCAAGCATTTTAGTATTATTTCCCCTCTTCAAACTATGCCTAGGTCTCTGTATCACAGAGACCTGTTGTTCCAAGGTTGAACATGCATCACTATTTACCTCTGTTCCACTTAGGACATGCAAACCTGTCTCAGTGTTCCCCTATCTATCTTGTCCTTCCACCTCCTCCCCCTTCTTGTATTGCTCTCCCCAACACCCGAACTAAACCCCCCACCCCAACCCCACTGTGGTGGTTACCTTATATTCCATTAACTCTTCCCTCCTTTAAGACAATCTATTTTATCCTGTAATCTATCTGACCTTCTCACCACCTGGATCTCTGCTCCTCTGTGTTTATCTTCTTTCACATTGTAATTGTTTTAATCATAGACTGACCTCCCAGATCCTCTGTTCTCAAAATTTTATTCTGTTCTTGACTCTTCCATTTGTCGATTGAATTCAGGGTGATACTGCCATGCATATCACTCTCTGGTTGTTGTTTGTTCTTGTTGTTTCTCAGTCTACAGAACTTCCTTTATGATGTTTTTCATAGCAGGGTTGGCTATGACAAAATCCCTTAGCTTCTATTTATTCTGCAATGTTTTTGGTACACCTTCATATTTGATTGGCATCTTTGCTGGGTAGAGGATTCTTGGGTGGCAGTTTTTTTCTTTCAGGGTTTTATATATGTCTCCCCATTGCCTTCTTGCCTTCATGGTTTCTGTTGATAAATCCGAGTTTAATCTGATTTGCTAGCTTTTGTATGTTACACTTCTCTTTTCCTTAGCTGCTTTCAGGATTCTTTCCTTGTCTTTGATTTTGGAGAGCTTGATTATTATATGTTTGGTGATTGTCTTTTAGGGTCTATCCTTCCTGGGGTTCATTGACCTTCTTGAATGCTTATCTTTTTGCTTTTCAGGATGTTAGGGAAATTATGTTCCAGAAGCTCTTCAACTAACTCCTCAGTGGATTTGTGTGATTCTTCTTGTTCCGGAATGCTGATAATTCTAAAGTTATTCCTCTTCATGTTGTCCAACATGAATCTTAGGCCTTCTTCAGAATTTTTTTATCCATTTTTGGGCTTGCCCTTCTATCTTAATGCGGAGAGAAAGATGAGGCGTTCTGCTCCCATAAAGTTTTACAGCCTTGGAAACCCTGTACAGGGTCGCTATGAGTCAGAACCGACTCCAGGCACATAACAACAACACCTTCTATCTTAATAGTGTTGAAAGATTTTTCTTCCAGCTCACTAGTTCTAGCTTCTATCTCTTCAATTCTACTTCTTTGCCCTTTCAGTGTATTGGCCATTTCTGATATTCTATTATTAATCCTTTGGACCTCTCTCTGTAGGTTTTGAGTTGTTTTCATTGCTGTATCTATCTTATTTGATTGTTCTTGTAGTGCTTTCTTGACTTCTTCCTTATTTTTCTCAACTTCATTGTAAAGTGTTTTGATACATTTTATAATCACTTTTTTGAATTTGTTCTCAGGCATTTCCAAAACCTGCCCATCTTCCAGTATGGAGTGTAGGTCTACTTCCAGCTCATTTGCCTCAGTCACTTTATCTAGTTTCTGGACATGTGCTGATATGGTCATCTGTTTCTGTTTTTTTGGGGCACATTTAGCAGTTATCTGTGGCCTTAATACTTAGATTAATGTGTATTTTGGCATTTTTTGTGCTTTCTGATTGCCTCCAGGTAAATGTGATTAGGAAATGGGCTTCCCTTTTCACTCTTCTTCCTGAGAAATTTCAAGATGCCACTGTTGGTCATTGTGACGTAACTCAGGATTTAATTTTCAGCCTATTTCTATTTTAGTTTGCGTGTCCCACTCCACAATCCCTATTCAGGCCTTTTTCCTAGTGATAAACAGTTCAGGGCTGGCTGTGGCCATTTTGCCCTGCTGTCTGGTTTTAAGTAGAAACTGTGTCTTTAAATTTCAAAGGGATATGTGAGCATGCATAGTAGAACCCTCTGGGGGTGGGAGCAGGGTGTCCACTTGCTCAGGTACCCCCTCTAGTCACCAGAATGGAGGTGTACAGACAGCGAGGTATCAATGAACAGATACCAAAAAAAAAAAAAGAATGTCTACACCTTTATCTCCATGGTTCTGTCAGGCATCCATGGCTGCTCTGATCATTCTCCTGCTTGGTCTCTCCCAAGATGGAGGCTCTGGGAACAGCTGAACGTCTTGAATTAGAAAGCACTGGATTTCTTGCTTCTGCTACAAATTTCCCTATATGTAAGCCTTCCAACCTTTGAAATATTCCTTTATATGTGGTTCAGAGCTCTGGCACCATACCCTGAGCCTGCTTGGTCTGGTATTCTGTGTTGTTGCTGACGGAGCTCCTCACTGCACTTTTACCCAATCTACCATTTTGTTTGTTCACTTGTGTGTTCTCTTGCTGGCTCTTCTCGCTGGCTAGCTCTGATGAAGCCAGCTGTTCTGTGGAGAGGGTCACATGGTACGCCAATACCCTACAAGGAACTGAATCCTACCATCAATGGCATGAGTGTCCTTGGAAGTAGGTGACTTCCCTGTTGAGCCTAGAGAAGAGTGTCATTACAGCCAACACCTTGATTTCAGCGTCATGAGACCCCAGAGCCAGTGGACTCCATCAAGCTGTACTAGATTCCTGACGTATCAAAACCGCAAGGTGATAAATGTGGCAAGCTACAGAGTTTTGTAATGATGTAGATACTCTACCCTAGGTCCAAAGTGAAGGCTTCGTCCCCTCTCCCTCTGTCAGATCAAGAACATGGACTCCATTCAGAAGTATATGGAGAGAGATAATCATGACCAAGGGCCCATTCTGAAGGCTGACCCCAAGAATAGTCAGGACCCCTTGAAGAGGAGAGGAAATAAGAGATAAATAAACTAAGAGGAGAAGAAACAAACAGAAAAAACTCAAATTGAGGGACAGAATACAAAAAATAACTGACCTGTGCTCTTCAAATGTCATTGTCATGAGTAATGGAAGGTCTGGAACCTGTTAGAGAGTAAAGGAAACTCAGAAACATACAACATCTAAATGCACCAGGATCTTGAATTGGAGCTCATGTCAGGAAAAACAATGTGAGAAAGACCACTATTGAGAAGACTGTTAAAATGTAAATGTGAATAGAGTACTGGTGTGGTGCTGTAGGAGAGCACTGGACTACTTATTGCAAGGTCGACAGTTCAAACTTACCAGCTGCTCCTCGGAAATCCTATACAGGGTCACTGAGTCAATGGCACTTAGAAACAGCATATATCACTTAGCGTCCATTTGAGGGGAGGACAAAGGGAAATGGTAAACATAGGAAGGAAGTGTTGTTACATTTAAGGATTGTCATGTTGTCAGGAGGGAGCAGTCACTGGAGAAGGACGTCATGTTTGGTAAGGTGGAGGGTCAGAGAAAAAGAGGAAGATGTATTGGCAAAGTGACATCATCGATGGGCTCAAACGTGGCAACAGTAGTGAGGTTGGCCCAGGACCAGGCAGTGTTTCATTCTGTTGTGCATAGGATCGCTATGAGTTGGTACCAACTCGATGGCTCCTAACAACAACAACAATCAGTGTTACAAAATGTGCATGAATTGTTGACTTGAAAACCAATCCATTTTGCTCTGTAAACTATCATCCACATCACAACTTAACGTGAGAAAGAAAGAAAACCAAAAGGGTTGCTGCTTAACCTTTAAAAAATAAATTGGGACCATGGATTAATATGTGGTCAGATGTTGTCTGAAGGGATATTAAGCAATATACACACACACACATGCAACCACACACATATATACACACACACATTTACATTAGGAGTACTGTGGCTCTGTAGGCTAAACATTGGACTGCAAACCACCAGGTCAGAAGTTTGAGTCCACCAGCTGCACCATGGGAGTAAGATGAGACATTCTGATGCCGCAAATATTTACAGCCTCAGAAACCCTATACAGAGGTGCTATGAGTTTGAACTGATTCGACAACACTTAACAATAACAACATCCGTATGCTTACACACATATATATGCATGAATGTGCACACACACATATTTACAGAGAGACAAAGAAATCAAGCACAATGAGTTAAAGTTAACAATTGGTGAACCTAGAAGAAGTCTATATGGAAAGCCGGGTTGTTCTTTGAGATGGGAGGTAGGCTCGTGAGCATGTATCAGAACTGGTAGGGGGACCAAAGTCTACAAAAACTATTGCGGTGGTGCCTCCAGATACCAGGATGGGAAACGGAGCAGGTATGGGACTCATGATAGATGCTCCTAAGAATGAAAAGTGGAGGCTTTTGGAGGTGATCCTGCGTTGGCATCAGAAGGGACAAGAATCTGATTTCATTAAAGAAAACATATGGAAATGGAATGCATCCAAGGATGCTTGAGAGTGCTGAGTGCCACATGGGTTGAAAGCAGAGAGACTTAATTGCACTCACGTGTGTCTGGGGCTGGTTTTGAATGGCATCCATGGGAGGATAGAGAACACAGAAGAAATGTCTCCAATTTTTGACCATGTGGGAAGGAGTGGGCAAAACGATTTCTAGTTATTTAAGGAGAGGTGAAATATTTCAAGCAAAGCAGTGAACAAGGGGATGGTGACATGTCAAATTGGTGTGGCTTAAACCTAGTGTTGGCAGAGGCCTTTGCTCAGCTGACTCTCCCAGTGGAATCCCTCCTGCCAAGGCAGTTACCTTAGGTGGGTGACAGAAATGGTGAGTCCCTGAGGATAATAAAGACAGCCTGGCTGCTCTTGGACTGGGCTCACATATTAGAAGCAATCCTGGAAGAAGCTGAAATGAGACAGGCCAAGTGTTGGCCACATACTAGGGCATCAGGGATCGTGGAGATCTAGGCCAAACCCCAATTTCCTCATACAAACAGCTCCAATCTTCTTCACATATGTGGTAAGAATACGCAGGTGGCTCCTCTTGAAGAAATGGTCTTTGGTGTTAGGAGAGATGCAAGTATATAGAAAAAAGGTGGGTTTGGGGCCCACGGCCCTGGCGAAGTTCAGTTACTCAACCTAGGCAACTATGCTAATGTTCTTATTGTCCAAGTGTTAGTTTAGTTCTATGTCTGGTAGGCTGGGTTCATACTTGCATAATGGTCCTACCTAGCCAGGGATGATGGGGCAGGTGGGATCCCGGAGGCAAAGAGAGGCAGCTTTGGACCCCTTGCTAACCATCTTCCCTGAGGAGGGCCTAGGGAACTGAACCTAAACAGCTTAAAACACATTTTCTCTAGAACCCAAGGAGAGCTTAAAGTGAGAGCTAGCAGATGTGGTGGGGCTATCCCAGGTGTGTCCTCAACGAATTTCCATTGTCTTTGCTAGTGGTTGCAGCAGAAACAAAGGAGTGAGACAGGGAAGAGAATGACAGCAAGAGGCAGAGTCAGGAAGAAAGCAATGCCCTGGGGTGTTTCACCACCCCTTACTGTATTCCTGTCTCTTTGAAAATTGTCCTGTCATTGTTGTTGCTGTTGTTAAGTGCCATTGAGTAGATTCTGACTCATATCAACTCCACAAAGGGTTTCTGAGGAGAGGCTGCTGGGTTTGAACCTCCAATCTAATGGTTCAAACCGACCTTGTGTTCCAATGCTTACCCACATTAAACTCTATTTAATCACCCTTGCTCATGTCTTTTGTTCCTTGTTAGGACCCTGACCTAGACAATAATAAGTGTTATTCAGATCATATGTGACACTGGTACCCATGCATTTAGAGGAATATTGCTGTTATTGTTAAGTGCCATCAAGTTAGTTCTGACCCATAGCAACCCTATATAGGGTTTCTGAGGAGCAGCTGGTGAGCTTGAACCACCGACCTTACAGTTCAAACCAACTTTGTAGTCCAGCGCATTAACCCACAGCACCACATCAGGGCTCCTTAAAGGAATATTGTTGTTGTTAAGTGCCATCGAGTAGGTTCCGACCCATAGAGACCCTGTATAGGGTTTCCAAGGAGCAACTGGTGCGCTTGAACTGTCAATCTTGCAGTTCAGACAACTTTGCAATCTGGCACATTAACCCACAGCACCATCCCAGGAATACTAGAGAAGTATGTAGTTGTTGTTAGGTGCCATCGAGTTGATACCAACTCATAGTGACCTTATGCACAGCAGAACAAAACACTGCCTGATCCTGTTCTCATGCTTGAGCCCACTGATGCTGCCACTTGGCCAATCCATCTCTCTGGGGGTCTTCCTTTTTTTCTCTGACCCTCCACCTTATCAAACATGATATCCTTCTCCAGTGACTGGTCCCTCCTGACAATATGTTTGAAGTATGAGAGACGAAGTTTGGCCATCCTGGCCTCTAAGAAGCACTCTGGCTGCGCTTCTTACAACACAAATCTGTTGGTTCTTTTGGCAGCTCATGGAACTTTCAATATTCTCCTCCAACACCATAACTCAAAAGCATCAATTCTTCTATGGTCTTCCATATTCACTGTGCAGTTTTCGCATTCAGATGAATTTATTGAAAATACATGGCTTGGATCAGGTGCACCTTAGTCTTCAAGTAGACATCTTTGCTCTTTAACACTTTAAAAAGGTCTTATGCAGCAGATTTGCCCAATGCAATACGTCTTTTGATTTCTTGGCTGCTGCTCCCATGAGTGTTGATAGTTGATCCAAAAAGAATGAAGTCCTTGACAACTTCAATCTTTTCTCCATGGATAAGAATGTTGTTTATTGGGCCAGTGATGAGGATTTTTGTTTTCTTTACACTGAGAAGGAATCCATACTGAAGGTTGTGGTCTTTGATGTTCATTAGCAAACATTTTAAGTTCTCTTCACTTTAAGCAAGCAAGGTTGTATCATATGCATATTGCAAGTTGTTAATGAGGCACCAGTAATTGATGGAATAAAAATTGAAATCTTTCAAGAAAGTGAGGCAGAGTGCTCCTTGGAGGTCAGGATGGCCAAACTTCATCTATCATACTTCAGACATATTGTCAGGAGGGACCAGTTGCTGGAGAAGGATATCATGTTTGGTAAGGTGAAAGGTCAGAAAAAAAGAGGAAGACCCCCCCAGAGAGATGGATTAGCAAAATGGCAGCATCAATGGGCTCAAGCGTGGCAACGATAGTGAAGTTGGCCCAGGATTGGGTAGTGTTTTGTTCTGCTGTGCATAAGGTTGCTATGAGTTGGTACCAACTCGATGGCACCTAACAACAACAACAACAACAAACATGTCAACGGGACAGTCAGAGAGATCATAACAAGAATTTCACCCATCAAGGAGAATGCAGATGTCTCTGAACAACTTGGGTAGAAATTGTTGAATGGGAACCTAAACTGCTGTGTAAACTTTCACCAAAAACACAATAAAATAATGTTGATGGTGCCAGGTGCCCCTGACTTGGTTCCAACCCATAGTGACCTTATACACAATACACTGAAACACCATCCGTGTCTGCATCAGCCACACAATTGCTTTGTCTGGACCTCACTATAATGAATGGCTGCTGTTTCTCCTCATTTCAAGCTGTGCCCTGTCATCAAATTAAAGTTCTGAAATTTTTGCTTCATTTACTTCATATGGCCAAAACAACTTTGAGGAGGTACTTCTTCCCTTGTTGTATTCTAAGTACTTCTCAACCTGAGGGGATCATCTTCTAGCACCAGTTGTTGTGTGCTATTGAATTGGTTCTGACTCATAGCAAGCCTGTATCAGGTTTCTGAGAAGTTGCTGGTGGGTTTGAACTAGTGACCTTGTGGTTAGAAGTCCAGTGCTTAGCCTACAGTGCCACACCAGAATTCCTCACGGTGTTGTGCTGCAATTCATAAAGTTTTCAGTGACTAACCATTCAGAAGTGATCCGTCTCTTCTTCTTCCTATTCTGTCTTAGTCTAAAAGCTGTCCTGAAACCTGTCTGCAGTGGGTGCCCCTGCTGGTATTTAAAATACCAGTGGCTTAGCTTCCAGAACCGCAGTTACACACAAGTCACCACAGTACAACAAACTGACAGACTACTGATAGAATAATATTTTTAAAAAATATTAAAAAGAAACCTTTGAAGAGAAAAAGTACCTACTATGTGCCAGGTACTCTGTGAAGTACTGAATTTATCACAAAGAATCCTGGATTTAAGGAGGTATCAAAGGACCTAGCTTCTGATCCAGACTCATGGTGTAAACTTTAGTAAGTCATTTAACTTACCTGGATCTCTACTGTGTCACATATAAAATGGGGACAATAACATCTGCCTTTCTTAACTGGTCTTTTTTTCCAATCAAGATAAAATTTGTTTGAAATTTTGTAGCATATAAAATCCTTTAGCTAAATGAAATGTTAACAGAAGAATGGATATTCCATCGAGCTGAAACTCTAAGAGACAGGTGGACTAGGTCCAGATAGGAAGCAGCTATATGCCCAGAAGATTAAGGGGTGCCTAGAATTCACTGAGCGCAGAGGTTACGAATCGGGCTGTGAACCACAAGGTCAGCAGTTCGAAACTACCAGCTGTTCTGCAGGAGAAAGATGAGGCTTTCTGCTCCCGTAAAGATTTACAGCCTTGGAAACCCTGTACAGGGTCGTTATGAGTCGGAACCGACACCACGGCACATAACAACATCAACAAGAATTCGCTGAATACTTGGGTTGGAGTCCAGTATATCTTTTAAAAGTGGAAGAAGAGGCAGGGTCGACTTGGAGATTTCTATATTCAATTAAATAATATTGCATTGTGTGTTAGGTGAAAGTTTGCATAAAAACTCTTCAATGGGACATGATTTGCTGTATAACCTGTTCAATGACATTGGTTACATTTCCACAAGGTTTCAGCATTCGTACTATTCCCATTCTGTTTGTTCTGTTTCCATTAATCCAGTTTCCCTGCCCTTCCATGCCTTCTCATCTTTGCATCATGACCGCTTGGTCTCACGTACTTGATTGGTTAATGGAGCACAGTACCATTTGCTTATTTTATAAGCCAATTGATTATCTGCAGTAAAGGAGCCCTCTGGGGGAGGCTTAATGTTCAGAGAGAAGTGTGTGACTTTGGGAATATTGTCTAAAAGGCTGGAAAAAGAACCTTTCTGGAACATAGTCAAAAATCATTTGCTTACTGTACAATGGAGTTCCAGCCACAGCATCATCATGATCACAAGGGGTGAGTCTTTGGTTAGGAGGAGAAGAGACCTACCATACAGTGTGTATTTATTCATTAGGGTGAGGTGGGAGGAAAGGAATTATTTCATAGATATATTAAGTAGGCCACAACAGGGCCAATTCCAAGGTCAGAGACTGCTGTAGGTCCATCAGATGGCCCCAGAGACCAGGTGGAGATCCATCTGCTATGTCCAGATCACTTCTAGACACAAGGCTATGTTGGGAATAGAAAAGAGCAACACCAGATGGGGCCTCTCACCATAGGTGTCCTGAATACACATCGTGCAGACTCACTTGGTTATCTTGAAGGTTAACTAAGATTGTATATATGAAAAGTCTTAGAGAAACATGAAACACATTTTTGAGGAAATGTGACTGGCTTTTGTAACTAGAACCATTTAAAACATCCTCCTGAGAGTACAGATGTTCTCTACCTTACAGACCAGTGTTGTCAGTGGGGGCTAAACCAATAGGTTAAACAATAGTGTGTACAATAAGATTCCATTTTTTATAGGGGGAAATCTTTATGTCTGGAAAAAAGGCTGGGAGAACAGGTTGAACAACACAAAGTTAATAGTGGTTATCTTTGAGTTACTTAAAATCTCCTTTTATTACTCTACATTTTCTAAGATTTTTACCAAATATAATAATAATAAAGTCCTCATTTGGCACTGTATGACAAGTACTAGACTGCTAATCACAAGGGTGGTGGTTCAAAACCACTATCTGCTCCTCAGAAACTCTATACTCTATATTCTGTGATTCAGAATCGACTTGATGGCACTTAACAACAACAACCTGCAGTTATAAAATTAAAATGTAAAAAGGTATTTTTTTTTTTAAAGGAAAAGAAAATCTGTGGCGATTGAGGTATTGGGATAAAAATGTAGGGAGCCCAGTGACTCCAGCCAAGGCATCTTTGCACAGGTAACAGTTAAACTTTTTTTTTTTTTTTAATGTTTTATTGTGAATTATGTGATAGTTTACATGGAAGAACATTAGTTTTCCATTCATTCTATCATATATTGTTTCACTGCCATG
>NW_006408522.1:7495494-7506862 GCF_000296735.1 Chrysochloris asiatica
CTACTCAGTGGAGATTCTACCTTCCTCCATGCCCTCTGGATCTAGGTTCCCTCTTGAAAGCTTGTAAGTCAATCACTTCTTGCCTTTGTAGCTCCCCCATTTTGGGTAGCCAATGTCCAAGTTGCCCATCCAACAGGTAAACTTTTATCACAGATTTATCACTATTTGTTAGGTCCCTGGCTGAAATCCATAAGGGGAAAATATGGTGAAGCAAAATGAAGAAATGTCTAAGGTACACACGAGGAAATCATATATGAATGGGTCTTTACTTCTATTTTTCACTGCAAAGTATCTATCTCATGATCTCTGCAAGTAGCCTTAGATAAAGCAAGTCTTCAGTGTGTTTATTAATAAGAAGGAGAGAATACAGTTTAAAGTGTAAGTCTGCTTTTCTTGCAAAAATTACATTGTATTTTAACTCCATTTTTCCATGAACTTTTTGAAGTCTCCTCAGAGAACAACACTTTTCAGGTGTATAGTATAGTGTCGTCAATTACACTCACTACCTGCACATTGTACGACCATCATTCATGATCACTGCCACATTTCCTATCACCATAGACAGAAACTCTCTGCTTTAAAGCACAGGCCTTGTCAAGAGACGTCTAATAAGAGGCAGGAGAAATTAGATGTTTGGATCCTGGCAGGAGCCTTTTATTTTTGAAAGAAAACCAGCATATCTTGTTTACTGTGACATTCCCAGTTTCTGATCTTTATTTCTCCAAAGAGGAAAATTTCTAGTTTAGTCATCTCTCCATTGCATTATGAGGCCTTTTGATCTCAAATGTATCCTTTAGGAATAGTCAAGTAATTAATCTTCTTTCAGAAGCATATGGTTTGGAAAAATGATAATTAGAAGGTGAGCAGAAAAAAAAAAAAAAGTTTTTCATCTCTAATATTTACTAATGAGTAGGAATGTTCAATTCCCCTCGAAGACCCAAGACAGGCTCCAGAAGACTCCAGTATTTGTCTACCCAAACCCATTTGTGGCCTGGTTTCACAAAACTCTTTATTTATTCTTTTCATCTAAATGTATTCTTTAGAGCATCACGTTTTGGTAAGCACTGGATTTTTGAAATGTTCTTTGTTTGATTCATGGCTTACAATCCTAATTGTAACAATCAAGTGAGACAGTGACGTGCTGCCAGATGACAATTATATCTTCTACAAACCTAATTGGGACACCTGCTCCCCAGTCAGGTTGCCACAGAAGAAGTCCCCAAAGACCCAAAGGTGTAGGATGGGGTCCACAGGAAGAGGTAGAATTTGAGGTAAGCCCTATGGTATAGAACGTCATCTTCCAGTCATCTGAGCATTTTCTAAATTAACTCATTTTAACAATAGATAATAATGCACAAAGTGCAGAATTCCAGAGGAACAAAAGAGGACACAGTGATGCTCAGTGTATTTCATGCAGGCATCGGTAGTGCACTACACAACTATTTCCCTAATTAAAAAGTTACATTTTTTTTTCTATATAAACATGTTAAAGTGTTATATAAATAATATGTTTTCATTGGTGAAAATGTGGAAATTACTGCAAAGTCCAAAACACACAAAAATAATTTATAGTCCTACCCCCTCAAAATTGATAATCCTACCCATCCAGTAATAACATTTGTTCACATTTGGATGCGGTTCCTTTCAGTTCTTTAAACAGCACATACATTTGGTAAGTGTATTAAATAAAGCAATGGCATTAACTAATTGCATTGCTATTCCCATCTGCTAGCCACTTCCATCTCCTCCCAAAGCTGAGTTGTAACTAGGGCCCAGAGAAAGCATATCTTTTGCAGACAATACAAAATCTGAATTGGGGATGCCTAGGATGGGAGTCCTGGTGTGGTGCTGTAGGATAAGCACTGGACTGCAAGGTCAGTTTGAAGGACATGGTCGGTGGTTCAAGCTCACCAGCTGCTACTTGGAAACCCTATACAGGGTCACTATGAGTCAGAAACAACTCAGCAGCACTTAACAGTAGCAACAACAACAGGATAACAAGAACATAACCTTACAATCAAAGTATACTCAACAGAAACCCTGTGCTTGGCCAGGGTGTGAGGGTAGGCTTCAGATTCAGTAAACAAGTCTTAGCACTTTCTGGAAACTTCTAGAAAATTCTGATTAAAACCTATCCCCTTGGCCTTTTGGCATTTTAACAGTTGAGAGGCTACCAGATAGCTCAGATTCATAAAGAAAAAAAAAAATTTAAATCTATTCATGTTGAATTAAAAGAAAGAAAGAAAAAGGAAGGACAATGTAATATTCTTCAGACTTACATTTATTTTAAAGAATGTTTTCATAATATTCTACTTCAAGATGCTAAATGTTTTTGCAACAACTAAAGTTTAAATATGATTTTCTTAACTGAAAAGTTAGCAACACTATATCAGTGTCCCAAAATTATTTTTGACATTTTACTGACTTGTGAAATACAAAAGTGTCAGATCATTTAACTCTAAGTGAAACTCTTTGACCTCTTAAGGGAAGGTCGGGTCATTGTACCCATGGCACTTCAGTTAACTTTTGTTGAACAGTTTGTTGACAATTTTTTTAAAAAAAGTGAACAGTATTTTGTATTTTTTATATGTGTATAAAAATGTCATTGGGTGGTGATGATGGAGGTGGAATTCTTTCGATTGCATTATATAAAAAGAATTGGTCTGAGAAATATGGGGGGCGGGGGGAGAGAAATTGGCCCTTCAATATAGAATGTTTGAGAAGCATTGGTTAAAGTTACCTACCCCAGAATGATTTAGCCACAGAAACCCTAATATAGGCCTCCCTGATAAGAGCCTAAGGAACTAACAGATTTGCAGACTGTATTTTGGGAAATGCTGGGCAAAAATTTCCACCATTCATTTGTCAGTTTGTCATACTGTGGTGGCTTATGTACGACTGGGGTGCTGAAAGATATGCCAACCATATTCTAAATACCACAAGTATTTTAAAAACCCAAGTGGTCAGGTTTCAGTGGAATTTCCAGACCAAGACTACTGAAAATCTTATAAATAGCAACATTGTCAGATATAATGTCAGAAGATGAGCCTCTAGGTTATTACGCCTGGCACTCAGATTACGCCTGGGTAAGGGTCACCTATTCAAAATGGTTGGTGTTGTTTAGTGCTGCCAAGTGGGTTTCAACTCATAGCAACCCTGTATAGGGTTTCAAAGCAGAGTTGACCATAATGATATGAATGGAACAAAGTTTTTGGGAACTTCATTTGCTGATGTGACACCGCTTAAAATGAGAAGAAAGATCTGCAAACCTCCATTAATAACTGGAATATCAAATGTACCTAATATGAATCTAAGAAAATTGGAAGTTGTCAAAAATGAAATAGAACGCATAAAAATGTATATCCTAGGCATTAGTGAGCTGAAATAGACTGGTGTTGGTCATTTTGAATCTGACAGTCATATGGTTTACCATGCCAGAAACAGCAAATTGAAGAGCAGTGGTGTTACATTTACAGTAAAAAACAACCTTTCAAGACTTACATTGAAGGAAGACCTCACCACTGGTTTGTCCCTTTGTCATACTGTGGTGGCCTAGATGCTACTGTGATGCTGAAAGTTATGCCGCTGGTATTTAAAATGCCAGCAAGTCTACCCATGATAGATAGGTTTCAACTGAGCTCCCAGGCTTAGCCACTGAAAACTTATGAGTAACAGTGGAGCAGTCAGATAACACCAGAATATTAAATACTGAAGTATTCTGAATAGCACGAGAGTATTGTCAGATATGGTACTGGAAGATGAACCCCTCAGGTTGGAAGGCACTCAAAATACAGCTGGGGGAGAGCTGGCTCCTCAAAGTAGAGTTAACTGTGATGACACCAGTGAAGTAAAGCTTTTGGGACCTTCATTTGTTGATGGGACATAATTCAAAATGAGGAGAAACAGCTGTAAACATCCATTAATAATTAGAACATGGAATGTATGAAATATGAATCTAGTAAAACTGGAAGTCATCAAAAATGAAATGGAACACATAAAGATCAATATCCTAGGCATTCGTGAACTGGAATGGACTGGTATTGCCATTTAAAATCTAATAATCACATGGTTTTCTATGTTGGGAATGAAAATTTCAGAGGAATAGCCTTGCATTCATTATCACAAAGAGCATTTCAAGATCTGTCCTGAAGTGTAATGCTATCTGTGATAGGATAATATCCATATGCCTACAAGGAAGACAAGTTAGTACCACTATTATTCAAATTTACTCACCAACCACTAGAGTCAGTGATGATGAAATTGAAGAATTCTATCAACTTCTTCAGTCTGAAATTGATGAAACATGCATTGATAATTGATGTTTTGATGCATTGATGTATTGATAATTACTGGTGATTGAAATGCAAAGGTTGGAAACAATTAGAAAGGGTCAGTAGTGGGAAAATATGGCCTTAGTAAGAGAAATGAAGCTGGAAATAGCAGGATAAAATTTTGCAAGACCAATGACTAATTTAGTGCAAATACCTTTTTAAGCAACATAAAAGATGACTATAAACATGGATCTCACCAGATAGCACACACAGAAATCAAACTGACTACACCTATGGGAACAGATGGTGGAAAAGTTCCATATCATTAACCAAAGCCAGGCCAGGGGCATACCGTGGAACAGATCATCAATTACTCCTATGCAGCAAGTTCAGGCTGATGCTGAAGAAAATTAAAACAAGTTCATGAGAGCCAAAATTTGACCTTGAACCTAGGTTACGAATCGGGCTGCGAACCTTAAGTTCAGTGGTTCGAAACTACCAGCCTCTCCGCGGGAGAAAAATGAGGCTTTCTACTCCCGTACAGATTTACACCCTTGGAAACCCTGTACGGGGTCGCTATGGGTCGGAACCGACTTGATGGCACTTAACAACAACAACAACAACCTGAATTTAGAGATCATCTCAAGAACAGATTTGATGCATTAGACACTAATGACTGAAGACCAGAAGAGTTGTGGGATGACATCAAGAACATCATACAGGAAGAAAGTAAAAGGTCATTAAGAAGACAATAAAGAAAGAAAAGACCAAAATAGATGTTAGAAGAGACTCTAAAACTGGCTCTTCAGTGTACAGGTGCTAATGCAAATGGAAGAAATGAGGAGGTAAAAGAGCTGAACAGAAAGTTTCAAAGGGCAGTTAAGGAAGATAAAGTCAAGTATTTCAATGAATAGTGCCAAGACATGGAGTTAGAAAACCAAAAGAGAAAAACATTCTCAGCATTTCTTAAGCTGAAAGAACTGAGAAAAAAAATTCAAGCCTTGATGTGCAATATTGAAGGATTCTATGGGTAAAAATATGAATTTTTAAGGAAGACCATAGAAGAATTGATGCATTTGAGTTATGATGTTGGAGGAGAATAATGAAAGTGCCATGGGCTGCCAAAAGAACCAACAGATCCGTGTTGGAAGAAGTGCAGCCAGAGTGCTCGTTGGAGGCCAGGATGGCCAAACTTGGTCTCTCATACTTCAAACATACTGTCAGAAGGGACCAGTCGCTGGAGAAGGATATCATGTTTGGTAAGGTAGAGGGTCAGAGGTAAAGAGGAAGACTCCCAAAGAGATGGATTGGCCAAGTGGCAGCATTGATGGACTCAAGTGTGGCAACAATGGTGAGGTTGGCCCAGGACTGGGCAGTATTTCTTTCTGCTGTGAATAGGGTAGCTGTGAGTCGGTACCAACTCGATGGCACCTAACAACAACACAAAATAGGTAAAATATTGACTGATAGAGAAAGCATCAAAAGAAGATGGAAAGATTACATAGAGTCACTGTACCAAAAAGAAATGGTTGATGTTTAGCCATTTCAAGAGGTAGCATATGGCCAAGAGCTAATAGTACTTAAGGAAAAAGTTCAAGTGCACTGAAGTCATTTGACACAGAATAAGCCTTTGGGAATTGGTGGAATACAAATTGAAATCTTTCATTAACTGATGTGGCACTGGAGGCACTACCTTGGCTAGTCCAAGAAATTTGGAAGACAGTTGCCTAGTTAATTGATTAGAAGAGATCCATATCGTGTCCATTCCAAAGAGAGGTGAGACAATGGAATGCAGAAATCATCAAACAATATCATTAATATCACATGCAAGTAAAATTTTACAAAGACAGTTCAATAAAGGCTGCAACAGTACATTGACATGTAACTACCAGAATTTCAACCCAGATTCAGACAAGGACGTGGAATAGGGATATCATTGCTGATGACAGATGGATCTGAGCTGAAAGCAGAGAATACCAGAAAGATGTTTACCTGTGCTTTGTTGAATATGCAAAGGCTTTTCACTGTGTGGATCATGACAAGCTCTGTATAACAATTACAATGAATGAGTAGTCCCAAACACTTAATTCTGCTTGTGAGGACCTATACATAGACCAAGACACAGTTCTTTAAAGTAAAATTTTGCTGAAAAGAATTTAAAAATGGTAGTAGCAGTACATCAATGGAGACTTTCCAGAAATTCAAGCTTAATTAAGAATAGGGGGTGAAATGAGGGATGTCATCACTGACATTATATGGATATTGGCTGAAAGCAGAGAATACCAGAAAGATGTTTACTTGTGTTTTGCTGATTATGCAACAGCATTCAACTATGTGTGGATCATAACAAACTATGGGTAATATTACAAAGAATGGGTATTCCAGAACACTTGATCGTGCTCTTGAGGAACCTGTAAATAGACTAAGAGGCAGCCATTCAAACAGAACAACGGGATACTGAATGGTTTAAAATCAGGAAAGGTGTGTACTAGGATTCTTTCACCATACTGATTCAATCTGTTTGCTAAGCAAACTGGATTATATGAAGCTGGATTAATATGAAGAAGAATGTGCCATCAGGATTAGAGGAAGACTCATTAACAACCAGTGATATGCAGATGATACAGCCTTCCTTGCTGAAAGTGAAGAGGACTTAGAATACTTACTCATGAAGATCAAAGACCACAGCCTTCAGTATGGGTTGTGCCTCAATGTAAAGAAAGCAAAAATCCTTACCACTGGCCCAATAAATAACATCATGATACATGGAGAAAAAAAATGGAAGTTCTCAAAGACTTCACTTTGCTTGGATCCACAATCAACACCCATAGAAGCAGTAGTCAAGAAATCAAAGGACTTATTGCATTAGGCAAATCTGTTGCACAAGACCTCTTTAAAGAGTTCAAAAGCAAAGATGTATGTTTGAGGACTAACATGTGAATCCAAGGTATTTTCAATTGCCTCATATACGTGTGAAATTTGAACAATTAATAAGGATGATCCTAGAAGAATTGATGACCTTGAATGATGGGTTTGAAGAAGAATATTAAAAGTACCATGTACATAAAATGTTCCTTAGAAACCAGGATCGTGAGACTTCATCTTCATTCCTGGAACATATTACCAGGAAGGACAGTCACTGGAGAAGGACATCAGACTTGGTTAAATGGAGGGTCGGTGGAAAAGAAGAAGACCCCCAATGAAATGGATCGACACCACAACGTGTTCAAGTATAACAACAATTGTGGGAATGCAGCAGTACTCAGCATTCCTTTGTTCTGTTGTGCATAGGATTGCTATGAGTTGGAAGGGACTCAGAAGGCATCTAACAACAACAACATGCACAAATGTACCCAGCCATCATTCAAATGATCTTTAATAATTTGTAAAGCACATCAGGAATTTGAAGTGCTTTAAGTTCATGATTTAGAGCAACACTCTTCACTGTACTACAGTGGGGCTGTTTTGACCGAACTCTGTTACTAAACTCCTGTAGAACTCAGATGACCTTGGGGCAGCATTTGCTGTGGAAGAGCCTAAGGGAGAATACTGATGGTTAGCTGCAGTCCCTGTGATAGCCTGAGCAAGGAGTGAAATTTTAAAAAAGAAATGTAAAGGCAGGAGAAGTGTGAGATGATGCATTTTGTACTAATTAAAATTTCATGCTTAGTGAAATCAAGTAGTCATATTTTAAAGAAATTTAAGGCTGTAATATCAGTTATGGAGTCCTGGTATGGCCCTGTGGGTTAATGTGTCAGATTGCCAAGCTGTTTGAACTGCAAAGTTGGCGGTTCAAGCTTACCAGTCGCTACTTGGAAACCCTATACAGGGTTGCTATGGGTTGGAATCAACTAGATGGCACTTAACAACAATTTTATTTTATCATTCCTTCAAATCTTAGTTGAAAGGATTTCCTTTAAGAAGTGCCCTTTTTTCCCCTATATTACTGTTTAGTTGTTGTTTAGTGCTGTCGATTCAATTCCGATCCAATGTGACCCTGTAGGGGTTTCTGAGGAGCGTGGTGAGTTTGAACCCCTGACCTTGTAGTCCAAACCAACCTTGTGGTTGAGTGTTTATCCTACAGTGCCACACCGTGTTAAGCTGATATCAGAATCCTAATATGACATTGTAGTATAAGCACTTAACTGCTAACCAAAACCACCAACCTCTCTTTGGAAACCCTGTATGTGGTTGCTATGAGTCAGAATTGACTCCATGGCACTTAACAACAACTAATCTGGTGTCTTCATTATCATTGTTTTTTATACACATAATGTAGGGTTTATACCTTTTTTTTTTTTTTTTGCCAACTGTGGTCTCCCCACAAAGTATTTGCATAAGTAAGTTATGCTTGTGGGTTATTTTTTTCTATGTTGTTATAAGAAAAATGAGCAGAGAGAGCTTTCTTACTAAAATACCTTGGGGAGAAGGGTATGGTTGGCAAAAATAAACACAAAAAACCTAACACAGTGCAAGTTATTTGCATGAAAATATAGTAATTCAAATTTGCAAAGTTTTTCTGTAGTTCATGGGGGAAAATAAATAGTTTTAATTTCAAATGTACCCAAATGGTTATTATTGCTGTTATTAAATGCCATCTAGTTTGTTCCAACTCGTAGCAACCTGGTAGAGAGTGTTCCCAAGGAGTGGCTGATGGGTTTGAACCACCAACCTTGTGGTTAGCACTCTAGTGTTTATCTTACAGGGTTCCTTCAAACAAGAGAGCTGCCCACATATTTGGCAACTTTTTATCACTGCTGTAAAATGAGAATGCAAATGAGGATATGTTTGAGGCTGGATTATTTTAATGATTTTAGCCATTTTTTTGTTATCTTAAAAACAGCCCACAGCAGTCCTGACCACAGACACAAAAAAGCTCCTTTCAGTAAATGGTGTTCTCTCCTCCGTACACAAAGGTGTTTTTTTTTTTTTTTTTTCCCCTTAACCATATATAAAGAGTAATATATGTAAAGGGATCTTTGTCAGAATATAATGGAAAACCTTGTGATTTGAGAAAGGGAGGAAATGCGAATGATTATACCTTAAGGCAAGAGTGAGAAGTGACAGTAGAAATAGATAAGTATTTTCTACATTGAATCAATTCATGTTTATGTTAAATAGTTTGGAACTAAAGCACAAAGAGTGTGGTATTAATTTAGTATAACTAAGTACTTTGGGCTGGAAATAAAGGGTTTCGTTTTTAAAATGTAAGGATATATACTGTCTAAATTAATTTTAAAATTCTAGATGGACTGATCAGTCTCATGCTTTTTTGCTCACTATGAGATTGGGAAAAGGTAAGGATGTTGATAATATATATGCATTATTTTTAAAGTTTTTTTTTTGTGTGTGTGTGTATGTGAGTGTGTGTGTGTGAGTGTGTGTGTGTGAGTGTATTTGTGAGTGTGTATGTGTGTATGCGTGTGTGTGTGCGTGTGTACGTGAGTGTGTGTGCGTGAGTGTGTGTGTGTGAAACTAACGCCTTTCTTCCAAGGCACCTCTGGCTGGCCTCAGAACTCCACCCTTTCTGTTAGCAGCCTAGGAGATGAATGGTTTGCACCTCCCAGGAACTCTGCACATGTCTTGTTGCTGCTGTTGCTGTTAACTGGTGTCAGGTAGGTTCCAACTCATAGCAACCCCTTCACAGGGTTTCTCAGGAGCAACTTGTAGATTTGAACCGCTGACCTTGTACATCCTTGTTGTTGTTGTTGTTGTTAAGTGCCGTCGAGTCGGTTCCGACCCATAGCAACCCTGTACAGGGTTTCCGAGGGTGTAAATCCTTACGGGAGTAGAAAGCCTCATCTTTCTCCCGCGGAGCGGCTGGTAGTTTCGAACCGCTGACCTTAAGGTTCGCAGCCCGATTAGTAACCACTACGCTAGTATTTCACTAGAGGATGCATAAAGTGTATGCACAGCTTGAAAAATAAATAAACTGTGACTGAGTGTTCAGGATTCTGCATTAGAATATAGAATCTATTAACTCTTAGAAGGCCTTCTGTATAGACCACCCCCACTACCTCCTTAAGGGTAACAGATGTCCTAAAGTTTGTCTCAATCATTCCTTTGCTTTTCCTTATAGCTTTACAAATAGGCGTGTAGACTTCAATATATTGTCATACTTTTAGCATGTTCTAGCCCTTTTTATAAATGGCAGCACACTGCATGTGTTTTTCAGTTCCTTCTTTTCTTTCACTGTTGTTTTTGAGATGTGTAAATGGCAGGCAGTCCATTCAATTCCATTGTGTGACTACACCACCCTTTTTAATCCATTCAACTCTTGACGGAATTTCAGTTGTTTCTGATTTTGTGAAATTACAAATTGCAGAAAGTCATTCTCCTGATAATCCTGTTGAAAAACTCCTCTAGAGTCTGGCTAGGAGTGGAAATGTTGGGACCTACTATATTAACTCTTTGACCTGGATAGTGCAAACAGTTAATACACTAGGCTGCTCATAGAAAGGTTGACAATTTGATCCCACCCAGAGTTGCCTCAGGAAAAAGGTCCTGTGATCTACACCTGAAAAATTAACCCTCGAGAACCCTCTGGAGCACAGTTCTACTCTTACACACACGGGGCCACCGTGAATCAGAGTCTACTTGATGACAGTTGGGACCAGTAGGGCATATGCATCTTTATTGTTGTTGTTGTTAAGTGCCATCGAGTTGGTTTCAACCCATAGTGACCCTGTATTGGGTTTCCAAAGAGCAGCTGGTGAGCTTGAACCACCAACCTTGCAGTTCACATGACTTTGCAGTCCAGCACATTAACCCACAGCACCACACCAGGGCTCCACACATCTTTCTTGTTGTTGTTGTTGTTAGGTACCATCGAATCAGTACTGACTCATAGCGATCCTATGCACAGCAGAACGAAACACTGCCCGGTCCTAGGCCAACCTCACCATTGTTGCCACACTTGAGCCCATTGATGCTGCCATTTTTCCAATCCATCTCGCTGGGAGTCTTCCTGTTTTTCTCTGACCCTCCACCTTACCAAACATATATCCTTCTCCAGTGACTGGTACCTCCTAACAACATGTCCAAAGTATGAGAGACGAAGTTTGCCCATCTTGGCCTCCAAGGAGCACTCTGGCTGC
>NW_006408522.1:7507467-7589145 GCF_000296735.1 Chrysochloris asiatica
CACACACCTTTCCTAATTTTAAACCATTCAGTGTTCCCATGTTCTGTTCAAACTGCCTCTTGGTTTATGTATTGGTTTCTCATGAGCAGTTAAGTGTTCTGGAATACTCATACTTCACAGTGTTGTCCATAGCTTGTCATGATCCACACAATAGAAAGCCTTTGCATAGTCAATAAAGCACAGGTAAACATCTTTCTGATAATCTCTGCTTTCAGCCAAGATTCATTGTACATCAGCAATGATAACCCTTATTCCATGGCATCTACTCTGATGTCAGAATAATTAGATAGTGACTGGCTACCACTACCAACTGTTCTGATCAGAGCCACAATACTCGAACCCTCCTAGAACAGGAGAAATCTGTGGAACAGAACTCAAATCCTTAAAAAGTCCAGATCATTTGAAACTGGAGATACTCTTTAAAACTAGAACTGAAACTATTCTGAGGTCACCTTTTAGCAAAACAATGGACTGGCACATTAAATAAAGGTTATCAGCTGTGATAATATGAACAACACATCTATGTGAGACTAAAAGATAAACTCTAAAGCAAAGATGAGGAGATAGTTGTTGTTGTTGTTAAGTGCTGTCGAGTTGGTTCTGACACATAGCGACCCTGTATAGGGTTTCCAAGGAGCAGTTGGTGAGCTTGAACTGCCAACCTTGCAGTTCAAACGACTTTGTAGTCTGGCGCATTACAAAGCCAGACCACAGTGCCACACCAGGACTCCAGGAGGAGATAGTGGAGTTGGGGAAAAGGAACAACCAGAATGCAATTAAATAGAATATTGACACATTGTAGAAAATACAACAAATGTTGCTAGACAATTTGTGTAGCAATTGTCAATTAGGAAGCTAATTTACTGTGCCCACTTTCACCAAAAATATAATTTAAAATTTTGGATAAATAAGAAGTATTTGCTTGTTTACTTAAAAAAAAAATGTGTAGACTTCCTCTTAGTATACAAAAGTGCTTCAAGAGTTCTTGGACTCAAAATTCCAACTAAAAGGGAAGTACTTTCATATCAAGGATCAAGCTTACCTCTTCAGTACATTGGGTTGATGTTGTTAAGTGCCATCGAGTCAGTTCTGACCCATAGTGACATTGTATAGGGTTTCCGAGGAGTGGCTGGTAAGCATGAACCGCTGACTTGTGGTTCAAACCAACTTTCCAGTCCAGTGTACTAACCCACAGTGCCACACCAGAACTCCACACTGGGTTGGTAGGGGTGAGAAACTTATACATTGGCTATCAAAAATGGGGACCTATAAAGGCATGACCACCATTTGTCTGTCATTGTGTCGTACTGTGGTGGCTTGTGAATTGCTGTGATTCTGGAAACTATGCCACAGTTATTTTAAACAGCAGCTCAGTGGACAGATTTCAGATGAGCTTCCAGATTAAGACAGACTAGGAAGAAGGAGAGATGAACTACTTACAAATATTTAGTTTCTGAAAACCTTATGAATAGCAGAGAAACACTGTCAGATATAGTGCTGGAAAATGAGCCCCTCAGGTTGGAAGGCAATCAAAATGCAACTAGTGAAGAGCTGCCGCCTCAAAGCAGAATTGAGCGTGATGACTTGAATGGAGTAAAGCCCTCGGGACTTTCATTTGCTGATGGAGCACAACTCAAAATGAAGAGAAACAGCTGTAAACATCCATTAATAATTGGAGTATAGAATGTACGATGTATGAATCTAGGAAAATTGGAAATTGTTAAAAATGAAATGGAATACATAAACATCTACCTCTTAGACATTAGTGAGCTGAAATGGATTGTTATTAGCCATTTTGAATCTGGTAACCACATAGTTTACTATGTTGGGAATGACAAATTGAAGAGGAATGGGTTGCATTCATTGCCAAAAAGAACATATCAAGATCTGTCATGAGGTACAACGCTGTCTGTGATAGGATAATATCCATGTACCTACAAGGAAGACCAGTTAATAACACTATTGTTCAAAGTTACGCACTGATCATTAAAGCCAGTGAGGATAAAATAGAAGAATTCTACCAACTTCTTCAATCTGAAATTGACCAAACATGCAATCAAGCTATATTGATAATCACTGACGATTGGAATGCAAAGGTTGGAAACAAAGAGGAAGGGTCAGCAGTTGGAAAATGTGACCTTATTGGTAGAAATGACGTTGAAGATCGCATGATAGAATTTTGCAAGACCAACGACTTTTCATTGAAAATACCTTTAAAAAAACCAAACACATAAAATAAGACTATACACAGGGTTTCACCAGATGGAATACACAGAAATCAAATTGACTACATCTGTGGAAAGAGACAGTGGAAAAGCTCCATATCATCAGCCAACACAAGGCCACGGGCAGATTGTGGAACAGATCATCAATTGCTCATATGCAAATTCAGACTGAAGTTGAAGAAAATGAAAACAAGTCCACGAGAGCCAAACAATGACCATAAATATATCCCACCTGAATTTAGAGATCATCTGAAGAACAGATTTGATACATTAGACACTAAAGACCGAAGGCCAGAAGGTTGTGAGATGACATCAAGAACATCATACAAGAAGAAAGCAAAAAGTCATTAAGAAGACAAGAAAGATGGAAAAGATCAAAATGGATGTCAGAAGAGACTCTGAAACTTGCTCTTCAGAGCAGAGACGCTAATGCAAATGGAAGAAATGAGAAGGTCCAAGACATGAACAGAAAATTTCAAAGGTCAGCTTGAGAAGACAAAGTCAAATATTACAACAAAATATACAACGATCTGGAGTTAGAAAACCAAAAGGGAAGAACATGCTCAGCATTTCTCAAGCTGGGGGAACTGAAGAAAAAATTCAAGCCTCGACTTTCGTTATTGAAAGATTCTCTGGGCAAATGATTGAATGATGCAGAAAGCATTAAAAGAAGGTGGAAAAAATACACAGAGTCATGGTACCAAAAGGAAATGTTTGATGTTCAACCATTTCAAGAGGTAGCATATGATCAAGAGCCAGTGATACTGAAGGAAGAAGTCAAAGGTACATTGAAGGAATTGGCAAAAAACAAGGCACCAGGAATTGATGGAATAAAAATTGAAATCTTTCAACAAAGTAGGGTGGCATTGGAGGCAGTCACTCATCTATGCCAAGAAATTTGGAAGACAACTATCTGGCCAACTGATTGGAAGAGATCCATATTTGTGCCCATTCCAAAGAGAGGTGACCCAATGTAATGCTGAAATCATCAGACAATATCTTTGATATCCCATGTGAGTAAAATTTTACTAAAGGTAATACAGAAATGGCTGCAAGCATACATTGACAGAAAACGTCCAGAGGTTCAAGCTGGATTCAGACGAGGATGTGGAATGAAGGATCTCATTGCTAATGTCAGATGGATCTTGGCAGAAAGCAGAGAATATGCAAAGGACTTCTATTATGTGGATCATGACAAGATATGGACAACATTGTGAAGTATGAGTATTCTGGAACACTTAATTGTGCTCATGAGAAACTAGTACATAGACCAAGATACAGTTGTTCGAACAGAACATGGGAACATTGAATGATTTAAAATTAGGAAAGGTGTGCAACATGGTTGTATTCTTTCACCATACTTATTCAACCTGTATGCTGAGCAAATATTCTGAGAAGCTGGGTTATATGAAGATAAATGTGGCATCAGGACTTGAGGAAGACTCACTAACAACCTACAGTATTCAGATGATACAACCTTGCTTGCTTAAAGTGAAGAGGACTTAAAATATTTACTAATTAAGATCAAAGACCATAGCCTTTGGTATGGATTGCATTTCAATGTAATGAAAACAAAAATCCTCACCAATAAATAACATTCTTATCAATGGAGAAAAGATTGAAGTTTTCAAAGACCTCATTTTTCTTGGAGCAACCATCAACACTCATGAAAGCAGCAGCCAAGAAATCAAATGACATATTGCTTTAGGCAAATCTGTTGCACAAGACCTTTTTAAAGTGTTTAAGAGCAAAGATGTCAGCTTGAGGTCTAAGGTATGCCTAACCCAAGCCATGGTATTTTCAATAACCTCATATGCATGTGAAAGCTGCATAGTGAATAATGAAGATTGTAGAAGAGATGATGCATTTGAGCTATGGTGTTGGAGGAGACTATTGAAAGTACCATGGGCTTCCAAAAGAACAAATAGATCTGTTGGAAGAAGTGCAGCCAGAGTGCTTCTTGGAGGCCAGGATGGCCAAACTTTGTCTCTCATACTTTGGACATACTGAAAGGAGAGGAGTATCATGATTGGTAAGGTGAAGAGTCAAAGATAAAGAGGAAGACCCTCACCGAGATGGACGGGCAAAGTGGGAGCATCAATGGGCTCAAGCATGGCAACAATTGTAAGGTTAGCCTAGGACCAGGCAGTGTTTTGTTCTGTTTTGTATAGGGGTGCTGTGAGTCAGTACTGACTCGATGGCACCTAACAACAACATAAAGGCATGAAGTGGCTGGCTTATAAGATTTTTATGAGGGTATTTAGTGTCAGAACGATGGAGGGTAAGATAGAATTCCCACTGAATAGTTTTTCTCTTGTCAAGATAGGTCTGGTGAAAGGGCTTGGGGTATGATGGGGATAGGATTTTATGACTCAATTGTGTGTAATTGATTATCACAATTGTAATTATGATTGTCACAACTGTAAAAGTAGAAGATGTGTAACTAGAAGGGAGTAGTTAATCTTCCATTTCAGGAACAGAGGACCCTAGGATCAGCAAGAGGGAAGAACATGATTTAAGCATGAGATTGTAACCAGAAAAGCAGCAGTAGCAGAGATCTTGGCAAAGGCAATGGCATAGAGAGAGGAAACAGCTGAGGACTCTAGGCCTGTAGAATGAATAAGGGTATGTGTCTGTGGGCAAGAGGCCGGCTTGCAAAATATGCTCTTTGTACATTTAAATACATCAAAAAACAAAAAAAGGGAGTAGAGGTAAATTGTTCACTCAATTTCCAACGAAAACTTTAAAAGAGAGAGAGAAAAAATTTAAAAGTACTTGGAAAAATGGAATAAAAATATAATAAAAATTTTCCATGTACTCTTTGAAGCCCCTTCATATAATGCCTTCCCCTTCATCCAAGTTATTATGTGTCTACCCTCTAATGCACCCCTATTGTTGTCAGGTGCCATCAAGTTGGTTTCAACTCATAACCACCCTATATAGGATTTTGAGGCTGTAAATCTTGGTTGTTGTTGTTATTAGGCACTGTTGAGTCAATTCCAACTCATAGGGACCTCATTACACAACAAAACAGAACACAGTCTGGGCTTGCACCGTTCTAATAATTGTTGTTAATCTTGAAACCATTGCTGCTGCCACTGTGCCAATCCATCTCATTGGGGTTTTCCTGTTGTTTGGTTGACCCTCCTAACAAGGTGTCCTTCTCCAAGGACTGGTCCTTCCTGATAATATGTCCGAAGTATGAGAGACAAAGTCTGGCCATCCTGGCTTCTAAGAAGCATTCTGGCTGGACTTCTTCCAACACAGATTTGTTTATTCTTTTGGCAGTCCATGGTACTTTTATTATTCTTCTCCAGCACTATAACTCAAATGCATCAATTCTCTATGGTCTTTCTCATTCATTGACCAACTTTCACATGCATATGATGTTATTGAAAATATCATGGTTACAGTCACCTAAAATCAGGCACCTGATTTCCTTGTCAAAGTTCTCTTTCTTAGTATAAAGGGGTCCTACTGAGTTTTGTATATTGATCTTGTACCCTGCAACTTTGTTGAATCTTTCAATTCGTTTCAGTAATTTTCTTGCTGAATCTTTGGGATTTTCTATGTATAGAGCTATATCATCTGCAAATAGAAATAGTGTTACTTCTTCTTTGCCAGTTTGGATGTCTTTTATCCCTCTTTCTTGCCTTATAGTTCTGCTAAGTCTTCCAGCACAATATTGCATAGGAGTGGTGTTAAAGGACATTCTTGTCTGGTTCCTGTTCATGAGGGGAAGACTTTCCATCTCTCTCTGTTGAGAGTAATGTTGACCATTGATTTTATGTACATGTCCTTAATTATGTGGAGGTGTTTCCCTTCTATTCCAATTTATTGAACATTTTTGTCAGGAATGGGTTTATTAAGTGCCTTTTTTGCATCAATTGATATAATCATTAGGGTTTTTTCCTTTGCCTTATTTATGTGGTGGATTAATTGTTGAACCATCCTTGCATACCTGGTATGCATGACCCACTTGGTCATGCTGGTTTTTTGTTGTGTTTTTTTTTAGATACGTTACTAGATTCTATTGACTAGGATTTTGTTGAGAATTTTTGCACCTATATTCATGAGTGATCCTGGTCTATAATCTTCTTTAGTGCTGTCTTTGCCTGGTTTTGTTATCGGGAATATACTTATTTATTTCATGAAATGAATTCGGGAAGATTCTATCGTTTTCTATACTCTGGAATAGTTTGAATAGAACTGGTGTTAGTTGTTCTAATTCATCAACAAAGCTGTCTGGGTCATGACTTCTTTTGTTGTTGCTGGGAGTTTTTAAATATCCTAGCCAATTTCTTTTTTTGTGTAATGGGTTTGTTCACATTTTCTACCTCAATCTGTGTTACTTTAAGTAGATAGTGTGTTTCTAGAAATTTGTCCATTTCATCTAGATTTTAAAATGTGAAGGGATACAGTTTTTCATAGAACTGTTATTATCCTTTTTATTTCTATTGGTTCTGTTGTGACATCACCCATTGCAGTTCTCATTCATGTTATTTGTATCTTTTCCTTGTTGGATTTGCCAGTGGTTTGTTGATTTTACTAATCTACAGCATGTAGCAACAGCAAAAACAACTACCCAATAGATTTTTAGCAAAGAGTTATTCAGTTTTTATGTATTTCTTTTTTTCCCTTTATCGTTCTGTTTTGTGTTTTTTCAAGTTTTTATTGTGAATTATGTGATAGTTTACATGGGAGAACATTAGGTTTACGTTCATCCTATTGTATTTCATTTCATTGCCATGATTACAATCCCCTCCATGCATCATCAAACAAGCAAAGGGCATACCCCACAAGCCTGCCCCTCGGTCGTCAGCACACAGCCCCTCTCCCTCTCTGGGTTTAGAGTCCCCAGCCACTCCATCTCTCCACGTCATCACCTCTGCCTTCATCTCTGGCGTCACTGCTTTTCTGGGTAGGGTCCCACACTCTGCTCTTCTCCCTTGATGGTCCCAGGGACCTCCACTCCTAGATTCCACTCCCCTCCTTTTGCTACAAAATGTCTACCTTTGCATTTCCAACCCTCACAGTCAGTCCTGATAACAATTATTCACAATTGTATCACAAGAGTCCTATCCCTATCTCTTTTCATCAGCCCAGGACAGATAGGTTGGATACAGCTCAGTGGAAATTCTACCTTTCTCCATACCCTCTTGAAAGCTTGTAAGCCAGTCACTTCTTCCTTCATAGCTCCCCCATTTTGGGTAACCAATGTCCAAATTGCCCATCCCTCTCTACCCTGCGTACCAAGGGGGTGGGAATGATCCTCACTGTAAAGATTTGTTCCCTCTTTTGAGCTACTGCATACATAGGTATAGGTCAAGTTCATCAAATTATATCAGATTACTCTTTTTACCCCCTCTTTCTTCTTCTAGTCGAGTTCTGATCATCCAATCATTGAAGCCAGGTCAAGTGGGTAGGTATTATCTGCAAGTACGGGTGTTCTTGTGCATATCTCCTCACTTCTTATCAGCTGGATGCCTCACTCTCCACTCTAGTCCTCTGTGGCTATGTCTCTGTCTCCGGGACCATGAGTCCCCAGGTCTTGCCATACTGCTGGCCAACCAGGTCTCAACCTGGAGTCTATTGAACGTGGTCAGACATAGCTCACAGCTTCATTGCTGTTTTCCCTTCACTTCCCTTTATCGGTGACCAACCAGTCAGACTGAATGCCTGCTCATGTGTTCCCATTGAGTCTTAGTCTTGGAATGGGATTTGCCCTGAGGGAACCCGACCACTTGCCTTGATGTCTCCTGGGCTGAGCTACTTGTTTGTTCTTGTAGTAATCAGCTGGTCTGCCATTATTGTTTTGTGTTTTTCCTGTCAGTCTTTCTTTCAAGAAGAAAGACCGCTCCAGGCTGGTCTTCTTGTCCTTTCAAATAGAGATTTCCTACCTCAGAAAATTCTGAATGGGGTTCAGGATTCCACCTATGGGCTTATGCAATGCAGAGGCTCCACAGGAAGCCTCCTTCACTGGGCACGTTGTAGCCCCATTTTAGGTATTCCAACCAGTTATAGGCAGAGGACTGACTTACAAGCTTTCTTTGGTGATATTTCTGGCTATTCCTTTCTCTCACCCTCAATTGTCTATTTTAAAGTAGTATGCAAGGGAAACCAAGATTCAAAAGACAGTCAAGCATCTTAACATTATTTCCCCCCTTTTACCCATTCAAACTATGCCTCAATCCCTGTATCCCAGAGCCCTGTTTTTCCAAGGTTGTGTATACAATCATTATTTACCTCTGTCCCACTTAGCCCATGCAAACCTGCCTAACTGTTCACCCATCTGCCTGTTCTTCCATTCCTTTCCCCCTTCTTGTGTATTGTCCCCCTCCCCAGCACCCAAATTATCCTTACTATGTGATCCATCTTCCCCTCCCTCCCCTCCACACCCCACGCCCTACATCCCAGTAACCAGCAAAGAATTTTCCCCCTCCTTTTAGTATGGGTTCTTTTTCTTAGTCTTTTATAGTAGTGGTCCTATGCAGTATTTCTCCTTTTGTGAATGACTAATTTTACTCAACATAATGTCCTCAAGGTTCATGCATGTTATGTGGTGTCTTGCAACTTCCTTGTTATTCTTCAAGGTAGCATGGTATTTCATTGTGTGTATGTACCACAGTTCATTTATCCATTCTCCAATTGATGGGCACTTAGGCTATCTTTTTGCTATTGTAAATAGTGTTGCTATGAACATTGGTGTGCATATATCTACTTGTGTTATGGCTCATATTTCTTGTGGGTAAATACCAACTAGAGGTATTGCTGGATCACAAGGTATTTCTATATCCAACCTTCTGTGGAAGTGCCATATTGCTTTCCAGAGAGGTTGGACCATTTTGCAATCCCACCAGCAATGCAGGAGTGTCCCAGTCTCTCTCCATCCCCGCCAGCATTTATTGTCCTCTACTTTTTTGATATTTGCTGTTATTGCTGGTGTGAGATGATATCTCATTGTTGTTTTGATTTGCATCTCTCTAATGGCTAGTAATCATGAACATATTTCTTCATATGTTTGTTGGCTGCCTGGATCTCTTCCTTGGTGAAGTGTCTGTTCATGTCCTGTGACCATTTTTTAATTGAGTTATTTGTCTTTTTTTGTAGAGGTGTTGTAGTTTCTTACATATTTTATAAATTAGTCTCTTGTCCAATGTGTCATTGCAAAAGATTTTTTTCCATTCTATGGGTTCCCTTTTTACTCTTTTGGTGAAGTCTTTTAATGCACATAAGTTTTTAATTTTTAGTATGTCCCAATCATCTATTCTGTCTACTTTTGTTTGTGTCATTTTCAAAATGTTTGGTAGTCTGTGTATGCCCTGAATTAGACCCCTGAAATTTGTCCCTATTTTTTCACTGATGACCTTCATAATTCTGGGATTCACATTTAGGTCCTTAATCCATGTTGAGTTGGTTTTTGTATAAGGGGTGAGGTAAAGGTCTTGTTTCAATCTTTTGCATATCGCAGTTCTGCCAGCACCATCTGTTGAAAAGATTATCACCTTCCCATGCGATATATTTTGGCATTTTGTCGAAAATCAGTTGGCTGTATGTGGATGGGTTGATTTCTGGATTCTTGATTTTCCATTGATCGATGTATCTTTCATTGTATCAGTACCAAGCTGTTTTGACCACTCTAACGTGTAATAAAATTTGAAATCAGGGAATGGGAGGTTTCCAACGTTGTTCTTTTTCTTAAGCAGTGCTTTGCTTATCCTGGGTCTCTTTCCTTTCTATATAAAGTTTGTAATTGTTTTTTCCATCTCTTAGAAGAATGTCAGAGTCTGGATTGGGATTGCATTACATGTGTAAATTGCTTTGGGCAGTATTGACATTTTCACAATGTTAAGTTTTCCTAGCCAGGAGCATGGTACATTCTTCTAATTTTGTAGGTCTCTTTTGGTTTCTTGTAGTAGTGTTTTGTAGTTTTCTTTGTATAGGTCCTTTGTTTCTCTGGTTATATTTATTCCTGGATATTTCCTCCTTTGGGTGGCTATTGTAAATGCTATTGCTTTCCTAATGTCCTTTTCAGTGCTGTCGTTTTTGTTATAGAGGAATTTAACTTATTTTTCTATGTTGATCTTCTATCCTGTCACTTTGCTGAATCTTCCAATGAGGTCTAGTAGCCTTTTTACTGAGTCTTTCGGCTTTTCTATGTATAGAGGATCATATCGTCTGCAAATAGAGTTTTATTTCCTCTTTGCCAATTTGGATGCCTTTAATTTTCCTGTCTTGCTGTATAGCTCTTGTTAAGACTTCCAGCACAATATTGAATAGGAGTGGTGACAGAGGGCATCCTTTTCTGGTTCCTGTTCACAGAGGGAAGGCTTTCAGTTTCTCTCCATTGAGAGTAATGTAGGCTGTTGGTTTTGTATATGTGCTGTTAATTATGTTGAGGAATTTCCCTTCAATTCCTATTTTGTTGAGTGTTTTTTATCAGGAATGGATGTTGGATTTTGTCAAATGCCTTTTCTGCATCAATCGATATGATCATGTGGTTCTTTTCTTTTATCTTATTCTTATGGTGGATAACACTGATCATTTTTCTAATGTTGAACCATCCTTGCATCCCTGATATGAATGCCACTTGATCATGATGTATTATCTTTGTGATGTGTTGTTGGATTCTGTTGGCTAGGATATTGTTCAGAATTTTTGCATCTATGTTCATGAGGGAGATTGGTCTATAATTTTCTTTCTTAGTGGCATCCTTCCCTGGTTTTGGTATGAGGTTTTGGTTTGCTTGCTTTATAAAATGTATTAGGAAGTTTTCCATCCTCCTCTATCTTCTGGAATAATTTGAGTAGAATTGGTGACAGCTCTTCCTTGAATATTTGGTAGAACTCACCAGTGAAACCATCTGTACCTGGACTTTTTATGGTTGGGAGTCTTTTGATGACCTGATCAATTTCTTTTGTTGTTATGGGTCTGTTCAGGTTTTCTACTACTCTGTGTGTAAGTTTAGGTAGGTCATGTTTTTCTTAAAAATGTATCCATCTTTTCTAAGTTTTCAAATTTGTTGGAGTACAACTCTTCATAGTATTCTGTTATCCTTTTGATTTCCTTTGGTTCCTTTGTGACATCACCCATGTGGTTTCTAATGCATGTTATTTGTGCCTTCTCCCTCTTTTCTTTTGTTAGGTTTGCCAATGGTCTGTCAATTTTGTTAATCCTTTCAAAGAACAAGTTTCTTGTCCTGTTGATTGTTTCTATAGTTTTTCTGTTTTCTATCTCATTTATTTCTGCTCTAATCTTTGTTACTTCTTTTCTTTTGATGGCTGTAGGTTCCCTCTGTTGGTCTGTTTCTAATTGTTGTAGATGCTGTGTTAATGTGATAATTTTGGTTCTTTCTTCTTTTTGGATGTGTGCGTTTATTGCAATAAATTGTTCTCTCAGCACAGCTTTCGCCGTGTCCCAAAGATTTTGGTATGCTGTGTTTTTGTTCTCTTTTTTCTAGGAACTTTGTGAATTCACGTTTAATTTCTTCTACTACCCAGTTGCTTTTCAGCAGGGTGTTATTCAGTTTCCATGTTGTTGTTGTTGTTAAGTGCCATCGAGTCGATCCCGACCCATAACGGCCCTGTGTAGGTTTTCTGAGATGCAGCTGGTAAGTTTGAACTGCCAACCTTGCAGTTCAAACAGCTTTGCAGTCTGGAGCATTAATCCACAGCACCACTTTATATCCTTGGTGTTCCTATTGTTGATTTCTAATTTGATAGCATTGTGATCTGAGAAGATGCTTTGTAGTATGTTGATATTTGTAACTTTATAGAGATTTGTTTTGTGGCCTAAGACGTGGTTTATTCTGGAGAATGTTCCATGTGCACTGGAATAGAATGTATATTGTGCAGTTGTTGGGTTAAATGCTCTGTACACATCTATGAGGTCCCGTTGGCTGATTGTATTGTTTATTTCTTCTGTGTCTTTGTCAAGTTTCTTTCTGGTTGTTCTATCCATTTTTGAAAGTAGTGTATTAAAATCACCCACTATTATTGTAGATTCATCTCTTTCTTCAAATCTATTAGAGTTTGCTTTATATATTTTGGAGCTCTTTCATTGGGAGAATAGATATTTATTATGGTTATTTCATCTTGTTCAATTGTCCCTTTAATCATGAGATAATGTCCATCTTTATCTATTATGCTGGGTTTTGCCTTAAAGTTTATTTATCAGAGATTAGTATTGCTACTCCTGTTAGTTTTTTGTTGCAATTAGTTTGGTATACATTTTTTCCATCCTTTGACTTTTAATCTGTTTTGTGTATGAGATGTGTCTCTTGAAGACTCTCCATTCTGCCACTCTCCATCTTATTCATTCTGCCACTCTGCATCTCTTAACAGGTGCATTTAATCCATTTACATTCAGTGTAATTATTAGGTATGGATTAATTGCCACCATTATGTTTGGTTTTTTGTGGTGTAGCTACTTTCTTTGTTCTGTGTGTCTTCCTTTGTTGAGTTCCTGCTTTTTGTGTTCTTTCTTGTGAGTTTTCTCATAGTTTTAATGTTTCCATGTTCTTCTTGGATTTTCATTTTCTTGGTATGTTGTGAAGTATTAATTTTCTTTGAGGTTGCATTTTAGCCAATTAACTTTTCCCTCCATTTAGTGCAGTCTATTCTATCCTGTAGTCTATGTGACCTTCTCACCATCTGGATCTCTGTTCCTATGTGTTTACCTTCTTTTGCAATGTAATTGTTTTGATCATAGACTGACCTCCCAGATTCTCTTAGTTTGTTCTTATAGTTTCGTTCTTTCCTTGACTCTTCCTTCTGTCGATTTAGTTCTGGGAGGTGCTGCCACGTATGTCAATCTCTGGTTGTTGACTGTTCTTGTTGGTTCTTAGTCCACAGAACGCCCTTTAGGATGTTTTATAGCGCAGGGTTGACTTTGACAAAATTACTTAGCATCTGTTTATCTTGGAATGTTTTGAATACACAGTCATATTTGATTAATAGCTTTGCTGGATAAAGGATTCTTGGTTGGCAATTTTTTTCTTTCAGGGTTTTATATATATCTCCCCATTGCCTTCTTGCTTGCATGGTTTCTGCTGAGAGATCTGAGTTTAATCTGACTTGCTTGCCTTTTATGTGACACTTCTGTTTTCCCTGGCTGCTTTCAGGAGTGTCTCCTTATCTTTGATTTTGGAGAGCTTGATTATGATATGTCTAGGTGATTTTCTTCCAGGGTCTATCCTTCCTGGGGTTCGTTGAGCTTCTTGAATGTTTATCTTTTCACTTTTCAGGATGTTAGAGACAGTTTCTTCCAGCAGTTCTTCAACTATTTCCTTTGAGGACTTGTGTGATTCTTCTTGTTCTGGAATGCTGATAATTCTTATTATTCCTCTTCATGTTGTCCAACATGAATCTTAGTCCTTCAGATTTTTGTACCCTTTTTTCTGTTTGCTCTTCTATCTTATTGGTATTGAGAGCTCACTGGTTCTGCCTTCCATCTCTTCTATTCTACTCCTTTGCCCTTTCAGAGTATTGTCTGTTTCTGATATTCTATTATTGATCGTTTGGGCCTCTTTCTGTAGGTTTTGAATTGTTTCCAATGCTGTATCTATCTTACTTGATTGTTCCTGTAGTGCTTTCCTGACTTCTTCCTTATTTTTCTAACTCCATTGTAAAGTGTTTTTGAAACGTTTTATAATCATTTTTCTGAATTCTTTTTCAGGCATTTCCAAGGCCTGTCCTCCTTCCAGGATGGAGTCCAGGTCTACCCTACCTCTAGGTTATTTGTCTCAGATATTGTGTCTTGTTTCTGGACATGTGCTGATATGGTCATCTGCTTTTGCTTCTTGTACATGTTTTGTGTTTATCTGTGGCCTTAATACTATTGAGTATATGTTTTGGTGTTTTTTATGCTTTCTGATTGCTTCCAGGGAGATGTGATCATGTTGTGGGCTTCCCTTTTCACTCTTCTTATTGCTTAACTCAGAGTAACTTTCACAGGTGTTGTCTGTTTCCCTGGTATATGGCAGTTGGTATTGGTTTTTGCCTGGGTTTTGGTGTTTTATAGAGTGTGATTGTAGCTTGACTACATGGAAGCAGTTTCTGACTCTTCTTGTGTAATATAGGGAGAGAAATAGTCCCCCAAAGGTAGAAGGGGGAGCATAAAACAACAAAACTGCACCAGCAAAAAAGGAAAAACAAACAAACAAACCCAAACAACAACAAAGCTAGACTGAATACTGTAGTTTATAATCACAGAAAGGAATAAAAGGAAGGGAAGAAAAAAAAAAACATCTGTAGTCTAATATGAGTATGACTTTAATGTTGTCTCTTCAGGTTCTTGCTTTAAACGCTGACTGAGAGATTTCAAGATGCCACTGTTGGTTGTTATGCTATCCCTCAGGCTTTAATTTAGTTTTCGGCCTGTTTTGTTTTTAAACTCTCTTTCTCTCTCTACAGCCGTTTCCAGTAGTAAAACAAAACAAAACAAAACAAAAATGTCCAGGGCTTTTGCTAGGGCTGAGTATCTGTGCGCATGCGTGGCAGAAGAACCCATCAGTGGTGAGGATGGGGGTGTCCACTCGCTCAGGCTCCCAATCCCTAGTCACCAGAATGGAGGTGCGCCAACAGTGGGTGGGCCAATGACCAGATACCTAAAAAAAAAAAAAAAACAGAGAGAAAATCAGAACAAAGCAAAACTGACAAAAGTGTATTGTCCCCCTTTGCTCCAAGGTTCCCACTGCATTTTCTGTGGTGTTTCTGCTCCCCTGCTTGTCTTGCCATTTGGTTTTACCCAAGATGTTGGCTCTGGGCCTCTGAGCCCGGCAGATGCAAAAGTATGCGATTTCTTACTTCAGCATCGAGTTTCACTAGCTGTAAGCCTTCAAACTTTAAAAATATTCCTAGGTATGTGATTCCGAGTTTTGGAGCTCTGCCCTGGATGTGCTTTGCCTGGTATTCTGTGGTACTGCTGATGGCGACCTTCACCGCACGTCCACCCCAGCCGTCATCAAGCCCCGCCTCTTCTCAATTAGTTTTGTCTTTAGATTGTTCCCTGCCGAGTTGTTGTGCATATTTAAAAAATTACTTGAATTATTTTCTTGTCTGATGCCACAGTACCAGTTTGATATACAATTAAGTTGACTTGCATCTGTTTATGTGTAGTGTTTCATTCATCCAACCTCTGAGTAATTTGTTTCTGAATGCGGAAGATGTTGACTTGGTTTATACAGCAGAACTAGTGTATCGCAAGTTCAACAAGATGCCTGATCAATTATTCATAATAACTTTAGAGAAAGTTTCATATGATGGAACCCCAATAGTGTTGGTGTGAGTCAGTCTAATTTTGGAGGAGTGCTTCTAGTGACACCAAGAGAGTCCTGTGACCTTACAAAAACATTGATTAATCCCCTCAACTGCTCCTCAAAAACCCTATACAGGGTCACTATGGGTTGGAACCGATTTGATAGCACTTTACAACACAACACACAACTAGATAGTAACCTTCTTTGGGGCAGAAACAATACATCTGCATTCTCAGTACCCAATAAATGATCAACACATTAAAATTACTTAATAGATCTTTATTGAATGAATGGAAGGATGTCAATAAATGAAGAAACAAAGATTCTGGGCTAACACCAACAACATGACTTAGGACTGACTGCAGTGTGGTGTTTGTTAGGAAAGAGAACTTCTCATGTGCAAGTGGATCAGTGTGGGAATCCTGGCTTGATGGCCGTGTAGAAAGACTTCAGAAATTTCACTACTTCACAATGTTGCTGCTCAGAAGCTCAAAACCCTGATCTATCATTATACTTCTTTAAAATAAATATTTTCTGTATCTATTTCTGTTTCTACCCATTGCTGTGGTCAGACCACCCCTGAGTTCTGTGACCAGTTTCCAACCACATGTTTTCTAAGAGGGACCCTGATAAATGGGAGGGTTACTGACCCAAATACGCATCTTATACAACACTATTGGGGTTCCATTTGAGACCATGCCCTAGAAAGTGGAAGGCTTTGGACCAACTGAGATCAGAAAACACACTGTGGGAGATCCTTAAGGAATGCTTTCTTGGAGACGATTTTGAGATAAAATAACAAGTCTTCAAATTTGTAGAATTTGAACTATTGTGGAGAAAAAGCATTCATTTGTTACTGTGCCGAGCTCCATATAGCAGATAGCAAAGCTAAGACCAATTTGTGTAAGGTTTAGAGCGTAGCTTTAGCTCAGCATAAGAAAATACTTTCTTACAGATTCGAATAGAAAGTTAAGTAATTAATCTACAAACTGGTAATCTCCTTGTCCTCTGCATTGTCCAAGTCTGGCTGCAGGATCATCTTCCTGGGATGTTAGAGGCAATGTGTAACATTGAGTTAGACCCAGGGTGCCTTATGGCACTGTCTAGCAGAAAATTTCCACAGCCTAGCCCTTAGAGCTAATATGTTAAAGAAACATTCTTTATTATTCTCTAATAATTAGAGTTATCTAATACTGAAGTAATATTTCCACACATAGATATGTGTGATTTCTGCGTTGCTTACCGGTTGGTGCTAGATCATGCTTATCAACTTTAGATCATGAAGTATCAATTTTGAGAAACCATTTAAAAATGGCTTTCTAATCAGTTTTGTTTTTTTTTTTAAATCACACTGACATCTGTGAATATGTTTGATATCTTTTGGAGATTCACAAAAAATATTAAAGGATTTCAGAAGAAATACGTTTTAACTTTAACTGCATTCCCTAAACGTTGTTGACTCCGGAGCCCTATCGTTTTATTTATGACACAAGAAATACCCATTTTTCCAAGTCTTCTTCGTAATTGTGCCTTCTTTCCGATTTGTTTGTTTTTTTTGTTCTCCTTCCTTTGGGGTCATCCTCACTTAACACTGTTACTGCAAGACTGACACAGGAAACACACTATTCCAAATGTGGCCACAAGGTGGCTCTGCTTATCTTCCAAAAATAACCACTGCCATATCAGGGCTTTGGGAGTCCTTGCTGGATAGCAAGGTCGGTTTGAACTTCAAGCTCACCAGGTCCTCGGAAATCCTATGCAGAGCCGCTATGAGGCAGAACCGACTCGACGGTATTTAACAATAGCAACAACAATACCAGGTTTTCTAAAAGGTGGTTATGTGCCGTGGAGTATGTTCCGACTCATAGCGACCCTGTACAGGGTTTCCGAGGCTGTAAATCTTTACGGGAGCAGAAAGCCTCATCTTTCTCCTGCAGAACAGCTGGTAGTTTTGAACTGCTGACCTTAAGGTTTGCAGCCCGATTCGTAACCACTGCACTACCAGAGCTCCCTGTTCTGAAAGGTACGCAGTTTAAATTAAAACTCTTGCCACCTGACCCAGATAGGTGACGTTTTCAGAAGAATGTTGTAAGCACTGGGGTTTTCTGATTGTCATTCCAAGTTTCCACTCTGAGGATAAATTCCCTGAAGAGGTCATGAGTGGGAGACTCTTTTCTTCTGGGTCAATGAGCAGAGGAAACACCTGCCATCTGGGGAGAGCCTTTCCTAATAAAACAGCTACTTTCAACTCTGCATATTCTAGTTTCCTTCAAAGTACCTGAGGATAAAGAGATGTTGAGGCAGGAAACCCTAGCAGGTTGCAGCCCAGCTCCTTGGCATCCTTTCCTTCAGCTTAACTGTCAGTGCTGATGAATTCCTTTTAATTAGCACCAACAGGGACAATCCAATGGTGTTTTAGTCCTGATCGCTCCATTTCCAAAGTGTGATTTTTTTGTAGGTGTATGTATTTTTAGGAGTCGTTGTGTGTGCTGTGGGTCAATGTGCCAGATTGCAAAGCCATTTGAACTGCAAGGTCGGCAGTTCAAACCTCACCAGGCACTCCTTGGAACCCCTATAGAGGGTTGCTTTGAGTCGGAATCGACTCTACAGCACTTAACAACAATGCTTGTTTAATAAATGGGAACAAAATAATGACTGATCTCAAGGATAAGAAAGGGATACTTCTCACTGAGATGAAAGCGCTTATTCCAACTGGACTGAGGGTGGGCGAGAAGGGTTAATGGTCTCCAAGGTCTCCTCCCTACCCTTACGGTCGTCACATCTAAGAAAGTCAGTGTGTTTGTAGACGATAACTTCAAATATGTTCAGTAAAATCCCTCTACCTCTTTCTGTCAGTTTTTTCTCTGTTATCCCCATTCCCCGTTCTCCTTTTATGAGTCCTCTCCCAACTCCAGGATATCATTCATTCATCCATTCATTCATTCACGCATGCAACAGATATTTTAGCACAGATTGTGTCTAAAGCACATGTGTTAAGTGCCACAGGGGATTCAAAAGCAACTATATACAACCCCTGCTCTGGAGGTTGGGGAGGGGTGAGATAGATAAATCTGTGAAAAGCAGGAAGTTATGAGCCAAAGGTCCAAAGGTACAGAGACCGTGAACGTTCACTATGGAACTTCCAGCCCACAGATTCTAAACTAGAACATGTATTCTGGTGTGAAAGACACTTCTTCAAAATCATCTCCCAGAGGGTGATTATCTATGCTCAAAGTGCTCAAGGCAAGGAAAGTTGTTTTTTGTGTCACTATTTGCCCCCTGGATCCCATGAAGGGTGTTTCAACCTAGAAGACTTCGGAAATGCGGGTGATAGAAGTGGAAGCTATTAAACTGGCTGGCCAAAGAGCTCACTCCTATCAGGGTCCAGAATCCTTGTTGTCCGCTCCATGGGAAGCGGGACTTCCTAAAAATATTTTTGTCTTTTTCCAAATGCGCTTTTAAAAAATCCCTAGTGGTTATGAATCGGGGCTGCTAATCTCAAGGTCGGCAGTTTGACACCACGGGATAAAGATGAGGCTTTGTGCTCCCGTAAAGATTTGCAGGGTCACTATGAGTCAGAACTGACTCTACGGTACTTAACAACAACAACAACAACAATGTTTTATTAGTAAAATATTCAAACCTACAAGAACTGTACTGTGAACATGCATATCCCCAATACCAAGATTCAACAATTGCTAATGTTTCTGTCAGATTTGCTTTCTCTGCATTCCCCAAATATCTTTTGAAGATGTTTCCTATCAAACTAGGATCACGCATTGCATTTGGTTGTTATGTCCCCTCGGTTTTGGTTAATCTAGGACAGTATCTTCCTTTTACAAAAATAGCACTGACCTTTGGAAGAGACCCCACCAGTGGCCTTACAAAATGTTCCAGATTCGGATTCATCTGATGATTTCCACTTGATCTCTTAAAACTTGTTCCACTTTCTTCCGCATTTCCTATCAACTGCAGAGTTCAATCTACAGAGCCCCCTGAGTGCAAGGACACCGGTTTAACTCTTCTAAAGAGCGTATCATCAATCCTGTTAACCCACTGCCATCACGTAGAATCCAGCTCATCCTATAGGGCAGAGCAGAACTGTTTCAAGGCTGTTAATCTTTCCGGAGCAGACAGCTTCATCTTTCTCCTGCAGAGCAGCTGGTGGGCCTGAACTGCTTGACCTGTTAGCAGCCCAGTGCTTCCCTTATAGTACCACCAGGGTCCCTTCTTCTGCTTGTTAGCAAGGGGAATTGGGGATTTTGCCTACTCTTTAAAAAGACTTTCAGCTGGTAATAATAATAATAGACAAGAACAAATGGTGTCAAGGATGTAGAGAAACGGGAGTAGAGAATAAGTTTGGATGTGTTGTTCAGTGCTGTTGAGTTGGTTCCAACTCATAACGACCCTGTGTAGGGTTTCTGAGGAGCAGTTAACGTGTTTGAAATGCCTACCTTGTGGTTTGCAGTCCACTGCTGATCCTACAGCACAATACCAGAGATGTAAAGTATGAGGGGCTTCAAAAAGTTTCTGGAAAAATGAAATAGAAAGATAATGGAATTTTTCTAACTCTTTGAAGCCTCCTCATACATTGCTGCTGGGAATGTAAAATAGTTTGTCTAGATCTTAAAAAGTTAAACATAAATTTACCATGTAACCCAGAACTTTCACTCCTGAGTATCTACTAACGAGAAATAAAACACAAGTATACATAGAAACTTGTATGTAGCTATACACAACAGCAGTATTCATAATTCCTTGAAGGTTGGAACCAGCTCAAATGTCCATCAACTAGTGAATGGATATGTAAAATGTGGTCTGTTCAAAATAATGGAATAAAAAGAAAGAAGTACAGATACATGCTACAATATGAACTTCAAAAAACCATTATACTAAGTCAGAGAAATCAGACATGAAAGAAATGCCAAGACTAAGCATTCATATGAAATGCCAAGACTGAACAAATCTAGAGAGACAGTAAATTGGTGGTATCTGGGGTTAAGGGTGGAAATGAAGACTAACTATAAATGGGCATAAGGGATCTAATTGAGGTGATGAAAATGTTCTAAAGCTGTATTATGATGGTGGTTGTAGGCTTGAGTAAAAAATCATTGAATTATACAGAAAAAGTGATGGATTTTATGATATGCATATTACACCACAATGAAATTTAGAAATGCATGTATATTTTCAGTTACTCTCTCTCCCTACCCTCCAACCTGCATCCTGGTCTTCAGAGGTTCTCAGTAGCCCTCGTTTTAGGCTGTGTCTGTGACCAAATGGCTTTGTTTCTTTTCTTGTCTTTCTTACCTTTGTTGACATCTTTCTCAGGTTCTCTAGGCCCGCTACCACTTGCCCATTCAATTTACAGCATCTAAAACCTTACAGTAGGAGCTCTGGTAGTGTAGTGGTTACTAATCGGGCTGTGAACCTTAAGGTCAGCAGTTCGAAACTACCAGCTGCTCCACAGGAGAAAGATCAGGCTTTCTACTCCCATAAAGATTTACACCCTCGGAAACCCTGTACAGGGTCGTTATGGGTCGGAACCGACTCAACAGCACTTAACACACTTAACAAAACCTTACAGACATCTTTTCCCTTGATATTTCTACTCCAGCTTTGCATTTATGACCTTATATTCTTTTCCCATAATTCTAGTGGGGTTTTGGGAGGATTCCGAGATAACCATAAGGGTTCAATCCCCCAGGGATTAATGGGATGTCATCTTGAGAACTGAGATAAGAGGCATCCACACCAGTCTTCTCCTCCTCCCCCAACATCTGTCCTGGCCTTGTGTATTGCTAAGTGCTGCCCTGCTCCTTGCATCCCATGTCCATGGAACGCCCTGAAATGTTGTCTATCATTTTTAGGGGCAATAAAATCAAGCTTTGCTGCACCAATGTTATGAGCAGAGCTGAGACACTTAGGAAATTGAAGATGGAATTTAGTTGGGGTTCAATTAACAGATATATACACAAAAATTTGAACAGGAAAAATGTTAATATAAGGATTATTAAACTATGGTATTATAATAAGTTACAGAGCCCTGGTATTGCACCATAAAATTAGCTCTGGATTGCTAACTACAAGGTCAATAGTTCAAACCCACCAGCCTCTCTACAGGAGAAAAATAAGACTTTCTGATCCTGAAAAGATTTACAGTCTCAGAAACCCTGTACAGGGTTGCTAAGTGTCAGAATCTACTTAAGATCATGATCAAAATCAAGACTTTAGTAAATATAAAGATGTGAACTCTAGGGTTGAGGGAGAAATATCCAAGGAAGAACAACTTTAAGAGGGAGCGCCCTCCCCAAGACTGGGTTCCCCTTGCTGGAGAAGTTATGGTTGCAGCTGATTGGGTGGTAGAGACATTCTCTGTGCTGGTCCACAGTTGCTGAACTGCAAGGAAGTTGCCTTCTGGAGATCACGTGTGCTGAGGGAGTCAGTTGAGAATGCTCTAGCTGCCAGGGTGGTGTGCTGCCTGTATTGTATGGTGTCTATGTTGGGAGAGTTGTGGGAGACAACCCTCTGGGGCACATGGATGCCATGGCAGGTGGGTGACTGTGCCCCGGGAGTCGGTGTATGGCTGCTGCCCTGAGAACTGAAGCATGTGGGTCGGCCTCAGGAAGGCTGTCAAAGTGGCAACTGGGTTTGGGATGTAACTGAGACTGTGAGATCGCTGAGGGACTGTATCCTCTGGGTGTCCAGCTAGGGCAGAGCACACTGGATGTCCCCATACATGCACCACTGACAGCAGGAGCAACAACTAGCAAAATGCACCAGGAAGAGAAGTCCCGTCCTCCTGCAATGTCCCTCTCCTGCCCTTTACTGGCAGAGTTTAACATTATGTTCACTGTTGTTGTTAAGTGCCGTTGAGTCGGGTCCGACCCATAGCGACCCTGTACAGGGTTTCCGAAGGTGTAAATCTTTACGGGACTAGAAAGCCTCATCTTTCTCCCGCGGAGCGGCTGGTATGTTCACTACAAGGAGTCAATTTGACAACTGGTACAGAAGTCTGGGTAAGATGTTTCTACAATGCCATCTAACTCCATCTCATTACACTGCACAGCTTTTATGGATACCTTTTCAGGGCAACTCTCTGTTCTATCCACTTATCTTTGAGCCAGAGTGAATCAGATTTCAGGTATGCATTGTTTAATGCCCATGATACGTTCTGAGAAATAGGACATTATATAAAGCGGACGATGTGTGAATACTGATTTAAAACCTATGGGCGCCTGCTTCCAGTTATGCTAATTGCTGCTGTTGCTGCTGCTTGGAGCTGTCAGTAGAGGTTGGAGGATGGGTGGTGGCTGCTGGTGGACTTCCACTCCTCAGTGTTGCCTGCCCCCCAAAGTCCTGAGCGTTTCTCGCCTGTCTGGGTTCTACCCATGGTTCAGTGCTACAAGAGACTGGGTTTGGAGTCTTTAAAACCATTCAGAATAAATGGTAAACAAAAGGAGAGCAAGTTTCTCTTTAAAAGACAGATAAACAACAACAACAAACATATATACGACCCTGGATATGTATGCATTTAGAACAGCCATTAAGCAGTGCATACCTTTCCTTTCAATGTTTCCAGGCAATCCCAGAATCCATAGAGGGTGAAACAAGACTAGGGTTATTGATTCCCGAGTCACTTAAAATAGTTTCTGTTGTTTTGGTGAGCATTGAGTTTAAAAGAAAAGAGATAATTTGACAACTAATAATCCATTCAAAAGAACTGTGGTGGCTCGGTAGGATTAGCACTGGGCTGTGAATCCCAAGGAAGGTGGTTTGAGCCTCCCAGCCGCTCCTTGGGACAAAGATGAGGCTTGCTGCTCCAGCAAGATGTGCAGCCTCCCAGACAGGGTCACTGTGAGTTGGCCCCAACTCCATAGCTCTTAACAACAACATCCCATTAGAGGGACAGGGAAGCAACCTGAATTCTAGAAATCAACTGCTTCGCTTGACTCTAGTCAGAAATGCATCTTCACTCAACGAATTATTGGAGGTCTGCTATTTGCATGATCCTGGTATATAAATATTTACATATTGGTCCTTGTATGCTTACAGTTGAGTTGGAAAGAGATAGCATCTACACAAACAAATTATAAAATAGCTTTTTAAAAAGGTTTTTATTGCAGGTTGAGTGAAAGTTTACAGGGCAGATCACTAGTTTTACATTCAACAAATCATACACTATGTTTCATTACATTGATTATAATCCCCTCCATGTACCATCAGTTACCAGTGTTTCTCTCTATTCACTTTACCTTTAAAAAAAAACAACAAAAACCAAAAAACAAAACAAAAAACCCGCAGGCATATATAATAATTGACACCTCTAAAGGACACATTCTGCAAATCTGCCTCCTGACCACCAACTCTTAGTCCATCTCGTACCATGAATCTGGAGTCCTCAGCCGCAACCCCTCTCCATGACCCCATCTCTGCCTCCGTCACTGGTGTTGCTGATTCTCTGAATAAGGTCAAGCATTCTGTTTGTGCTCTTCTCTCTTGATGGTCCTAGGATCCTCCATTTCCGGACTGTAAGTTTAACCACTCCCCTATTTTTGTCACAAAAACTTTACAATTGTGACAGTCATGATTAGATTAATGATAACAATTATTCACTATGGAATCATATGAGAATCTTAACCCCATCTCTTTTCACCAGACCCATCTAAGCAAGATGAAAACTGTTCTGTAAGGACTCTTTCTCTCCCCCCCCGCCCCCACTCTTAAACTAAACTCCCTCTTGTAACCTTGTAAGCCAGTCACTTCGTGCCTTTATTGCCCCCTCATTTCTAAGTTGCTGGTCCCTATCTACCCTGCGTACAATGGGGATAGCATTGATGCTTGATGTGAAGACTCCTTCCCTCTCTGATGATATTTAGAGATTTAGAGTTACTATCTCCATGAGTATAGGTCAGGTTCATCAAATTATAGCAATTTACCCTTGTTTCCTTTATTTAAAAAAACCTTTTTTTTATTTTTTTATTTTTTGTAATCTTCTAGTAGAGTTCTGAAGGAGCTCTGGTAGCGTAGTGGTTATGAATCGGACTGTGAACCTCAGGGTCAGCAGTTCGAAACTACCAGCTGTTCCACAGGAGAAAGATGAGGCTTTCTGCTCCTGTATAGAGATTTACAGCCTCAGAAACCCTGTACAGGGTCGCTATGAGTCGGAACCGACTCCATGGCACATCACAACAACAGTAGAGTTCTGATTATCAAGCCACCAAGGTCAAATGGGTACTGTCTGCAAATTTGGGTGTTCTTGTGCATCTCCCCTCACTTCATATCAGCTGGATGCTTCACTCTCAGCTCTAGCCCTCTGGCTATGTCCTTGTCCATGGGCTCAAGTGTCCCCAGGTCTCACCACACTTTGTACCAACCAGCCCTTCCTCTTCTCTCTCTCACCTCCAGGTCATCAGGAGCTAATGGACTGTGGTTGAACTCAGCCCATTTCTTCATTGTTGCCTTTCCCCTCTTCCACTCACCAGTAGACCAATGTGGTTGCCAGCAAGCAAGCTTACATGCCTGTTCATGTGTTCCCTTTGAGTTTCAGTGTTATAGGGGGATTTGTCCTGAAGGAACTTGATTGTTTGCCTTGATGTCTTCCTGGCAAGCAGCTTGCTTATTCTTGTAGTAGCCAATCATACTGTCATTTTTGTTTGGGGTTTTTCCTGATGATTCTTCTTTGAAGATGTATCTTCTGTTGCTCTAGCTGTTCCAGGCTGGTCTGCTTGTCCTTGCTAGTGGGGATGTCCTACCTCAGAAAGTTCTGGATGGGACTCAGGATTCCACCTAAGGTTCTATACTCTGCAAAGGCTTTGCAAGAGGCCTATTTCACTGGGCAAGTTCTAGAACCCCTTTTAGGTATTCTAATCAGTTATAGGTCAAAAACAGGCTTACAAATTTTCTGTAATCATGTTTCCCAACATTCCGTTCTATCCCACTCAAATGTCTATTTTATAATAATAGGCAAGGGAAACTAATATTCATAAGATAGTCAAGCATTTTAGTATTATTTCCCTTCTTAAAGATATACCTAGGTCCCTGTATTCCAGAGACCTGTTGTTCCCAGGATGAGCATGCGTCACTGTTGTGGTTACCTTATATTCCATTAACTCTTCCCTCCATTTAAGACAGTCTGTTTTATTTTGTAATCTACCTGACCTTCCTTCTCACCACCTGCATTTCTGTTCCTCTGTATTTATCTTCTTTTACATTGTTGTTATAATTTTATTGTTGACTCTGCTGTTTGTCCATTGAGTTCAGGGTGATGCTGCCTAGTACATCATTCTCTGATTGTTGTCTGTTCTTCTTGGTTCTCAGTCCACAGAACTTTGTTTAGGATGTTCTTTATTGCAGGGTTGGCTTTGGCAAAATCCATTAGCTGCTGTTTATCCTGAAATGTTTAGATTACACCATCATATTTGATTGACAGCTTTGCTGGGTAGAGGATTCTTCGGTGGCAGTTTTTTTCTTTCAGGGTTTTATATATGTCTCCCCATTGCCTTCTTGCCTGCATGGTTTCTGTTGAGAAATCTGAGTTAATCTGATTTGCTTGCCTTTTATGTTACACTTCTCTGTTCCCTAGCTGTTTTCAGGATCCTGTCCTTATCTTTGATTTTGGAGAGCTTGATTATTATATGTCTTGGTGATTTTATTTTAGGGTCTATCCTTCCTGGGGTCCGTTGAACTTCTTGGATGCTTATCTTTTTGCTTTTCAGGATATTAGTGAAATTATCTTCCAGAAGCTCTTCAACTATCTCCTCTGTGGATTTGTGTGATTCTTCTTGTTCCGGAATGCTGATAATTCTTAAGTTATTCCTCTTCATGTTGTCCAACATGAATCTTAGGCCTTCTTCGGATTTTTTTTTTTTTCAATATTCTTTTTTGTGTTTGCTCTTCTATCTTAGTAGTGTTGAGAGATTTATCTTCTAGCTCACAAGTTCTGGCTTCTATCTCTTTAATTCTACTCCTTTGCCCTTTCAGTGTATTGTATTTCTGATATTCTATTATTAATCATTTGGACCTCTTTCTGTAGGTTTTGAATTGTTTTGAATGCTGTATCTATCTTATGTGATCGTTCCTGTAGTGCTTTCCTGACTTATTCCTTATTTTTCTCAACTCCATTGCATAGTGTTTTGATACATTTTATAATGATTTTTCTGAATTCCTTCTCAGGCATTTCCAAAGCCTGCCCATTTTCCAGCATAGAGTGTAGGTCTACTTCCAGCTCATTTGCCTCAGTCACTTTATCTCATTTCTGGAAATGTGTTTATATGGTCATCGGCTTCTGTTTTGGGGGTATATTCAGCAGTTATCTGTGGTCTTAATACTTAGATGGGTGTGTATTTTGGTATTTTTTATGCTTTCTGATTGCCTCCAGGTAGATGCGATTGGGAGTTGGGTTTCCCTTTTCACTCTTCTTTCTGAGAAATTTCAAGATGCCACTGTTGGTTGTTGTGACGTAACTCAAGATTTAATTTTCAGCCTATTTCCATTTTAGTCTGCCTATCCCGCTCCACAATCCCCTTTTAGGCCTTTTTTCTAGTGATAAACAGTTCAGGGCTGTCTGTGGCTGTTTTGCACTGCTGTTTGGTTTTAAGTGTAAACTGTTACTTTAAATTTCGAGGAGCTCTGTGCCCATGAATAGTAGAACCCTCCAGGGGTGGTGGTGGGGTACCCACCTGCTCAGGCACCCCCTCTAGTCACCAGAATGAAGGTGCACAGACAGTGAGAGAACAATGAACAGATTAAAAAAAAAAAAATGTCTACACCTTTATCTCTGTGGTTCTGTCTGTGGCTTCTCTGATCCTTTCACCGCTTGGTCTTGTCCAAGATGGTAGCTCCAGGAGCAGCTTGAATTAGAAAGCATTGAATTTCTTGCTTCTGCTATAAATTCCCCTAGCTGTAAGCCTTCCAACCTTCTAAACATTCCTTCATATGTGGTTCAGCATTCTGGCACCATCCCCTGAGACTGCTTGATCCAGTATTCTGTGATGTTGCTGATGGAGCTCTTCACTGCACTTCTACCCAATCCACCATCTTGTTTGTTCTCCACAAAACAGCTTTTTAACAAGTGATCTGAACTCTACCAATTAACAGAAGGCTAGGTCACTATTGTCTTGCATTGTCAAGTAAGGATTTATCTAGATTTAAAATTAGGTAGGCACTGTTGTGCTGTAGGATAAGCACTGGATCACAAGGTCGGTTTGAACCACAAGGTGGTGGTTCAAACTCGCCAGCTACTCCTCTGAAACATATACCCTGGTGTAGCAAAGGTGATGAGTGACACTGCTTCTGTAAAGACCACAACCTTGGAAACCTTATCAGTCACCCCTACTCTGACACATGGGGTTGCTATGAGTCAGATCTGACTAGGATGGCTCCCAACAATAATGTGATGCAGGGGCTAGATGTGTTACAGTTGGAGTAGGGGGAGTGTGATGGCCCTGTAGGATAAGCATTGGATGTGAACCACAAAATCAATGTTTTGAGCCCATCAGCCTTTCCTTGGGAGAAAGATGAGGCTTTCTGCTCCTGCAAAGATTTATAACCTCAGAAACCCTAGATAGGGTCACTATGAGTCAAAACCGACTTGAGGGCACATAACAATTGGAGTAGGACAGACCCTGGATCCAAATGTTGACTCAACCACTTACTTTCTGTTGATAACAGTGATGATACAAGTTTGGTATTATAGCATAGACCCCAAATTAATGATAACTTCAACAAAGTAGCCATTTCAGATCATCTCCCAGATAAAAATCTGGCAATTCTCCTCTGTGAAGTCAGTTATGTGAGCTCCTCTGCCTCCTCATTACATACCTTCCACCTGGGAGCCAACCTCTCCACTCTAACTACCAACCCTTCTGACTGCATTCCATCCAGGAAGGGAAATAAGGGGACTAGAAAGAGACACTCACCCTTCACCTTTGAGACTGTACATATCTCTTCTTTTCACATCTCACTGGCCTCATGTTGTTGTTTAGTGCCATCGAGTTGATTCTGATTCATAATGACCCTGTATAGGGTTTCCAAGGTGAGTTTCACCTGCTGACCTGTGGCTCATCCTACAGTGCCACACCAGAAGTCTTATTGGTCACTTAATTACTAGGGGATGGAGGATTACTAGTCGAAGTAGACTTCGACTGAGAAACTGTGTACCCAGTTCACAATTGGATAGCTATATATGGAAAGAAGAAACCTTCGATGGTTACTTACAAGCGTTTAAGACCCCAGACTACACAAGGAACTAGGACGTAGAACAGAAAAACTAAGACGATATAATTAGGTCAATTGATTGGGGTGTCTCTTGAAACCATGACTTTAAACTTCCATACCAATGAGCCAAATTCCATGAAGTAATTGGTTGCGCATCTCAGGTAACTTGTAACATTGTGTCAAAAAAGGGGGAAGGGAAAAAAAATGAGTTGAATTTTATCTTTTATTTTTGCTTTTGTGAAGATAATATTTTTCTCCTTTATTTTTCTGTTAAAGCTCTGGTAGCGTAGTGGTTACGAATCGGGCTGCGAACCATAAGGTCAGCAGTTCGAAACTACCAGCCGCTCCGCGGGAGAAAGATGAGGCTTTCTACTCCCGTAAGGATTTACACCCTCGGAAACCCTGTACAGGGTCGCTATGGGTCGGAACCGACTCGAAGGCACTTAACAACTTAACAACAACAACATTGATTCTTGGGTATATTTAAGGAAATAAATAAATAAAAAGAAAGCAACAACAGCAAAGAACATCTGACACCATCTTCTACATCATCATGTGTCTGGCCCTTTTCTTCTGGTTTTCCTCTTTTTGCCAAATGGATTTAGTATCCTGCAGTCCTTTACACTTCCAGGGTGTCATTCAAGTACATGCGTACTTCTTCCCTTCCAACTGCAATGAATTGAACCTTTTCCCTTGTTCTCTGGTATTTCCTCCAGACTTTTAATTTTTATCACTGTTCTTATTCACAGTGAATATGTGGATGCAGACAGATGCTATTAAACAACTTTTTCTCATTTTGTAGAGATTATGGCATGATATGGAGATTGAATGAAGAAGAAACCAGACATATTATTGACAAGGGAGAGTTCACTGATCTATAAGAGGGGTGTTGTTGTTGAGTGCCATCAAGTCAGCCCCAATTCCTAGAGACTCTGTGTAAGGTTACCAAGGTTGAAAATCTTTGTGGGGGCAGAAAGTCTCATCTTTCTCTCATGGAGCAACTGGTGGGCTCAAACTTCTGACCTGGTGGTCTGCAGTCCAGTGTTGGATGAAGCCCATTTAATCACTTCCTTCTTCTACGGGTTTGAAGGGCCCTTCCAGGATGGGACCCACACCCATCTCTGCTGGGGCTGAGGTCAGGCCTACATGCCCTCAACTGCCATCAACAGGAACAAATATCATCAAGAGTCTACAGAGGAGGGAAAGTGTTTGTAATCCCATGCCTGGTCATAGAACCCAGTTCCTCAAAGGTGTTTTGGGTCTTTCTCAGCTCCCTGTCCATGGCCTGTCTCTATACTCCAAACCTAGATAGAGCACAAATTTGACTCTCTCAGAAGACCTCTGAACACTCCTTGTGCAGTTCCAACCCAATCCATGAATGTCTCCAGAGACCCCACCATAGTACCCTCACCCTCCAAGGTTCTCTTCAGTAAGGGTGAAATCAAGGAGAACTGTCCATCCCCACCACAAATTTCATCCTGAAAGGGTATTCCTACCCCTCTGCAAGAACCTCCTAAAGCAAGCTTCTTGAACAAGGATCGATTCATCTGTATCCTCAGGACTTAAGTGACATGCAAATGAGCTTTAAATATAAACAATTCTATTTAATTTTAGAATTTTTTGTAATAATTTGGGTTAGAAATGATTCTTTTCTTTCTTTCTTTTTCTTTTCTTTTTTTTTTTTTAAGCATGTGTCAGGTTTCTAAAATGTTCCTCCCTACTCTTTCACTCAAGAAGGACAAAGCACAGGAATGACCAAAAGTCACCAGAAGAAAAGTAGAGATTTGGACCACTCAGCATCAGGGGACAGAATCAGTAAAGGGATATGAGGTAGCTTCATCCTCTCTTCTCCTTCTATCTAGGTATGGAGGCAGCATTTATTACCCCATCCCTTACTCCTGCCTCTTGCATAACAGCCCTTGTTGTTGTTAAGTGCCATCGAGTCGGTTCTGACCCATAGCGACCCTGTATAGGGTTTCCAAGGAGTGGTTGGTGAACTTGAACTGCCGATCTTGTGGTTCAAACCGACTTTGCAGTCCAGCTCATTAACCCACAGTGCCACACCAGGACTCCATAACAGTCCCTAATGCCACCCTAATCACACCAAGGTGAAAGCACCTTTAGGAGTCTGAAATTGTAACTAAAACCCATGCATGTCACATGGTGTCCTGCCAAAATGCTTCTATCATCCAGGAAAATAAACCTGGGCCTCATTGTGAGATGCACATCACCTGTAATCCTTCTTCCCTCCGTGACACACATGTACAAAGTAGGCCATCTTGGGGGAATTCCCAATCCGCTACCATATTCTTATTCTCATATTCATCTCAAGTCATCTGTCTGTCAGAGGACATTTCAGAACTGACACCTTACCCTTGAGATAGGAACAAAGAGACCAGGCCAGAGGCTTGATCACTCTATCTTCTAAGAACTAGTTTGTGGTTTTTTCCAGCTTAGTGGAAATTATAGGACTGCTTCCCCAAAGGCTACCTGAGGTTTGGTTTGAGTAAGGAAGAAGAACACAGAATATGAAGGCTCTTGGCACCCAAGAGGCGATGCAAAAGAAATCAACTATACAGGAGGTAGCAAAGAAACTTTACAACAGTGTCTGGGAAACACTGGAAACCTAGGCCATTAGAGATGCCACCTACAGCAGAGGGTCATGTGTCCCAAAGCAGAAGCGATGAGAGCCCACTGTCTACTGATAAGTCAGTCATTTCAGAAGTGACACCAGTTATGCCTGTCTAATAAAGGGGAAAATACAGATGACCATAATACCTTGATGACCTTTCTAACGCCTAGGAAGCACGTTATGATAAAAAACGAGACCCCTCTGATTTAAAACAATGGCATCTCTCTGATCTTAGTACTGACCTCTTATCAAGAGAAGCATTTTGATAGGCTGGAGGAGAAGACACCAAAACATAGGCATAAAGGAAGAGGAGGATACGGAAAATATGGAAGAGAGAAGTCCAAGGAAAGAGGCAAAACAGAGCAAGAAAGCAACTCTCCTCATAAAGAAATTCAGGAGCTGAATTGGGAAAATACTGTAACTGTATTCTAGGGTTGTTGCTGTTGTTGTTGTTGTAAGTGCTGTTGAGTCGGTTCCGACCCATAGCGACCCTGTACAGGGTTTCTGAGGGTGTAAATCATTACGGGAGTAGAAAGCCTCATCTTTCTCCCACGGAGCGGCTGGTAGTTTCCGAACCGCTGACCTTAAGGTTCACAGCCCGATTCGTAACCACTACGCTACCAGAGCTATTGCTGTTAAGTGCTGTCAAATAGGTTCCAACTCATAGGGACCCTGTATAGCATTTCCCAGGAGCAGCTGGGGGGTTTGAACCACTGACCTTGTAGTTCAAACTGACCTTGTGGTCTAGAATAGCGTATCTTAAAACAGACACAATAAGACCTACACCCCATCTGTAGGTCAGAGATTTTAGAAATGAAACTGTTACCTCTATCCCCCACAAAAAGGAAAATGAGTAGACCCTTAAAAACCCTGGCATTGTACCTGTTGGCTGTCAAACTCTCCCTTGAGTAGGTTGAATGTAAAAATGAGGAATCATGTGTCTATCTACTTTGGTATGATTTATCTGTCCCCTTTCCAAAGAACACCTGACCTGCGGGTTTGGTAAGAGAGGAAGAGACAAAACGTGAAGGCACATGTTGACTTGAAAAGGAAACCTTGAAGTTTGCTTTAGCATTGAAAAAAAAAAAAAAAAAAGAGAGAAGTAGTAAATCAGCAATTACACTTCACAGAAACTTGAGAATAAAATAAAAACTTTTGTCTATGTACTGACTAGCAACAGCAAAAGAAGGTGCATCTACAAACAGGCAGAATGAGAACCTGCCCACAGACATGGATTTCAGAAGTGACACTAGTCACCCCTCTCCTGGGATAGGGGACAGCATAGATCCTTTTGAGCCTTAGATCTCAGTCAGTCACTGTATTTCCTCTCCACAGCGACTTTGAGAAAGCCAAAACATGGGAAGTTTTCTTGTTTTGTTTGTCTTTTCACCTTACTGTGAATTATGTGGTCTCTTGCCAAGGACAGCTGAAAGTTGGTTGGAGCAGGTGGAGATTAAGTGAAGGTCAAGGTACTGGGCATCTAAAAGAGTCTGTTGACAGCAACAAAAAGGAAAGGGAGAAGCTGGAAGACAGCATCTAAAGTTCTAGACTCTAGGGCACATCAAACTTTCTAGACTCTAGGGTGCATCTTAGGGAAAGTTTCAAATGTAGGTGCTAGCGATGCTAGCAGAGGGGGCACATTCTAAAGAGATGAGACGAAAACTCAATTTTTAGGTTGAAATTCCTTTTTATGAAATTACGATAGCCCACACTATTGCATGGGTGTGTGTGTTTTGTTCACTTGTCTTAACAGGTACTGATTCAGGAAAGGGGGACCATCTGGTTGAGTGAGCTGCAGCTACACCTCCCTGCAGTCATCAAATACCCAATCAACACTTTCAGGGGAGCCATACATTTAAAGGGTCTGAATCTGTAGCCACTTCCCACATTACTGGACTCTGTCTCCAGCATAGTTTCAACCAACAAGGCAACTGTTACCCAAATTTGGGATGTAGACACCAATCTCCCCCTAATATACACACAGAATTGCTTTTCCCACCCAGCTTTGCACCTACCCACAGTCCAAGTACAAATGCATTTCCATTATGTCTGCTTTTTGCAGGGTTTTACATAATACAGAAGTAGGGAATAAGGAAGTAATTGGTTTCATTCATCTCCCAGCTCCTTTGTTTCAAGCCTAGTGCATGGCAGAAACCGCTGTTGTTGTTAAGTGCCTTCTGTATCTTAGTATTTATTAACAAACAAAGGGGGAAAGGAGAGGAAGGCAGAGTTAAGCCCCAAGGGCTAGATTGTTCTCTTTACCCTCTTGGAGGACTCTGTCCCGCCCTGCCTTCTCCTTCTTCCAGTGACCAATTCACTCCTCATTTTTAATATCAGTTAATCTCTTGCCTAATTTCTATTCTTACTTGCTTACCTGACTTTTACTTTTCTCTTTTCTATTTGTATCTTTCATCTGTTTCCTTGATGTGTTTCTTTTTGATCTTTATTTTGTTATATATTCTTTTCAGATAGACTGACAGGGACTCAGTAGCCAAGTAGGGGAAAATGTAGCTAAGAAAAAGGGTGTCAGTCTTATAATTTCCTATGGTGAGGAATGTGTTTGGCCGGGGGGTGGGTGGGTGGGGGGGGACTCATTTATCCTTCTCCCTCTTACTTTGTCCTGTTTGATCAGAAATGACTATTCAAGGGTTGTAAGGTCTTACCCCCAACTCCTTTGGGCTCCTTTGAGTTGCCCTTTGGATCCACCAATTACGATCAACAAGGCAATTAATCCTTTTACCCATCACACATCTTTCTGTCCTCTAGTGCACTACACACCACAAAGAGATAACCCTGGGCCTCGTTTCTGAGCAGCAGCCAAGATGCATCTAGAAAACCCAAGAGAGCGCTGTTTTTTCTCTTAGTATGCTTTCCTGGAAGCAAACATCTTGAGCGCTCCACAGACTAGCCTTGGTTTAGAAGTTTCTAGGTACCTTCCCAATACCATACACAGGAACTATCTCTACTGAGGGGTCAATCCTAGTTTCAGCTTCCACATCCATCTTCACATCCTTAGACGACTCCTACTAGCTTCAAAGAATCTTCATAGGGCAGATGCTCTGTCTCATTCAACTGTTGGTTTGTTTTTTTCCCCTTTAAAATAATGTGTGTCTCAGCTAGCTTTGACTCCTCAGAATTGGAGAGGGCCTGGCCCACAGTAAGTTACACTTGAGGAATAAAATAATTTCCCCAAAGGCATTCAAATATAAAGTGAATTTTCAAAAGCACTGTGATGTACATAAAAGTTTAGATAAAGAGCTGAATTGTCCCAGAAAGGAAGATAAGAAGGCAGATATTGTGGATAAGAGTTTTAGAAAAAGTCTGGATTTGTCTGGAAGCTGCTGTGGTAGGTTTTCAGGTTGCAGTGTGAAAGTGCCTGCTAAGGTCTGTGCACCGGACTTGAACAAGAGGGAGGAGGGTTCTCAAAGAGGTATTTTCTATATGTGTGTTGTTTTTTTTCACGGTCCTGAATCTGGAAGTAACTGGGAAGAAGATCTAAACAATATCAAATATGCCATTTAGATCCACCCACCACCTGTCTGAAAGCATTACTTCAACTAATTACTTCTCTTGTTCAGATGCCAACCCACTAAAGGGGTGAACGGTTTCCAATATAGTTGTTTGAATAGAACACAGGGATACTGCATGGTTTAAAATTAGAAAAGTGCATGGCAAAATTGTATTCTTTCACTTTATTTAACCTATGTTATTGTTGAGGGCTTTTGAGTCAGTCTGACTCAGAGCGACACTGTATAGGGTTTCTAAGGAGCAACTGGTGGGCTTGAAGCACCAACTTTGCAGCTCAAACTGATCTTGCAGTGCAGCGTATTATCCTGGTGAGCTATATGAAGAAGAATGTGGTATCAAGACTGGAGGAAGACTCATTAACAAACTGAGATATGTAGATGACACAATCTTGCTTGCTACAAATGAAGACTACTTGAAGCATTTACTGATGAAGGCTAAAGACGACAGCTTTCAGTATGGATTACATCTGAACATGAAGAAAATGAAAATTCTCACAACCGGACCTCAAAAAGCATTATGATAAATGGAGAAAAAATGGAAGTTGTAAAGAATTTCATTTTTCTAGATTTAACAATCAATGCTCATGGAAGCAATAGTAAAAATATTAAATGATGTATAGCATTGGGCAAAACTGCTACAAAAGACCTCTTTAAAGTGTTGAAATCACTTTAATGGCTAAGGTACACCTTCCCTGAGCCACAGTATTTTCAGTCAACTCATATTTGTGTGAAACCCAGGCAATAAAAAGGAATATCAAAAAAGAATTGATGCATTTGAGTTATGGTGTTGGCAAAGAATGTTGAATGTTAAATGTTGACTGTCAAAATGAACAAATCCATCTTGGAAGAATTACAGCCAGGATGCTCCTTATAAGCCAGGATGGCCAGACTTCTCACTTGCTTTGGGCATGTCACCAGGAAGGACTAATTGCTGGAGAAAGATACCATGTTCAGTCAAGTGGAGGATCAGTGAACAAGAAGATGGCCCTCAGTGAGAATGGCTGACACAGTGGTTGCAACAATGAGCTCAAACATAACAATGATTATGAAGATGGTGCCCGGCCAGGCAGTGTTTTGCTCTTTTGTTGCATCTAATAAGTGGCTATACTCCACAACCTGCAGGGAGAGATTAAACCCAAGTAGGGGAGATGAGAGATTAGAAAAAAAGGAAGACACAAGACACAAAATGAAAATAAGTAAAGTTGGGACCAGGTGGGACACAGCAATCTGATGGAGATACTGTGACACAGACCTAGATTCAGCACATTTATTTTATATCAGAGAAGGTGCTCGGGGCAGGGAAAAGAGTGAAAAAAACACTTGGTGCATTGATGCAAACAGTAAGCGGGACTTTATCAGAAGAATGTAACTTGTGGTTCCTAAGGAGACAGAGATATGGCAAGATGTTTTTGTAGACTTGAACTGAAGGTCATACAAGGAAAAAACCTTGCAAGTTCCCTGTTCCCCGAAGCAGCCCTGCAAGTTCTTCATTAGGGCAAGTTGACCTGGGAGCAATCTGGTTTTCTGGACCACAACTGTTCAGTTGCAATCCTTCAGTTAAACTACCAGCAAGTCTGAGACCTTCAACTCAAATGGCTCTCAACAATCTTTTATACATCAGTTCATTTTATGAGTTAGAACTGACTCAATGACACTTAATGACAATAGCATTACAGTTTAAATTCTTCTAACTTCTAAGAAGAAACTTGAACAACTGGGTTCCAGAGGAATTTCTTGAAATGATGCCTGGGAATCTAACTCTTGCTCTGTCTCTCATGTATTGATTTACCAATTTTAAGTTTTCTTTAAGTAGGGTCAGGGGCTTTGTGCGCACCACAATATCTTATAAAGTTAGGGAGGGTTGATTCAATAACTGCTTCATCATTTTCAACTCTCTGACCATTCACATTTGCACTCAAGATCTGAATGTTATCTGGATCACTGTCTACTTTGCATCTGCTAGTATCTTTAAGTTGGTTGGTTGTGTGCTGTAGAGTCGGTTCCAACTCAAAGAGACCCTGCCTAGGGTTTCCGAGGCTGTAAATCTTTACAGGAGAAGGAAGCCTCATCTTTCTATCTTTAAGAGACACCTAAATTCATGACTCACCATTCATCTGTTAGTTTATAGTGACCCGCATGGGGCCATGATGCTAGATGTGATCCTACCAGCATTTCAAATACTCGCAGGGTCATCCATGGTGGATTGTTTCAGGGGAGCTCAGATTAAGGTAGACAAATAAGAAGTACTGGCAATCTCCTTATGAAAATTCACGATGAAAACCCTATGGAGCATGAATATTGTCCAACAGAGTGCTGCAAGATAAGTCCCTAGACTGGAAATCTCTCAAAATACACTGTGGCTGCAACATTAGAGTCAAACTACCAACAGTTGTGAAGATGTCGAATGACCAGGCAATGTTTTGTTCTGTTGTACATGGGGTCACCTAAGTCAGAGCTGACTCAATGTCAGCTAACAATGACAACAAAACAGTTGCTAGTCATTTTACTCTTTACCTCTGGTTCCCAACATCAGGAGATACTGTGACACACTGGAGTTATTTTCTAATCTGGGTCTTGTCTCAAGTCAGCAGAATTTAATACTTTTCCTGAGCTTTCCTTAGGTCGTGGCTGTATCAGTTTTTGCACTGGGTAGAGTAAGCATGTGTTTTAGTGTTGGAATACCCAGGTGGTAACAAGCAAAATTTCAGTCTTACGCAAAAGTAAGATTCCTGATGTCAGTGGCCTGTCATCGATCAATTGACATGTTGTCGTTATCTTAATTTCCTAAGATTAAGTGGTTGTCCTTTAGCTAGAAGTAAACAAAAGGGTAAAAAATGCAGCTAATAGCAGGTTTTAAGACTTCAAGTAGAAATGAAAAACCTGCAGAACAGTAGATCAGAGGAAGAGATGCTCAGTGGATGAGCCCAAACCTGCCATTCCATTATCCTTGTCTTCATTCTGTCCCACTCTTTAAAGCTCTCAAGAGGGAGAATATGTCTCCTGGGGACTTTCCACTGGGGACAGAGGATCTTGTTAGGTACTTTTAGACCTATTTCAGTTCTGTCTTTGTTCTCTTCATACTTTTGAAACGAAATATCTCCTTGACAATTCTCCCTGTATCTTGTTCTCTTCTGAATTCCTTCATTGATTTACAATTACTCCCTTCTCTTTTTCTCTCCTAGTCTTTTTCCTGGTGTCTCAAATTGTGCCATGACTCACAGCTATAAGAACAAAGGACAGCAAGAGGAAAGGAATCGTTTCTTACAGATGAACTACTCCTTTGAGCCAGGAGTGATTCTGCTGTTGATACCGCCTTTCCTCTCAGGGCCACACCAAGTTGATTTAAGTTTGGTTCAGACCCCGTTACCAGGAAAGCTCTACTGTCCTAAGAGACAGTAACCTCTCTGATCTTCCAAGAGAAATGCCCCTTTTCCATTATAGAAAGGTATGACAAGACATAGCTATTTAAAGGCTGGTTCTTCACATACACATCATTGTCCTTGCTGTCAGATCCAACAGCATTTTCCTCAATTCAAGTTTTAGAACTCTCTATAACCCACCAATTAGCAGGCTAGCATCCCTGCTGATTTCCACACCCAACAACAACAACGTAAAACTACTGTGTGGCCTGGAGTATCCCAAGAACCAACCTGAAGGTTTTCAATGTTAGACACATTAACAGACAACCCTAAATTTTACGCAGTTCTCGTACCAGGTGAACACTAATGCCAAACCCCTTTATGCCATTAGAAAGCAAAACAAGCTGATCCCCTGGACAGGGGATTCTTTGAGGCCAAAAAAAAACCCCCAAAAAACCCTAAATGATTTTTTTATTCTTAAAACCTAGCTAGCAATGAGTCCAGCACATGGTAAGTTCTTTATAACTGCTGATTGAATTGATTTCTCTAACCCATACATACAAAGAAAAAGAATCAAAGCTCATTTTCCTGAGTATCTTATCAATCAATAGCCTTTACATAGGTCTGGTGAGAAATAGGGAAGAAACCATGTGGTGGTGCTGTATGCTCCAAAGTACAGCCTGAGTGGGATTTGGTTGAAAAGTGAGAGAACAGAAGGAAAACAGGTGAGTCTCGGCCAGAAGAAACTCCTGGGCTGGCTGGGTTGCAGCAGAATCAGTGAACTAGGCACAGATGCTTATTACTTTATGACTCTAACTGCATCTGAGAAAGGAGAACTCGCTAATCTGAAGACCAGGGACACCCATAAAGGAGCAAGAAGTGGGTTTCCTCCAATAGTTGTAGTCGGTAGCACAACTTGTGAGGGGGGAAATTACCTCAATATCAAATTATACAGAAACCATCTACCCTCCTGGGGGTCCATATTCAATACTTTAACGAAAGTCAATCAAACATATTCTCCATTTCAAGGGAGAATAATTAATGCCTTTGGCTACCTTTCATTTGATGCTCTTTTCCCATAACAGCTTGCATTCTGGGGCCTCGGTTTAAATCCACTACACGTTAATTCCCATCAGTAAACTCCACAGAGCATGTGGCTGGGACTCACTCTCACACTAGGGTCAGAATCTCTTTGAAGCTATGCCCCTATATAAGAAAATGTGGGCTCAGTTACAGCCCAAATTCTCAGCTACCAAGGGTTTTGAGTTTCCAACTATAATGGGTTTTAGAGGGGAGCGGGGCCCTTCACAGTAAGGATCTCTGAAAAGTAAGCAATCTTAACTATTCTTTTGAAACAAATGGAACCCGTCTGGAAGACGCACTCCCTAAGGCCCAACTGAGTGTCAGAGGTCAAGGTATATAGGGCTTCTCTTTTTTTCCTTTTTCATATTAAACTAAAGGAATGCTGATGTTTTTTTGGGAGCACCAATATTCTCAACAAGAAATAAATTGTTTTGTGGGGAAAACTTCCTCCCTGAAAGTGCTGGAGAATCATCTTTTGTCGGAAGCAAAGAGAGAGTTCTTTAGACACAGTGTCTTGAGCAGTGTGGAACGTGATCTGAGGAACCTGGCTGCTTGCTGCTGAGACTCGGATAAGATGCAGAGCCCTGAAGTATATAATGTGACCGCCTCAGAAATGAAGCTGGCTCTGAAATCTTCATTTCCTGGGGTTTCATGTGCACGTCGGCGGTCTGTCTACTGCTTGGGCAACTCTGGCAGCAGAGACAGTGTTTGGGGCATAAACCTTTGTTCCTCAGAATAACTTTCGCTCCCCCTCTTCATCTTTTTCTTCCTATCCCGCTAACTGTAACTCAATCATTTCTCCATCTCAGTGCTTTATTTTATGTCAAGACTTCATGGCAAGTGCTTTGGCATTTCCTGGCAGGGGCGATAATATCTGTCTTCTAGTGGCATTGCCGGGATTTCCTGCTAGAGTCTCTACCATCTTGGCAGGGGTTCTTGACATGGTAGTTTATTCAGTAAGAACAGCCTCTAGAGGTTCACTCTGTCATTCATAAAACTAGTTTGTGAGTACCTACAGTGGAGCCCTGGTGTGGTGCTGTAAGATCAGCACTGAACTGCCAACTACAAGGTCAGTGGTTCAAACCCACCAGCAGCTCCTAGGAAACACTATGCAGGGTTGCTATGAGTTGGAACAGCATATAACAACAACAACCCACAAGGTGCCTCTCACTGTGTTTGGCAATGGGCTAGGAAAGGACAAAATCTGAAGGAGGTAATGAATGGTTGTCACTGACAGCAGCCCCAGGGGGCGCTCTCCTGCCCAAGGTAGCGTTCTAGAGCAGTCCCTTCTTCAGTTCATACCGCCTTCAATGTTTTTTGCCCCTTCAAATAATCCCAAATCCACATCTTGCCTAATTGCTGCTTTTGTCCTGTGTGATTGTTTCTAATGGCCCTTTTAAAATTGTGATAAAATGAACATTCACATAAAACTTACCATTATTGACATTTAATACACTTACAATGTTGTGTAACTATGACCACTATCTAGTTCCAGAACATTTATCACTCCAAATGAAACTTCTCTACCTAGAAGTTACTCCCATTCATTCCCCAGAAACACAGACACAAAGGGTCCTGGCAGCCACTAATCTGATTTCTGTCTCCAGGATTTGCCTATTTTGGATATTCATAAAAATGGAATTATACAGTCTGTGACCTTTTGCATTGAACTTCTTTCACTTGGCAAGTTTTTCAAGTTTATCCATGTTGTAGCATGTATCAGCGCTTTATTCCGTTTCCTGGTTTTATAAGGTTCCATTATATGTGTGTCTACATGGCATTTTGTTTATTCATTAATTCACTGATGGACACATTTGGGTTGTTTCTTTCCTTTGAAAATTGTGAACGGTGCTGCAAGTTTTTGTTTGAATACCTGTTTTAAATTCTTTTGGGCCTAGATCTCGGAGTGAAATTTTAAGTCATGTGGTAGGTAATACTAGCTTTAACTTTTTGAGGAAATGCCACACTGGTTTCCACAGGGGCTACCCGATTTTCCATTCCCACCAACACTGGCTGTCTCCATACCCTCTGTTCTAAACCAAGAAGAATGGAAGAGAGAGTGACCTTCTCTAGGATCTAGAAATGGACTATTAATAAATTCTTTGGCCAATGAGAACTTGTTTACATGATAGCATTTTGGGAATTTTAAAAACAGCAGGAAAGTCTCATTCCTTTAAATAGCTAGCTAAGTCCTGGTAACTAATGCCTGCCCTGATAGCTTAGTGGATTGCATGTTGGACTGTTAGCTGCAAGGTAAGTGGTTCGAACTAGCTGCTCTGTGGGAGAAAGATGAGGCTTTTTGATCCCATAAAGATTTACAGCCTGGGAAACCCTATACATGGTCACTGTGAGTCAGAACCGACTTCTTAAATGAAGGGATTAGATCTCCTTAAAAATCAAACACTTCAGCCAGACTCATGTATATCAACATGCCTTTATAAAGGTGCATGAAAAAATTCTGAGAAGAAGAGAGAACAAAAGGGTCAGGTACATGGGAAGAGGTTCTAGGAAAAGGGAGGGAGGTATAGTTCAGATAGATATGAAAACAAACTTCTTCCTCTTTTCATAAATGGGTCCAGGACAAATTCTAAGAAAATGATCCAAGAAGACAATGAAACTTGTCTTCTACAACTAGGGTGTAAATTTCCCTTAAAAGAAGGTAAATGCCAAGACTTGTCTGGGACAAGCCACAAGAAGGGTATCGTCAGACACTAGAGAATGATTTCTTCAGGATCAGCAACAAGGTCAGGATCCAGCTTCCAGAGAGGACACTGAGGCTTGCTCAGTGTTTGCTCGCATGGAAGGGAGGACCACCTGTTTCCAGGCGTCTACACTTCTATCTAATGTAGCACCGTCAATTTTAAGGCTTCCAATACAAAACATATTAGGGAAGACCTGATTTCTGGTCCGAATCTCAGATCTTATCCCACTGATTTGACTGCTAATAGACATCCCATCCCTTTCCTTTTTTCCCTATAACCTGAACTTGGTCTCATTAAAACATCATGGATTTTCATAAGATTGGCAGGTCTAGGTGATTCCTAACCCCTAAACCTAAACCTAATAACTATAAAAAAATACCAGTATGCTTATATTTCAGTCCTGGTGTGGTGCTGTAGGATCAGCATTGGGCTGCTAACCACAAGGTTGGTGGTTTAAATTCACCAGCCACTCCGTGGAAACCCTATACAGGGTTGCTATGAGTCAGAACTAACTCGATGGCACTTAACATAGTTCAGTTTTTTCTTCTCTGACTTTAAGTGACTGGGCAGTTTTTCTGCTGACAATTGAATCTGAATCCAAGAGTGACTTCAATGACAAGCCTCTGATGGCTCCCCATTTTTTCATAGCCCCTTTATCATCTGAAGGAATGAATATGCACCCCTCCCCTCTTCAGAAAAAGTGGGTGACATTCAGGCAGAAAATGGGAGCTGGTAGAATCCCCTCCTTCATAGCTCATTGTTTGGGAATCCCTCCCCCACAATAGTGTATGTTATAGATTTAATTCAGTGTGGGAAAAAGAAAAAAAAGGAACAATAACAAAAAAACCTAACTTATTCACACAGCTTCCTGGCTTGTCTAGCTCTGAGTGACTTGCAATCCCTTCACATGATTGAGAGGAGAGAGAGAGGAGAGGCACATGACCCCAGGTACCTGAGACTTGGGAAGAAGATACTGAGGAGTCAGTGGGAGGGCACAGAAAGAGGGTAAAGTCCCTGTTTTACAAACTAGCCTATAGAAGGGACGACCCCAGTCATGCTCTGCAAGAATTACTAGCATCTAGAGGAAACCTATCCTAAGGCAACCGATTCAAGGCCTGTCTCAATCAAGTTATGGGGAGAGGTCACGTCTCAGAAATGACACCAGGTTTTTTCTTCATTTTAAGGCTACTTTGGGGCCTTCTTGACAATCACTAAGACTCCTTTTTCCCATAGCAGAGCCCTGAGCAGTACCTCCCTCCATGGTTCCAGGCCACTCAAATGGTGCTCAAGACTAGGCTGGGGTTCCACCTGGACTAGAGTGCCATATGGGGAGTAACCACAAAAAGCAACTTGTACAGAAATAAATAAATCAAGTTAATATCGCAGGTCTGAGAGCTTGCCATCTTTAGGAGGACTGGCTTGTTAGGTTGACCTCTGGGAACTTGAATGTCAGGAAGATTTCCATCACCCTAAGTGTTAAGAGTGGGCCACTGGGCCTAAGCTGTTCATACAAACAATATGGTTTGTGTCAAACACTTGCTCTCCTTCTGGGAATCTGGAATTTTTGCTTATCTAGACAAAAGTGTCTGTATGACCAGCCCTCCATAAAAACCTTAGGACTGAGTGACTAATGAGCTTCCTTGGTTGACAACATTGTGCAAAGTTCCCACTCATTGCTGGAAGAATTAAGCTGCTCCATGGACCGTTTTCCTTTGCTGATTTAGCATTGTATTCTTTGACTACAATACAACATAGCTGCAATAAAGCACGTGCTTTGTGTTTTTGAATCATCAAACCTTGGGGGCTACAACTTAGAGCCAAAACCTTTTCCTTCATTCTGTTGGATTTTAGACCATTTTGGGGGCAAGTTGGGATATACTTTTTGTTCTAAAGACTACTCACTAGATGACAGCAATGCCCATTCTGCCTGTTGGGTCTCTGAGATTGAATCTTGATTTCGCTCTTTCTTTTACTTTCACTCCCTCTTTCAAATTCATTTCTTCCCTCTCCCTCTGCTATAGTATTGATCTACATTATTTGTTTGTTCTCTTTGTATTTATCTCTGACACAACCTCATTATTTTAAGAATTTGTATTTCTTTTTCACAACTAAGTATTTAAAAGAAATCTTTTCCATGGTGGAGAAAGCCATCTGACTACATGTGTAAAAGTACTTTGTGGACAAAGAAAAGCTTCTTTGTATTTTCCTGGTAGACTTCCATGGGTCAGATGACTAGATAACTTCCATTCCTGTCAAAATCTGTGGTTCAACCTGCCTGCCTTCAAGTTCTCACAACTTCTATCAACAATGAAATGAGTGTCTATAGAGAATCTATATCTTGATGCAACACACAAACCGGCCAAGATTTTCACCCTTCAACCAAAAATATCAAGAAGTGGTTTCAAGTCCTACAACTGACCACTGACAAGGACCAACCTTCCCAAAGGCAGCTTCCTTTGAGATCTCCTAGTTCCCCTGAGCCTGCTTCCCGGCATCCTGATTGAAGACTTGGAAACCCCATTCCTTAGTTTTCTTGACTGGCATCTCCAGGACTAGACAAGGCACAACCACTGGTGTGAAAAGAGGAAAAAGCAAACCACTGTCTTCCTTTCCAGTAGAAGTCGATGCTACAAAGGGGGAGACTTCTATATGAACACACAGGCTGCTATCTCAGCTCCCTTCCAGGCAGAGTTCTCCGGCCCTTCCACATAGAGATCCTGGTAGGGTTGATAGGGATTTCAGACAGGGCCTCTAAGAGTCCCTTCTGAGGGGTTTAGGGTTTTATGTTCAGATTTCAAGACAATCTAAGAACTCTAGCAATTGTTTTATCAAGGTTTCCAAATCTTCCACTTACAGGCCAGTGGGCTTGCTGGAAAAGGCCTAACGATTTTTAGAAGCTACGGGTAACAAACAGTTCAGAGCAGTATCTTCAAGAACTCTAAGGGTCACTGATGATTTTTATTTCGGGAGGCTTCTATCAGCATGTACTGTCTTGTGCCACCTCCTTTCATCCAGCCACTATTTAAGGAATATCTATCAGTTTTCAGGCAGTGTGCTGGATAAAACTTGGTAACACACAAATCACAAACACAGCTGCTACGAGGACTTGCCTGCTAGTGAGGGTTTCCACTAGCTGTTCCTGTCTTCAGTCTCACAGGGAGGGGGTGGGGAGCCCTATTGTCTACCACATTGGTTCCCTGCCAGGCTGAACAGCTCAGGGTTCATCTTTCAGGTCCCTGGCAGGAGCAGCTCTTTCACAACGTTTGTTTAAACCTCTGTGGAGTGGAACTGTGGGAGCACTTCCCTATCACCCCACCAACTACAATACTTGGGCCTACTTAGCACTGATTCAGTTTACTCTGAGGCAATGGTAGGGGTCTTTAAAGAGCAAGAGTCTGAAATGGTCTGTTAGCCTGAATATCAGTCCTTCCCAGCCTTCTTTATGAGTCTCATACTTCATTTTCTACTACAGTTTCAAATTCATTCCTGGAAATAGCAACAGCTACAGAGGAAATGCGAAGGAGCTCTGGTAGCGTAGTGGTTACGAATCGGGCTGTGAACCTTAAGGTCAGCGGTTCGAAACTACCAGCCGCTCCGCGGGAGAAAGATGAGGCTTTCTACTCCCGTAAAGTTTTACACCCTCGGAAACCCTGTACAGGGTCGCTATGGGTCGGAACCGACTCGACGGCACTTAACAACAACAACAACAACAACAACAACAGAGGAAATGCACCTGGAGCGCAGACGGGTACTAGCCAGCTCCCTTCTCCTGTTCCGATCTTCAAGATTCTTTCTCAGCGGGGACCCTTACCCATACCACTGAAATTCCAGTCAGTGTCAGAATTCTATTCAAGGGTCTGGCCTTTACTGAGATGAAAATCCCCCAGACTTCTGACTCCGGTCACCTTTTTTCCCATCTCTACTGTGAGTGATCAAATTCTTCAGAAAAGAGAGATGCAAGAGAGCGTTTTGACTTATGGAAGGAAGAGAAAGGACATGGTGGTACTGGGTACCTGAGTGGAAGAGGGGTCTTGGAGGAGTACAAAGCACCCCAATAGACTTCCCTACTGTATAGCTGGCCCTTAGGCCAACCGTGAGAAGATCCAAGAAAAAGCTCTGAAGCTTACCACCAGGGGACACATTTCTCCCCCATTCATATCTTCAATAGGTCAGAAAATTCTTGCTGGGGTCTTTGAAAGTATATGACATCACAATGGACCCAGGGGACTGGGAGAGTCCTTGACTGGACAGAGGAATAGTAACAGCTAACATTTATAGTTGTTGTTGTTTAGTGCCTTCAAGTTGGTTCTGACTCATAGGGTTTCTGAGGCGTGACGGGTGAGTTTGAACCTCCAACCTTGTGGTTAAAACTGACCTAGTGGTTGAGTGCCTATCCTATAGCACTACACTAGTGTTTATTAATTAACAAACATTGCCCTAAGCACTTTACACATATTAAATTCATTTTCCCAACATCTCTAGGGGTAGGAACATTGTTTCATCTTCACTGTTCATTGAAGAAAATGAGAAATTAAGATATTTTAATAACTTGCCCAATGTCACCCAGTTGGGATAGTAGCAAGATGTGAAGTCTGGCAACCTGGCTATAGACTCTGAAGTTCTCATGTCTGCACCTCTCCCAGGTGACTGGGAAGCTCTCTGACAAGACTTCATTCTCCATTAGTTTCTTTTTGTTGTTGTTTTTCCTGTCAATTTTTCTTTCATTCTATTAGCTTTGCTGTTGAAGACCCCGTCACCATCAGGGATCAAGAGTATTGTTCCTACCTTCAGTCTGCCTGGGACAGAGTTCTCTCTCTCACTTTTTCATCTTTGGCTCAGTCAATCCCTTCAACTTGGCCGTTCCTCTGCCTTCCACTTCCCAACATTGAAGGCTTGCAAACATCTTTCTCTCTTTCCCTTGGAGCCTGGAACTGAGGGAGGAGATGGTGTCGAGTTCTGGTGTCACAAGACAGCCAACCCTCGAGACCAGAGACCTCCTATGTGGTCAGTGGGGTCTGAGTCTTAATGTCTTGAGTCTGCCCAAGTTTCAGGCTCTTTGACATCTTTTACACTCAATGTCTGCTCTTTGATTGTCTTTTCTCTACCATTGTTCTCTCCTGGGTTGTTTATCTTTCCTCCACTCCCACTCATTCCTCATTTTTATCTTTTTGCTTTGTTTTTCTCTGCCTTCTCTGAATTCAGAGAGAAGCTACTTGGTGTTGAGGTTCTTTCATCTATGTCTAGCTTCAACTCTTGCCTCCCTTGGTGCTGCAAAACTTAATGTTTTTCCTTCAATGCGTCCTGTTCTCCACAGGTACCATTCCCTTGGCTGGAGAGACTTTACCATCCTGAGCCCACCATTCTGCTGCTAACTCCTGCTCATTCTTCACGTCTCAAACATTCTCTTTCTCTAGGTAGCAGACCCTGACATCCCTAGCTGAGGTATTTCTCATATGCGTGCTTCTGTCTGTATTTCTACTGATACAGATCACCTGTGCTGCATCTGCCCATTTATTACTTGTCCTGTCTTCCCCATTAGCCTTTGCTCTCTGAAAACAAGGATGGTATCTTGTGGATAATTATATGCCCAATGTAGTCTTTGTTGTTGCTGTGCTGTCAAGTCGGTTCTACTTGCAGTGACCCTTTATAGGGTTTCCAAGGAGCTGCTGGTAGATTTGGACTGCTGACCTTGTGGTTCACAGTCCCGTGCTGATCCTACAGCGCCACACCAGGAGTACCTGTCATAGGGCAGACTCTCAAAAAGTAGCTTTTTGATGGTTGATCTATCTGGGGGAAAGACCTTTTTATCTTGCCCTACACCTCCATCCTCCATCTCTGTGGGTTAGGAATGATCACATATGGGCCATCTTGCCTCCATCTCCCATTGGCCTCCTCCTTGGGTAGCTTAAGTGTCCATCACCAAGGAAATAATATCTACAGCAGTGCAGTACTTTGTGTAATATATCACCACACTTTCTTTCAACTGAATACGTCAGAAGGCTTTCCCTGGCACCATCTCCTACCAACTGTGCTTCCCTCATATCATCCTCTGAAGTATTGCCTCATTTGTGCCCCATTTTGGGAGTCTATAAACCCAGATACTATATACTTCCTCCTTTGAGTTCCAAGAGGCTTAGTTCCCTCTAGGGGGCTTCTTTTGAGGTTTCTCATGTCAGCCCCTATTGTTTCAAGTCATGGTAGAAAGTGAGGTTGGGTAGAGGTTTGGTGGGGCTCTTCCAATGACCATCTTGGTGGTCTCCACCTGTAGGCAGGAGACAGAGATAAAATCAGTCATATGTCAGTAGCCCACTGTTCCATAGTGACATTGTGTCTTCTTCAAAGGAAGCATCATATCTCATTCTTTCCAGGAACAGGGCATATATAGCTTGCTCTCAAAACACATTTGTCAAAATACTTCATTTGTGTGTGAGCATGTATACACATACTCTAGGACTGGACCTCTCTATGTAGAGAGGTTTCATTCATCTACCTGGCATGACAGGAAGGGGATATGAGTCCTTGGAGGACTCAGTATCCGCATCTGAGAAATGGTGAGCTTGAAACATGGATTGGCTCTGAGAAACCGAATCAATTCTAAGCATCTTTAAAAGTGCCTCATGCAAAGCTTGCTGCTTTCAGAGACTAAAATCTGACGCTTCCTAGTTTATACATTATTCTAAAGGAACATGTTTTCTTCAGCAGTAGTCATCAAAGATAAACTATGTCATCACCTGGCAAAAAGGAATATCCTAACGTCATACCTGGACGATCTGTTTACTGAAGAAATCTTTGAACATTTCCTGGCCAGTTCCCATTTATCTGCAGGTTTCCCCATTCTAGAAAGAGATATAGGAGCCAGAGCATGTCTCAATATTTCTATTACTGGTGCCACAATCAGCCAGCTCCTGCAGAGCCCACTAGGCCCATGTCCTGCAGGTGATCCTACACCAGTGCCCAGTTTTGTCTGCCTTCCCTCATCCCAGGGACTCCATGTGCTTGAGAGCTTAGAGTTACCCTCCCATTCCCGAAGCGCCATGCCCTGGACCGCAGTGCACTCTCGGCATTTTCAATCAATAGCAACACCTGGTGAAGGAAAACTCCGTAACCTCTCTTTATATGCTTTATTCTCCTATATGAATTCTAAGGCCATTTTATTGAATCTTTAAACAAACAAGCAAAACAAAACAAAACAAAAGGATTCTTTAGGAGATGTTTTTAAATTTTCCACTATAACTGTATTTTTAAGTTAAGTTTTGTTTGCATATCCAATACCTTTTGGCTTGATACATCCAGCCAATATATTGATTGGTGTATCTAAGTCTTTGATAGAACTTATTCAACATCACTTGATAGGATATTATGCTTGGTAAAGTAGAGGGTTGGTGAAAAAGGAGACTCCCCGCCGCCCCAACAAGATGGGTTGACATAGTGGCAATAGCAGTGGGCTCAAACGTAGCAACAATCGTGAGGATGGCTCAGGACTGGGCAAGTGTTTTGTTCTCTTGAACACATGGGAGCAATGAATCGGAACCAACTCAATGGCACTTAACAAGAGCCTGATAGCAAGATTATTCCTTCCTGCCTTCCTGTGGCTTTTGCACACTTCTGAAATTTTCAGTCCTTCTAGAAGCATTTTGTTTGTAGTTATTCCTTGCTAAACAACACACAGCAGTTTCTTTTAATAACTCAATCTGATAGTCTCTTCCATTTTATAGCAGAATTTAAGCCATCTATATTTCATAAAATAAACGCTCTGTTTTCTTTTGTTTTGTCTTACTTTCTGCTTATCATTTAATCGTGTCCTCTTCTGCCAGCAAGTATTTTCCATTTGCTCTCCCCTTTCTCCTTGTGAATTTAGAAGTTTAGCTGTACATTTTTGCTTCACTCGTATTTACCTCCCAATTTCTGACACTCATGATCACATGCACGTTTCCTTATCATTAAATTAAAACATCTAAGTATGCTGCTCTCTTTCCCTATAAATTCCACGGTCACCAGGACACAAAGATGAACATTCCCGGTTACTCACCACACTTGGCTTGAGGGTAAGCTAAGTTGGCCAGAACCTGAGAGTAGGACATCAGAGGCCCCCATCAAAGTCTCTGCAGGCAGCACTGAGAGACCAAATCTGATGATTCCCAGTTACGGATACCCAGAATGCCATGCTTAAAGCCAGAGATGTCTCTTTCAGATTTGACACGTCTGCCATCAGACCGCCTGCTACAGGCCAGATGGGGACAAGATTGGGAGTCAGAAGATAAAAGAGGTCGACTCAGGCCCAGGGAGCGGGGCTAGCACACATGGGAAGCTATACCAAAGGAACCTGAGGAGCTGACATTTGACTGAGGGATCTTGTTGTCAGGTAAGAGAATGTGACAAGCATAGAAGCTCCTCAAAACCAGTCTTCTGGGGCTTGGGGGATAAAGAGGGGTCTAGGCATTCAAGGGGAGAGATAAAAAGAGAAGCACACTAATTGTGATGAAGTGGGGGAAAGACGAAATGGTAGGTGATATGGTGGGCGTGGAGAACAGATGAGGAGACTTGCTGGGGAGAAAGGGCTTCAAGCAGAGACCTAGGACAGACTGACTTCAGGACTGGACCTTCCTATTGTGGAAGTAGTGGGATTTGGGTTTGGGATGAGGGGTAATTGTTGTTGTTTTTTCCCAGGGAGCTCAGTCTTGAATTGAGATGGGTTAGATCTTTTCACCTGTGGCCCTCAACTGGGCACACCACATTTGGAAGTTTGGGGCATAGATTGAGGGGGACTCTTGGTACCCCTTAGTGGGAGATGGACTCCAGCTCTGATCAGGCTCCTACTTCAGAGACCCAGAATCCCGGGCTAAGTACCCTGTAAGGGGCTGTGTGGATCAGGAGACACTCTTTCCTCAGTATCTGCAAAGGGCCCTTTGAAAAGGAAAACAGTTTAGCTCTACTACCTTGAGCTGAGTTCACACCTAAAATTGGACATGTAAATTCCATAAAGACAGAAGGTGAGGGAGGTCACAGACTCAGTTGGACAATGATGGAAAACAGGAAGAGGGTTACGAATTCTCACTAGTTACGCATTCATGGCATGACAAACATGGAGCTGCATGCTACTCCTTACACCAAGAATTGTCACCATTTGTTTAGAGATGTTTCCTTATCGCCAGGTGAGGGGGCAGAGTCAAGAACAGGAGGGCGTCTGAAGAGTGGAGAAGAGGAAGGGCGAGACTATTCCTTTCCCGGGGTGGACTGAGAGGAGAGAAATAGGAAGCTGCCACACCCCCAGGATCCAGAAAAGTTCCAGCCAGTCCAATTCAAATGGTGAAAACGAGACATAAAGGGGAGGGGAAATGTTGAACCATCTAAGTCTCTGTATCCGGTGTGGAGCTAATCTCCTGGTATCCATTAAAGCCCCATCCCACCCAGAGTCCCTGTGGCTGCGCAGAGATATGGGTTGAAAAATCACCGCTGGAAGCCACCTCCAGCAGGACAGACCCTCGGGCTGCTCCAAGACTCTGTTGCCGAGGGCAGAGGCAAACTCAGTTAAGGGCAGAGGCAAACTCAGTTAAGGGCAGAGGCAAACTCAGTTAAGGGCAGAGACCAGTCAGTGTGAGGCACCTTGTAGGTAAGTGCTCAATACACAAACTCCATAAATAAATATGTGCCATTTGCTTAGCGAGCCCACTGGGGGGCAGACTTGACGCAAGCCATGCATTTGCCCCAGTCCCGGCAGGGAAGCTCGTCATCAACTGACAACGTCCTTGCTACATCCCCCGCGACACCCAGGGAGCAGGTCGAGCGGTCCCTGCCCGGAAACACGGGTGTCGCTGGAAGTGGGCGTGGGAGACCAGCAGGTTACCGTTGGAAGACGTTGACCGCTCCCCCATTCTGGAGTCTGGGCCGGGCTGGGCAGTGTCTGGAAGGTTTCCTCAGAATGGAGGACCCCAGAGGGAGGTCCTGCAGAGTTGGAGACCCCAAACCCTAAACTGTACCTGAGACCTTGAACTGTAGCAGGGCCATAGATTCTTGTGGTGACAGTGGCCTTAGGGTGAGATGAGACTAGATTGGAGCTGTACAAAGCCTTGTAGAGTAACTCGGCTGATCTATGTGGTGACCCTTGGGAGGGATCTTTGGAAAGTTTCAAACTCTGTCCTGGGAAAGGGAGTTACAATATGGATATTCAGTTACAACCATAATGAACAGGAGCCGCCGCTGGGACGGATAACGTCTCTTTATTTCAAGGACAGGGTTTTTCAGCTTGTTTTCTACAACAGGGAATTGCCTTGCTTCCTGCGCTTTGAGTGATACCCTTGGGTCCCTAGACATTGACTTAGTGAAGCCGCGATTTGGTGGCGTTCACTCTCCCAGGTCTTACACCAGTTTGTAGATTTCTGTTACAGTCAGATGGTGTTTCTACCATCCAGCACACACCTAGTTTGCTGTCCTGTCTTTTCCCAATCAACAACCTATCATCTCTTAAAATACAACAGTGCCTTTTCTCCACTTCTCCATACTAGACAGGCAGACAAGCTATTCCCCAAAGGATTTCTATGCATTTTGATATCACTGGAGAAGTCACTAACACTTACTTGCATGTGTCACTAGGTTTGAGCTATTAAAATAAAATTGTCCTCAGTGTTTTCCCTAAATGCAGAAATCACTTTTCTGATGAGTGTAGACAGTCTGCCCAGTAAATTGGGATAGATATGTGAGCCACATAAGGTTCCCAAGTTTGTCTGTGAATGAGGTAAACATTTGTGGTGGTTCTAAGTTGTAATCCTGAAATGATATAATGACCTGAGTCTAGGAGTGGGGCTCACCAGAGTTACTTAACATTTAAAGTTTGGGAAGGGGTGCTTTTCCTAAGACCAGAACTGGGGAGATGAGGTAGGTTCTGGATGAAAGGCAGTAGATCTGGAGGGAGAAGGAAGCATTCTTAATCCATTTAAAACTATGTTCACCCTATATATGAATGGGTGTGCCTATGATGGTAGTAACTAGACAAGGCTTGCCAGAGTTATTGAGAATCTGAAAGAAAAGCAGGCAGGACATCACCGGCTAGGCATTCCTGATCCAGTTAGACGGGTCTAGAATTAGAAGAAAATGTCCTCTTCTTTTCTCTGTGTAATCCCTCATGGCAGGTAGAATCAATATTGCAGAGGTAAACAACAGTTCAAATGTTTCTAATGTTGTTTTAAGGACTACTAAGAATTTGGGTCACACTAAGATTGAGTACCCTTCAGGTAGTGTGTGGGGGGCTGGTTTGTGGTGTCAGAACAGCAAGAGTCTTTGGCCCAGGGCAGTACATGGTAATTGTTAGGTAGCATCTCCATAGTCTCCTTAGATCTTTTTCCTAATGTCAATGACACATTCAGGGTTTGAAACGGGAAAGTCATTTTTGGTGATTTGTCTTCGCACTCTGAAAACCTGCTCCCTGTGCTGCATTGCATCAGGTGGTAACACTTAATGGATTCTAGTGGGAGGCCAAGGTCGAACTCTTCAGTATCCTAAGCTTTGCCTCTTCTCCCAATTGTGAGAGATTCTGAGGAGACCTAAACACTTTCTAACCTGAGTGAGAGCTGGAAAGAGGGGGAGTGCTCAGATGTATCAGCTCATTAGGAGGCTGGGGTATGATCAGAAAATGGAGGAGGGGCACGAGAAGCTTGGCAGTGGTATTGAACAAGGAATCTCATCCAGCCTTAGGGGGCTAGTGGGTGCCTTTGAAGTTTGAAAACAGTACCTGAAACTGCTCTCTTGGAAGCAATGTGCTGAAAGAAAAAGCACCAGTTAGTGGTTGGACAAGTATACCAACGTCTACAAGTGTCAGTTCCTAAGCAGATGGTAATTGGAAGAGCTTCTAAGATGACTTTGAAGAAGTCAGAGAATATGTTAGAAAACAAATGGATGACAATTTCTCATCCTTTGTGAGAAACATCACAAATGACTTCTGTCTACTGGACCAGTGGTCTGGTCTCTTTGGATGTGCAGATCATGCTCTTCCTAGAGATTACTTCTCCTTTTAGTTCCCTTTGACCTGCCTCATCTTTACGTGAAGAAAAAGAAGTTAGATGGAACAGAGGAAGGATGACAAAAGAAGAATAAGCAAAGGAGAAATCCAAAGGTGGAGAAGTTAGTCTACGGCAATAGAGAAAGGGTGATAGGACAAAACAAACAAACAAAAAAGGATTCCTTAAGTAGCGATGATGTGGTTTTGAGAAAGGAAAGAACATTGAAAAATGAACATTGAGGAGAAAAGCTAAGAAGAGAAAAAAAGACAGTGTCAGAAACTTTTAAGATGGTGTCTTCAGTAGGGAGATAGTATTATGAGTAAGTAAGTAGAGGAGAAATGAGCTAGTTCCAAGGACTATCTTTTCTGTGTATGGAGTCTCCCAACATGGGTTCTGGAGTTCTTTCTAGAATTGCAATTCAGCTAAGGGTAGAAGACCCACAGACGTAAGTGGGGTTCTGTTCCTCCTGTGACTTCTTTTGGGTGGTCCCTGGGGTGGTTAGGGCTATAGGTTCTGGCCAGATTCTGAAGTGAGTCAGAGATGGGATTCTCCCTGGGCACAGTGGGAAGGCTTACGGTTACCATTTCTCTTTTCTCTGAACGATCCTCTCTGCAGCTCTCCTGGGACTCTCTTTGGCCATCATGCTATGAGAATAAAGAAGACAAAGAAATTGTGAGGAATTTCGAAAATTAAACATAGGAAGAATTTTAAAATCACTCTTCTCACCAAAACAACAACAACAACAACAAAGAAATAAATAGAAGGGGAAAGAATACTGGTATTGAATTTATGTGAGTCACTCAAGTCCGGGAAGCCCAGGAGTATAAAACGAATACTTCGTGTGCAGAAAAGACTCGTCTTTAAGGGCGAGCTAAGAGCCTTTGCTGAGGTTAGGTTAGGGTTGGAGTCAGACAAAATGAGTCCCCTAGTTCATCCTTTCACAGAATTCTCTTTCTAGAAGAGATGCTATTGTGCAGGTTTGAAAAACGTCCACACGTTTACATGTGCAGGGTACAGGGAATATCAGAATGTGGACTTCTTGAGGAGGTCAAGCCTTGTGGTATGTCTAGGTTTGGGTTTGCAAAGCAGACATTTGGAGAGTAACTATAAATTTCCACCCAGAGCTTTGAGGCAGGAGTTCAGTAGTTTTGAACTGGGACCGGGAACCGTTCTCTAAATGTTCTATTTGGATGAAGCTCATTCCTGTTGAAATTAATTAGGAGGGACGGAAGGTTGCCTGGCCAGAATCTCAAAAACCACAATAACCCCCCCCCCCCCAAATGGGAACTAAGGCATTGGCCGGCATATTCTATCCAATAGAGACCAAGCTGGTGATAAGCATTGATTCTCTTACTCTCATGTTACTAAACATTTAAAACAATGTTTGGTGTCCATGGTCCACTAGTAAGGTACAGTGTTTTAAATTGAATCAATGTCTATAAAATAACATTAGTTATCTCATCTTGCCATGACCTGAAACATTTTATCTAACTGCCCCCAAACTTGGGCAACATTTCATCTCCATTGATCTAGTCCAGCTTTACTTCCTCAGAACAATGACGTCTTTGTTTTCTTCGAGAAGACCAACAGAGGAGTTCTCTGTCATCACTAATATGGCCTGGGACTTTCTGGGGGTTCTGAAATATGGTTTATGGACTGATTAGCGCCTGAGCCCCCTGTGACTTCTCTTGGGTGGTACCTGGGATAGTGTTTTACTGGGGTAGTTCTTTCGGGCCATTTTAGCAAATTTCCCAGTGTCTAAATGTTTTATAAAGTTTATTTGCTGACTTTCATCTTTCCCCTTTAATGTAATCTTCCTTTTTATTTGGTGTTTTCAGATCTCTTCCCCACTAATAAATAACGTAAAACTATTGTTTGAGAAAAGACGAAATAATTCGCAATATGTTGAAAAATATCTGTGTGTTTTACCACTCTGAAATTTGTCTAGTTTCTGTACCCAAAAATTTTGCAATTCTAATACCAAACATTTCTGGTATCTTTTCCTGGGAATAATCCTTGGAGGATGTAACTGTAAAGAGCATCCAGATCTCGGTTTTCAGTTTTCCATGTTTTCAGACACACCAGAGACTCTGTAGTGACCAATGTGTCCACTAAGGGGCACAGTGTTCTCTCTCTCTCTCTCTCTCTCTCTCTCTCTCTCTCTCTCTCTCTCTCTCTCTCTCTCTCTCTCTCTCTCTCTCTCTCTCTCTGCAATCACGTTCTCAGTCGCAAAACCCAGGTTTTTTGCGGTTTTTGCCTGAGCCTTCCTTGCTGCTCTGTGGGATCAATTTATATCTGAGCTGGAGCTTAAGCAAAGCACAGGAAGACTGCCCTCTCTAACATGCCATTCTGAAACTGAGCAACAAACAGTCCGTTATTGAAGAAGCAGGAGCTGCCTAGCTCCACTTCAAGGAACCACTCTGTACCAATGCATGTCAGCTGACAGTTACTGGATGGAGGAGGGGCTTGGATGCTCCAAATGGATCTCCAACACTGATGTGTTGGCTGTGGGTACAGGCTTTACTGGTGACACCCACATGCTAGTTCAGCGTAAACACAACCATTACTGACTTGAAGGTATCTGGTTCGAATCCCAGGGAGATCTGTCCTGTTTCAGAGGCCCAGGGGCCATGGGGTGTCCACTGTGAGCTCTCATAGCCCCAGAGCATTTTTTCAGCAGAGAACTATTTGATGAAAGGGGCTTCACATTGAATTACCCCTGGGTAGATTAACAGGGGTACTGATTACAAAATTGAAAAGATTAGATTTGTCAGTGTTTTGATCAAGGAACTTTAAAAGCCTGTGTTCTAGTCGCCGGCACTGCCATTATTAATTGTGCTTAATTTGGCAGGTCTCCAGACTCCTCTGGATTGCAATTTCCTCATGGGTAAAATTGGACCATCAGTACCTACCTCACAGTGTTGTGGCGAGGATTATACAAAAATGTACTCTAATCTGAAGAACTATTTAAATGTTTGCAATTTTTTTGCTATGATTTAAGAGCTAGTTTTAAATATGCCTCATAGCAGATATAATGACTGTCCCCCAGTCATCTAGTGCAGCTAGATGGTGGTGGTGGTGTGTCATGGAGTCGCTTCTGACTCATAGCGACACTCTATAGGGTATCCGAGGCTGTAAATCTTTACAGGAGCAGAAAACCTCATCTTTCTCCCGCAGAGTGGCAGGTAGATTCGAACTGCTGACCTTGAAGTTAGCAGCCCAACTCATAACCAGTACACTACCAGAACTCATCCTTACTATGAGTAGGAAACTAGAAATCTGAATTTAGGGCACTGGCTCTAGGGCAAGGCTTCTTCACTGTTTCTGGGGGTAGGTCCTTAGTCCTTGAGTCCTTGGGGATATTCATGTGGCATGGCTTTTATCTTCTCCCTAGCTCTGCTTGCTCCTTTTATATCTTGTGATTGACTCAAAACACAATCCTGTCTCATGACATAACAAAGACCACTCGTTCCCAACTGGGACTATAACCATAAGCAGAGACATTAGGATTTACAACCCACACAATCTAATCCATACCACTGACATTTCTACCATCAGATGAAGGGTTTTTACCCATCATATGCTGCCATAAATGAGCTTTAAATTGCTGCAACAAAAGTTTATGTTTCTTGGCAAACATGTTTGCATGCCCAGGGTCTATTGCTTGCATCAGCTTCCTAAAGGAGTTCATGATCTTTAATAACCAGTGCTTAGGAGTTGAGAAGTTGAATTCAGTAATAGGAAAATAGTTACTGCTTCTAAGAGGTCCCTCTTAAAATGGTTATGATGCTTTTTAGATAGTAAAATTCTAAATGTGCCCTTAGGACTGTACAAAGCACTTGAAATTGGGACTAAAAATCCTCAGACATATAGTCATGCTTTGTGTTTGTGTTGTTGTTGTTGTCATTTATTGCCATCAAGTTGTTTCAGAATATCCAATTGTGAACAGTATGAATATGGACTTAAAACAAGTTGTTAACTATATATAGCCCCCAAAATGTCATCTTACCTCATGGCGTCTTCATTTGTAAAATGGAGGGTTTGACCTTGAAGACTTCCAAGTTCCTACTTGGAATCTCTAGAGAAGTGATATCAAAATTGGACTTGAAATGGACTCTATTTGGTAAAAATGAATCAGGATTTGTTCCCAGTGCCATCAGCTTGAATCTGACCCATAGCGACCCTTTATAGGGTTTCTGAGGCTGTAAATCTTTATGGAAACAGACAGTCTCATCTTTCTCCCATGGAGCAGTTGGGAGTTTTGAACCACCAGCCTTGTGGCTAGCAACCCAATGCCTATCTCCAAGAGAGGAAGAAGTGAGAGAACAAAATAAAGACATGTCAGTGTGAAGGGAAGAGCAGGGCACCCAAGGATGTGGTCACCCGGAGAGCCTCATGCTTGACAGACATGAAGAAGACCTGCTATGGCGACGAGCCAGGAGAAGCAAGGGCAGGAAGAGAGCTGGTATGTCACTTATGAAGGTCAAAAGGCTCAGAGGCACCAAAGACCTAACCTCCACATTTCAGCCTGGGACTGACTTGCCAGAACACAAGCTGTTCTTCAGTGAACCAACACATCATCTTGCACTCAGAGAACGTCTAGTCCTCACAGAAGTAAATGCCTATGGTCTTCCCACTTCCCACATCATGTGACTTGGCCACTTCAGGCAAATGCTCCTTCCTAACCTCGAAGACACAAGTGAGTTCGAGGGATGGCTAGGGTGTGTGACAGGGTGAAAGTAGACCTATACTTTGGCATAGACTGGAATCCCCAAGTCTACCTCAGCAACTTTAAGCAAACACCCTTGTTATGTTTGTGTGTGTGTTTTTAATTGGGTTGAGGCTTTTCGTGTATGTCTAATGTAACTTTTTGAAAATAGCTCTATTGAGGTATAATTACATGGATTGTGTTAACATGTTTTGAAGCAGAACAAACTGCCTACATCGAAACTGTCCAGGCTTGTAAGTTTTGGCAGATACAGTAATAACGATACAACCATCACCACGATCACACTGCCCACCACCCACAAACTGCATTCTTGCTTCTCTTTCTCTTCCATTCTTAACTATATCTCCTCCTCCCTTGATCACCACTGATCTGCTTCTTACCACTAGATATTTGTTTGCATCTTATAATATTTTACATAAATGGAATAAAATATTAAGTTTTTGGTCTGGCTTCTTTCACTCAGCATTATTGTTATGAGATATATCCATATTAGTCATTCAAACTCACCAGCCACTCCTCAGAAACCCTATACTGGTCACTATAAGTAGAAACCGACTTGATGGCACTTAACGACAATAACTATGTATATCAGTAACTCATTGTTTTTTCTTTATTGTTTTGTATTCCACTATGTGAATGCGAACCTTAAGGTCAGCGGTTCGAAACTACCAGCCGCTCCGCGGGAGAAAGATGAGGCTTTCTACTCCCATAAAGATTTACACCCTCGGAAACCCTGTACAGGGTCGCTATGGGTCGGAACCGACTTGATGGCACTTAACAACAACAACAATGTGGATATTAAGCAGTTTGATTATCCATTCATTTATTGAGAGACAATTGGTTGTTTCTAGTTTGGGGCTATTAAAAATAAAGCAGTTATAAACATTTTAAGGAGCTCTGGTAGCGTAGTGGTTACGAATCAGGCTGTGAGCCACAAAGTCAGCAGTTCGAAACTACCAGCTGTTCCGCAGGAGAAAGATGAGGCGTTCTGCTCCCGTAAAGATTTACAGCCTCGGAAACCCCTGTACAGGGTTGCTATGAGTCGGAACCGACTCCATGGCACACAACAACAACAACAAACATTTTATGTACACAAATGCTTTCTTTTCTCTTGGGTTAGAATAGAAAAGGAGAAATGCAGACAGTAAGGAAGAGAAAAAGAAATTAAAATTTTCTGCCTTTTAAATGGATGAAGATTTAATAATACACCTAAAAACAGACTTTAAGAACAAAATCATCTGTTTATTTGTTGTTTATTGTTTTTTTTTTGAAAAAGGAAGCATGCCAATGCTCATTTGAAATTGTTTTAGTTTCCACCTAAAATTCTGAACTCCTGGTGTGGTGCTGTAGGATCAGCACTGGACTGCAAACCACAAGGTTGGCAGTTTAAACCCACCAGCTGTTCCTCAGTAACCCTGTACCATGTTGATATGAGTCTGGAACGATACAATGGCACTTAACACATTATGGAAGCACTTACAATTCCTCAAACCTCTTATTTTCATAATTTTTACGAAAAAGTAAAGCTTGTTTTCCAACTCTTAGCAACTCTCTGCACAACAGAATGAAACCCTACCCTCCTCATTGCTACATGTGCCATCCTCACAACTGTTAAACTTGAGCCCATTATTGCAGACAGTGTGTCAGTCCCTCTTGCAGGCGGTCTTCCTCTCTTTTGCTGGTCCTCCACTTTACCAAACATGGTGTTGTCCACTGTTGATCAGAGAAAATAGTTTCACAATATCCAGGTGAATTCTTTTAGAATAATTATCTTACAAATATCTATAACAGGAGTTACCAATTTTCTGTAGTAAATACTTTTATTTTTTGCGTGTGTGTGGATTCCCCGGATTTGACTTTCATAGTTACTGCTCACACTTAGGCCTCCTTCCAGAAGTTCTACCTTCTCATTGCTCACACCCTCCTCACTTAGTCATAACTGGGTTGTCTCCTGACCCCGCCCACCTCATTATCACTCATGCCTGGGTTTCGTCCTCGCATCTCTCATGAACAATTCTTGGGCTTTATCATGGTCCTTTCTTATTAACCACAGCAGGGCTGTGTCCTGACACACTGCTCACCTCCTCACTGGCCAGGCCTAGGCCTTCTTTTGTTGACACCCTCCCCAGCTCCTTATTCTCTAGATGGTGGCTTCTGCTGGCCTCTTCCACCTTCTTTCCTATACCTTGGTGTATCCTTGCTCCTTCTACTTCACTGTCTCCCTTCCAATACCTGGGCTACCTCATAACCCTACCTACCTCCTCTTTGCTACGTGGGTGTCTTCTCCTAAATCTCCGGACATCCCTTACTTCACACAGCTGTACCTTCTCCTTCTCCTGCCTCCCCCACCCCCACTTCCCACACTAGCCTGTTTTAGAGACTGTTCCCACTCCTGACTCCCATACCTGGGCTCCCTCTAGATCCTAATCATTACCCTCACCTGGGTTGCTGCCTGACCGTTCCCACCATCTTATTACTAACACTTCATTTTTTCTTTTGGTCCCTCACATCTCATTAACCACAGCTAGCTCCTCTCTAAAGTGGAGGGTCAGAGAAAAGGAGGAAGACCCTCCCCCAACAAGATGGATTGGCACAGTGGGAGCATTGATAGGCTTAAATGTAGCAACGATAGAGAGGTTGGCCAGCATTGGGCAGTGTTTCTTTCTGTTGGGCATAGGGTAGCTATGAGTTGGTACTGACTTGCTGGCACCTAACAACAACAACAACAACAATAACAATAACAACAACAACAACAGCTCCTCTTGACTCCTCCCATCTGTAGTACATTAAAAAATTTTAATTTGGATCTTTGGGGCTTTTCAGGCCATAGATGGTCTCTGTGACTTATTCTTCTTTGTGTTTGTTTGTGCTTGCTTACTTGCTTGCTTACTTGGTTTGCATCTCTTTAAGAAATAAAGACTCTTCTTAGCTCACATACAAATTTTTTTTTTTTAATTAAATGTTTTTATTTTGCATTGAGTGAAAGTTTACAGGGCACATCATCAGCTTCACATTCAACCATTCATATAGCTTGTTTCATTACATTGATTATTATCCCCTCCATATATCATCAGTTAACAGTATTTCTCCCTATCCTCTTTAGCTTTTTTCACATACAAAATTTTTGACCTGGTCACCTGAACTTAAAAAGGATTATTCCTTTAAAGAGTTGTAAAAAGAAGCAGCAACAGAGGTGTATATGACCAATAAATTGTAAAATATTTACTATCTGGTCCTTATCAGGAAAAGTTTACGTACCCCATTGTAGGATATAGTTACAAAAGACCTTGAAAGTAACATTACATTTTCATATAGTACTTATACGCCAGATTAGATTAAGGCAAGGTATAAACCGGATAAGGGTCCCTGATAGCTAAATGATCAAATGCTTAACCAACTTAATCAATGCTTACTGAGAGGTTGATAATTCGAACCCACCAACCCCATGGGAGTCTGCTTCCATAAAGATTATAGTCTTGAAAACCCCATAGGGTAGTTCTGCTGTCAGATAGGGTTGCTGTGAGTTAGAAGTGACTCAGTGACAACAGGTTTCATAGGAGTGCTGAGGAGTTGATACGTGACTAAGAACCTTGCCTCATAACTTTGTACAGCTAACTGGCACGTCAGAATCTAACTCTGAAGTGCCTAGAATGCCTCCTTAAGACACTGGGTTCTCCCTCCTCAGCTTCCCTTCCCATCCTCAGGTCTTCTGGGTGGCCACAAAGCCTGTTGGAGGTGAGGTGTGACTGACAAGTCCTTATTTGCATCCTTTTACAGCGCACCTCAAGATTTGTAAGGAGCTCTGGTAGCTTAGTGGTTACAAGTAGGGTTGCTAACCTCAAGGACAGCAGTTTGAAACAGTTTGTACTAACACTGTTTGTGACTTAGAGTCCCACAGACCCTACAGAGCAGAGTAGAACTGCCCTTAAGGGTTTCCATGATTATAATCTTGACAGAAGCAGAGCGCCTCATCTTTCTCCTGTGGAGCGGCTGGTGGATTCTTGGTTAGCCACCGACTTCTTGGTTAGTAGCCGAGTGTGAAACCACTGTGCCACCAAAGCTCCTTATAAGATTTATAGCAGGTTATAAGCAGCGTTTAATTTTAACTTGTGATAAAGAAAAATGCATGAACTTAAATCTCTTTATGAATTGAAAATGTCACCCAGGAGGGAGGGCCAGCATGTTTGAGAGGAAGAAAAAGACAGGAAATATGAAACTCAGGAAACTAACTATGGCAGCTTCCACCCTTTTCCTTTAACCTGAAACAGAGTTTGAAATTTGTAGGTGACCAGTTTTCCTCAGCTTATCAACTGCAAATCCATGTGTGTTCTTCTACGAGTGTTTCAGCCCTCTGCTCTGGGGTAACCACTGACTGCATATTAATGATGACTCTGCATATTAATTATGGTGCCGCATGTTAATGATAACACTGGCCACTGCTAATGAACAATCAACAAAATAATCCAAATCAAAACAACACGTGATTCTAGGTAAATGAGCTCCCCAAATCCATCCATCCTAATGGGTACCTCCTCCCCAGAAACATTGATTTTCTTCCTGGGGGCAGAAAATTGCAGTCTGTCCAATGCTCAGTTCTATGGTAGCAAAGCATTTTGCTTGTACTTGGACTTGCCCCTTACCGAGTACCCCAGGCTCTGAAGTGGCAACGTGCACACTAACTTCATTTTAAAATCCCATCCCTAAAGTCTTCAGTGATTAGTTACTCAAATATATTGTCCAATTAAAGCAGCTTTAGGTTTTACTCTCTCCAGAAATACCTATTTTTGAGGGGAGGATTTTTTTTTTCTACTGTAGAAGTGATGTGCCTTAATTTTGGTAAATCTAGAAAATTCAGCCAAATAAGGAAATACTAGAATCATCTATAATCCAACTATCTTTTAATAGTCCATTTGCAGGCAACATTTTAGTGGATTTCCTCATAGTGTTTGCTCATAGAAATTTTTTTTTTTCCCAGAATTGGTTTCACTTAGTAGAACACTTTTATAGCTTTTTTTTTCCTTCCATTTTTTCTGTGGTCAAATCTTCCTTAGCACAAATTTTAATGGTCTATGACAAAATGCACTTTAAATTATTGAGCAAATCTGCTATTGTTCATAGAGCCCATTCCAGGAGGATTCTCCTGTAGATGATGAAAGGACATCAAGTAGAGATCCTGAGAGCAGAGTTCTACGATGTGATGTTTGGTTGTTACTCAATGAAAGGGCAGATACGTCTTTGTGATCAAGTTTGGGAAGGGATTCTTTCATGTAGGGACATCTGTGAAATTGAGGGATTCCACTTAGGAACAAATGGGGCCATAATATGCTTACTGACAAAGTGTATAAGTGTATTAAAACCTACTTGAGATTTCTGCCTTTTCACAATGCTTATAATTCAATGTCATATTGTTGTTGTTGTTGTTGTCAGGTGCCATCGAGTCGGAACTGACTCATAGCGACCCCATGCACAGCAGAACGAAACAATGTCCGATCCTGGGCCAACCCCACCACCGCTGCCACACTTGACGCCATCAATGATGCCACCTGGCTGATCCATCTTGTTGGGGGTCTTCCTCTTTTTCTCTGACCCTCCATCTTACCCAGCATGACATCCTTCTCCAGTGGGGACTGTTACCTCCTGACAATATGTCCAAAGTATGAGAGACGGAGCTTAGCCATCCTGGCCTCCAAGGAGCACTCTGGCTGCACTTCTTCCAAAATAGATCTATTGGTTCTTTTGGCACTTTTAGTATTCTCCTCTAACACCACAACTCAAAGGCATCAGTTCTTCTAGGGTACCATAATAAAGTGTACTTTTGATGACATATGAGCTGATAAAGCAGTTATGTGTATGAAACATCTTTCAAAGAAAACATAATTTTTAGCTCTATATTTGCTAAGGATTTCTTTATAGTATTTGGCACACAAAAATAAATTATTTGGAACCCTCACTTATAAAGAGTGGTACTAAATGTTCTGTATTACTCGTTGGAGGCTCCTTTACTATGTAGGTCCTGTGGAGTCTGTGAAGAAATGGTTACGCACGCGACTACTAGTTGAAAGCCTGGTGGTTCGAATCCACCTCAAGGCGTCTCAGAAGACAGGGCTAGCAATCTGCTTCTGGAAATTCCCAGTGTTGACATGCCTCTGGATCAGTCAGTAAGATACCAGCTCTTCACTCGGAGGAGAGCCCTTTGGGTTGCCTTGAGGATGTTCTTCTTACAGCATTCAGGCTACCTCAAATCCAGACACTGCCCACAACCTGTGTGCATGATGCAGTCTTCCACTGATTCCATGATGCTTTCTTTTCTCCAAGATGCCTCTGATTCAGGGGTGCAAGCTCTGAGCAGATGATGGAATGGAAAAGCATCCGAAATGCAAAACTGTAGCTACAATGTTGTTGTTGTTTTGTGCCATGGAGTCGGTTCCAACTCATAGTGACCCTGCACAGGGTTTCCGAGGCTGTTAATCTTTACGGGAGCAGAACGCAACCTCTTTCTCCCATGGAGCAGCTGGTAGTTTCGAACTGCTGACCTTGTGGTTCACAGCCCGCAGATCAGAATCCACCTTTTCTTCAACTTGAGTGGCTGATCTTTAGACCCTTCCTTGCTGGGCCTTTGTCTGCCAACCAAAGGTGTTCGCAAAGAAGAAAGTTTCTTAAAGTTGGTCCATCCTGACTTGATCTTAATATTATAAAAATTAACTTTTACCTGGGAACAGTAAAAATATGACTCTAGAGAAATATTCTGATTGCTGTTCTGTAAAGACAGGGAGAAATTAAACTTTTGCTAATGCACTTGAGTTGGTAAAAAGAATCCACTTCCCTGACACCAGAGGTACTGTGGAAACTCTTTCTACATTGTACAATGTAGCTTCCATTTATTTAGCTGTGTCCCCCACAAACTTTTGAGATGATTTATAGGGTTTGTTTGTCCGTTTACTCATTTAATCCTCAGAACAATCCTGATACGTTAGATATTCTCAATGACTACAGATGATGAATCAGGCCATATGAATGGGATATTTTACCTAAGGAAGGTGGATAGAGTAAGGAAAGGAACTGGGGGAATAAACAAAGCACAAAAACCTTAAAGTTTCAAGATGGGCAAAAGCCAGAAATTGATAATACATGCACATTTGCCTACAACTCAGTGAGCTACTTCGAAGTCCTGTGACAATTTGCTTGTAAGCTGCTCTCACAAAGAAACAACCTTTCTACATAGCCTGGGTGGTAAGCAACTGAAAGTATTGCTTGGGGGGAAAAAGCATAAGATTTGAAGTCAAGACCAGGGTTTGAGAAATTGCTCAGTCCAGAATTAGTTGTGTAATCTTGAACAAAACAATAGTGCCTCTGAGCCTCAATTTCCTTATCTCTGAAATGAGTATGCCATTTGTGTGCAAATGTTTAGGGATTTTAATCCAGAACCCCATCCAGAACCGACTGAGGTAGGAAATTTCCACTGGAAAGGACGAGAAGACCAGTCTGGATGGAGTGGCAAGAAGGACAGAAGATACTCCGTGAAAGAAAGACCGGCAGGAAAAATCCTAAACTATAATGGCAGTCTGATTGATTACTACAAGAACAAGTAAGCTGTTGGCCCAGGAGCCATCAAGGCAAGTGGTTGGGACCCCTCAGAGCAAATCCCCTTCCAAGACTGAGACTCAAGGGGAATACATGAACAGGCATGTGGTCTGGCTGGTGAGGGGAAGAGGGGGAAAAAAACAATGAAGTTGGAAGCTACGTCTGACCACGTTCAATAGACTCCTGTGAACCTGGGTGGAGATCTGGATGGCCAGCAGTACAGCAAGACCCAGGGATTACTGGGCACAGAGGCAGTGACATGGCCACAGAGGACTAGAGCGGAGAGTGAAGCATCCAGCTGATATGAATGAAGTGAGGGGAGGTGCACAAGAACACCCATACTTGCAGATAATACCCACTTGACCTTGCTTTGATGGCTGGATGATCAGAACGCCACTAAAAGAAGAAAGAAGGAGTGGTGGTGGGGGCGTGGAGTAACTTGCTACAATTTTATGAACTTTACCTGTACTTTTGAATGCAGTAGCTCAAAAAAGGAAACAAATCTTTACAGCGAGGATTACTCCCACTCCCTCACTACACAGGGTTGACAGGGATGGGCAACTTAGACATTGACTATCCAAAATAGGGGGTGGGGGCTATAAAGACAAGAAGTGACTGGCTTACAAGCTTTCAAAAGGGAGCCTAGTTCTAGACTGGGTGGGTGAAGGTAGACTCTCCACTGAATGGTTTCCAATCTGTTGGGACCGGGCTGATGAAAAGAAATGGGGATAAGACTCTTGTGGTACAATAGTGAATAATTGCCATCAGGACTGACTGTGAAGGTAGGAAATACAGAGGTAGATGTTTTTTGACAAAAAGAGGAAAGTGATTGATTTTGCAGCCCAGGAGCGGAGGTCACTGGGACCATCAAGTGAGAAGAGCAGAGACCAGGACCCTACCCTGAGAGGCAGTGATGCCAGGGATGGAGACAGAGACGATGACATGGACAGATGGAGCATCTGGGGACACTGGACTCAGGGAGGGAGAAGGGCTGTGTGCTGGTGGCTGGGGGCGGGTGGGGGGCAGGCCTGTGGGGTGTACCCTTTAGTTATTTGATGATGCATGGAGGGGATTGTAATCATTGCAATGAAACAAAATACATTGAGACTGTTCCCTGACCCCAAAGGAGAAACGCTAGTGAACTGAAGACTTAGAAGATGAGAGACTAGTAAGTTATCTGGAAAGGATACAAAAAGTGTAGACAAACCTACTCAGGAAAAATCAAAACAGAAACCATTTAGTTAACCTTGATTTTCAGTTGTTAAGTATGTTAAGGGCAGTCAAATTGGTGCTGAGTCATAGAGACCCTGTATAGGGTTTCTGAGGAAGCGCTGGTGGATTTGAACTTCCAACCTTGTGGCTAGCAGTCCTGTGCTTATTATACAGCACCATACCAGGACTTCAAACCTTCAATAGTATAGTAAATAAGTAGTATGCAATTCTTCGATGCTCTTTCAATGTGGACAAAGAACTTCTTTTAACTAGGGTGTTTCTTTCTTTCTTTTTTTTTGTCATTATTATGTTTTTCAAAACCTATACTGGACTGCAAAGTTGGTTTGAACCACAAGGTCGCCTGTTCAGACTCGCCAGCTGTTCCTCGGAAACACTATACAGGGTCACCATGAGTAGGAACCAACTTAATGGCACTTAACAATAATATGTTCAAATATAAATATAAACTTAACATACTTGAGTAGATTAAATCGTTTTTAAATTTTAGCATGAAAATTTAGCCCAAAGAAATTAGTAGGATAACTGAAATTTTATACTAAGCCCTATTATGTGCCTTGGAGTCCTAGTGTGGCGTTGCAGGTTAATGTGCTGGACTGCAAGGTTGGTTTGAACCACAAGGTTGTTGGTTCAAGCTCATCAGCCACTCCTTGAAAACCCTAAACGGGTTCACTAAAATTTTGGAACAGACTCGATGGCACTTAACACATAACATTATGTGCCTTAAGGATCCCTGGTAGCTTAGTGGATTATGAGTTGGGCTGCTAACTCATGGTTAGCAATTTGAATCTACCAGCTGCTCTACTGGAGAAAGATGATGCTTTCTGCTCTCCTAAAAGATTTGCATCCTTAGAAACCCTATACAGGGTCACATGAGTTGGAACTGACCCCATGACACACACCACCATTACATGCCTTGTGCATCCTATATTCTCACTCTCATCCTCATAAAATGAAGGCAATACAGGTACTGTTACTCTCATCAGTAGATAACACTGCAACAAAGAGCTCTGGTAGCAGAGTGGTTATGAATTGGGCTGCAAACCGCAAGGTCAGCAGTTCGAAACTACCAGCCATTACACAGGAGAAAGATGAGGCATTCTGCTCCTGTAAAGATTTACAGCCTTGGAAACCCTGTGCAGGATCACTATGAGTGGGAACCGACTCCACCATACACAGCCACCACTGCAACTTGGGGAGTCCTGGTGTGGCGCTGTGGGCTAATGCACCAGACTGCAAAGCCGTTTGAACTGCAAGGTTGGTGGTTCAAGCTCACCAGCTGTTTCCTTGGAAACCCTATACAGGGTCGCTATGGGTCTGAACTGACTTGACGGATGTCACAACAACAACTGCAACTTGGAGATCCGGTGTGGTACTATAGGTAAGCACTGAGCTGCTAACCACAAGACTGGCAGTTCAAACCCACAAGCTTCTCCTTTGGAAACCCCATACAGGGTCACTATGAATTGGAACCGACTCAACAGCACACAGCAACAACATTGCAACTTGGAGTCCTTGCTGTAGGATAAGCACTGAGCTGCTAACTACAAGATTGGTGGTTCAATCCCCCCAGCTTCTCAGAACTGACTTCAGGGCACTTAACTACATTGTAATTTAGAAGTAACTCACATAGACAATTTCAAGGACAAGACTAAGAATTCAAGTTTGAAAAACTTCCAAATTCACTGCACTGCCTCTGTGTTAGCTGGGTTAGGTTGTAGTTAAGTGACAGCGAGTCAGTGCCAACTCACAGAAACCCTGTACACGGTTTCTGAGGAGTGACTGGTGAGCTTGAACTGCCGACCTTGAGGTTCAAACTGACCTTGCAGTCCAACACATTAGCCCACAGCTCCCCATCAGGACTTTGTGTTAGACTATGTTGTTTTTGTTAAATGCCAAGGGTTTCTCAGGAGTGGCTGGTGTTAGGTATAGTAGATGACAAAGTCTCTGGTCTTTGCTATGTAAATCACCTCATGCCCATTTTTTACATAAAAAAGGTATGGTATAAACAGAATGAATATGCTTCCTGGGTGCAAGAGTTCAAGGCAACAAAGATAAATACTGTTATATACACAATTCTGCAATAACAGTGATCCACGCGTTCATGGGTAAATACACATGCAGGCTGAATGGGTGTGTAAGAGGGAGATTGGAAGTGTATCCATGGATATGGATTTCATAGAAGATATTTGTTGCTCTTATTAAGTGTCTTTGAGTCAGCTTCGACTCACAGAGACCCTTATAGGGTTTACAAGGAGAGAGCAGTTGGTGAGTTTGAACCGCTGACCTTGTGGTTCAAACTGACCTTGTGGTCGAGTGCTTATCCTACAGAGCCACACCAGGACTCCAGAGGATATTTGCGCATGTGTGTTTACCTTTGCTGCAAATTTATCCATGAATGTGGTTGGAGCATGCAGGGGAAAAGTTATGAAAACTTCTTAGACATAAGCTAACACCTTGAAGGAACAAGTCTCTGGTTTGAGTGTTCAGGACCATAGTCTTAGGAACACCTAAGCCAACCAGTATAACATAGTCCATAAAGATTGTATTCTACACTCTACTTTGGTGAATAACAACTGAGGTCTTCAAGCTCATGAGTGGACCATCTAAGGAGCAATGACTGGTTGCTCTCTGTCCAGAGGAAAGAAGAGTGAAGAAAATCGAAGATGCATGGAGACATTTAGGCCAGTGGACTAATGGACCACGTGAATCTCAGTCTCCAGGATCCTGAGACCAGAAGACCTAGATGGTGTCAGGCCACCACTACCAACTGCTCTGAAAGGGATCACATTAGAAGGTCCTGGAGAGAGTGGGAGAGAAAGGTGGGGAAACCCTGAAAACCAGGACAAAGACCAGGCTTATTGCTCAGCTAGAGACTGGTGGTACTCCTGAACTCTGCCCCTTAGTCATTCTTCAGGTCTGGATGGGAGCTCACCCCCAGGACTGAATTTTCAGCCAAACAGCAGACAGGTCTATAAGGGAACAGTAACACTAGGGAGGGACCCACACCTTAGAATAATTAACCATTTGAGATCAAAATGGCAGCGTTTACCTAAAGACAATGTCCAGAAGGGTTAGGAAAGAAAGAGGAATGAAACTAAAAACTACAGAAAGGAAGTGGGATAAGTGATGCTATGCTGTGTGGATTGTAATCAAAGACATGAAACAAAATGCATATGAATTGTTGAATGGAAAATGGATCTGCTCTGTAAACCTTCACCCAATTCACAATACAAAGTTAAAAACAAAGAATGCCCTTGTGGGGATGACATGGATTCTGTTTACAAATGGTCCAGTGCTACAACGCACAACTGGTGATTCCCTGCTATGACAATGTCATGCTTTTACATATGGTGCTCAACTACTAGCTGAAAGATTGACAGTTCGAATCCATCCACAGGTGCTTCAGAAAATGAGTCTGGCAATGTGCTTCAGGAAGGTCATTCCTTGGCAATCCTATGGAGTAGTTCTCCTCTGCATACCCTGATTGCTATGATTCAGAATCAGTTCCATGGCAACCAATAACAAGAGCAGTAAAAGCAGTAAGGTGTCTAAGTGTTGAAATAAGGGCTTCTATATCTTCCACAGTCACATATGCTGTTTTTCAGTGCCGTCGAGTCGATTCTGACCCATAGCAACCCTGTATAGAGTTTCCAAGGAACAGCTGGTGAGTTTGAACCACCGACCTTGCAGTTCAAATGACTTTGTAGTTTGACGCATTAGCTCACAGCGCCATACCAGGACTCCATAGAGGAGATGAATTCAGGAGAAATGTCTTTCAGGGAGGGAGAGAAGTGGATGTAAGCATAAGGTAATGCATCCAATGGACCTGGGCTTGAATTCCAGTTCCATTTTTACTGGTTAAGAAATTTTGGACAAGCTGTGTATACTCTGAGTCTCAGTTGAGTGCTGCCAAGTTGATTCTGACTCATAGCAACCCTGTGTAGGGTTTCCGAGGAGCAGCTGGTGAGTCTGAACTGCTGACCTCGTGGTTTGCAGCTCGGTGCTGATCCTACAGCACCACACCAGGAAACTCTAGATGAGTCGGGTCAATAGTTTTACTGTCTTTATAAGAATCTCTGATAGTGTAGTGGTTACGAATTGGGCTGCTAATCTCATGACCAGTAGTTTGAAACTACCAGCTGTTCCAGGGGAGAAAGATGAGGCTTTCTGCTCCCGTAAAGATTTACAGCCTCGGAAACCCTGTACAGGGTCGCTATGAGTCAGAACCAACTCCATGGCACGTAACAACAACATAGAATGGATGGTTTAAGGATTAAATAAGATAAAGTATCAAGACAAAGCATTAATGACTTCCAGTACCTAGTGAATGTTCAGTAAAGAAACCATCATTAATGGAATGGTTTCTTTGAAATAACACTCTTCAAAGCTTTGAATACCAGATGGTAGTGGACCTCAGTGATCAGAAAGCATAAAATAAGGAAACAACTGGAGCAATCAGTTTCCACAGAAGTGCTGTTTTTCACTTTCTCCCAATGTGATTTAAGAATCAGGAAGGAAACCATGCCTTTTAACTGTGGACACAGCCTGAAGCCATGGGTTTAATGAATGAATGGCTGGAGTCTGTCCCTGTGTAAATAATTTAATTTCCCTGTATCTTACTTTCTCTTCTGTGGAATATTGATTCATGGGGAACTAATGGTTTTGGAAAGCTCTCTAGATAGCAAGTGTGTTTACGGCCATGCTTGTGTTGTTCTGTGAACATGGAAGCGCTGGTAGCAAAATGACTCATCCCTTGCTTTGCTGCAACCGGCATTCACCCATTGATGAAATTTGTGTTGATCTCACATAAGGACCTTGGAAGACTGAAAGTCGTTTACAGTCAGGTCTAGTTCAAAGTGATCTGGCATCTGTTGCAGAACATTAAGACAGATGTGCTTTGCTTTGTTGCTGTTGTCAGGGGCCGTATCAAATCGATTTCAACTCATGGAGACCCTACGCACAACAGGACGAAACATTGCCCAGTACTGCATCATCCTCACAATCACTGTTGCTGTCAACTGTTGAGGGTCTTCCTCTTTTTTGCTGATTCTCACTTTACTAAGCATGATGTCCTTCTCCAGGGACTGGTCCTTCCTGACAACATGTCCAAAGTCTCACCATCCAAGATTCCAAAGAGCAATCTGGCCGTACTTCTTCCAGAATAGATTTGTTTGTTTTTATGGCAGTCCATGGTACTTTAAATATTCTTTGCCAACACCATAATTCGAATTCTTCTCAGGTCCTCCTTATTCACTGTCCAGCTTTTGAATGCATATGAGGTAACTGTAAATATCATGGCTTAGATTAGGCACAACTTAGTGCTTAAAATGACATCTTTGCTCTTTAACTTTAAAGAGTTATTTTGCAGTAGATGATACAATACAATACGTATTGTATTGATATTGATACAATACGTATTGTATTGTATCAAGAGTTATTTTGCAGTAGATGATACAATACAATACGTATTGCAGTAGCTAATACAATACGTCATTTGGTTTTTTGATAGCTTCTTCCATGAATGTTGATTGTAGATTCAAGTAAAATGAAATGTTTGACAACTTTAATCTTCATTTATTGTGATGTGATTGATTGGTCTAGTTGTGAGGCTTTCCTTTACATCGGGATACAATCCATACTGAAGGTTGTTTGTTCTCTTTGAGCTTTCTTCATCAGTTAAGTATTTTAAGTCCTCTTTTCTTCCAGCAAGCCAGGTTGTGCTATCTGCTTATCACAGGTTCATAATGAGCCTTCCTCTAACGCTGATATCACACTCCTCTTCATATTCATATATTCAGTTCAGTTCCATACATTCATATGCAGTTTCTCTGATTATTTGCTCAGCATATAGATTGAATAAGTATGGCGAAAGGATGCTACCCTATGCTCACCTTTCCTGATTTTAACCCACATAATATTCCCTTGTTCTATTCTAACAACTGCCTCTTGGTCCTCATAAGCACTATGAAGTGTTCTGAATCTGCCATTCTTCACGATGTTATCCATAGTTTGTTATAATCCACACAGTTGAATGAATGCCTTCGCATAGCCAATAAAGCACAAGTAAACATCTTTCTGGTATTTTCTGCTTTCAGCCAAGATCCATCTGATGTCAGCAATGATATTCCAGAGAAGGCCATTTGCCTATGAATCTTCAGATTAGCCAGGTGGGTGAGTCATAGAACTGATGTAGTTACAGACCCCCCAGGACACCTCTGCCGGCAGGTTTGGCTTCAGCAGGAATGGCTATTGGTCCCTTGTCCCAGTGACTGCATATTGAGTCATACTTGTCCTATCAAGAAAACATATACTGGAGGACAACAGTTATCAAGACCAAAAAACTCCCCAAACAACAACAACACACATACACACAAAGAAACATTCTTTATTAACACAGGGAACATACACTCTCCTCACCGTCAAAGATTTGGAACTAATGATGCTTATTCCAGAGCAATGATGGTTGGAAATACCTAACGGTAGACAGAGTTGCTTTAAAAATTACCTTTCTGGGTATGAAGTCACACAGGACCCGACACAAAATTGTTGTTAAGCCATCAAGTTGATTCAATTCATAGTGAGGCTATATAGCAGGGGTGGGAAACCTTTTTTCTGCCAAAATTTATAATTCTTGGGTCAAACAAAATTATCGACTTAAAAATTAACCTGCTATATTTTGTTAACAACCTGTGATATGCAGCTGATACAACCTTGCTTGCTGAAAGTGAAGAGGACTTGGAACATTTACTTATGAAGATCAAAGAGCACAGCCTTCGATGTGGATTACATCTCAATGTCAAGAAAACAAAAATCCTCACCACTGGACCAATAAACAACATTCTTACCAATGGAGGAAAGGTTGAAGCTGTCAAGGACTTCATTCTGCTTGGATCAACTATCAACACTCGCGGAAGCAGCAGTCAAGAGATCAGACGACGTATTGCACTGGGCAAATCTGCTGCACAGGAACTTTTTGAAGTATTGAAGAGCAGAGATGTCAGCTTGAGAACTAAGATGCGCCTGACCCAAGCCATGGTATTTTCAATAACCTCATATGGATGCGAAAGCTGGACAGTAAATAAGGAAGATCGTAGAAGAATTGATGCCTTTGAGTTGTGGTGTTGGAGGAGAATACTGAAAGTGCCATGGACTGCCAAAAGAACCAATAGATCTGTTTTGGAAGAAGTGCAGCCAGAGTGCTCCTTGGAGGCCAGGATGGCTAAACTTCGTCTCTCCTACTTTGGACATATTATCCGGAGGAAACAATCGCTGGAGAAGGATGTCATGCTGGGTAAGGTGGAGGGCCAGAGAAAAAGAGGAAGACCCCTAACGAGATGGATTGGCCAGGTGGCATCGTTGATGGACTCAAGTGTGGCAGCGGTAGTGAGGTTGGCCCAGGATCGGACATTGTTTCATTCTGCTGTGCATGGGGTCGCTATGAGTCGGTTCCGACTCGATGGCGCCTGACAACAACAACAATTTGGTTAAAGGAGCTCTGGTAGCGTAGTGGTTAAGAATCGGGCTGCGGGTTGCAAGGTCAGCAGTTCGAAACTACCAACTGTTCCGTTGGAGAAAGATGAAGCTTTCTACTCCCATAAAGATTTACAGCCTTGGAAACCCTGTACAGGGTCGCTGTGAGTCGGAACCGACTCCACGGCACATAACAACAATATTTGGTTAAACATTTAATTAATTCATCCATAACTGGAAGTGTGGTTGCCTTGGCAGGGCCAGACCAAATAATTTGGTGTGCCTTAAATGGCCCATGGGCCAGACGTTCCCCACTCCTGCTGTACAGGGTTTCCAAGGCAGTGAATCATTGTGGGAATAGAAAGCCTCATTTTTTCCCCTCAGAGCAGTTGGTAGGCTTGATCAGCAACGTTGTGGTTCATAGTGCAATGCTTATCCTACAGAGCCACTGTGCTTGACACACAATTGTTGTTGTTATTGCTAAGTGCCATTGAGTTGATTCTAACTCAAAGCAACTCTGTCCAGGGTCTCCTAGGAGCAGCTGGTGAGTTTGAACTGCCGACCTTGTTCAAACTGATCTTGAGGTCCAGTGCTTATCCTACAGCCCCATACCAGGATTCCTGACATACAGTGGACTTAGTGAATTATAGAGAACTGAGTGAATGAATGGACGAAGGAGGAAGGAAGAAATTAGAATATGCAAAAAAGTAGGATTTCCAGATGTGTGGGCAATGTCGTTGAGTGCTAGTTTGAATGACTCTAAAAACATCTGCCAGCTGCTCCGTGGGAGAAAGATGAGGCTTTCTACTCCCGTAAAGATTTACACCCTCGGAAACCCTATACAGGGTCGCTATGGGTCGGAACCGACTCGATGGCACATAACAACAACAACAAAAACATCTGCATTGGAAGAAATGCAGCCAGAGTGCTCCTTGGAAGCCATGATGGCTGACTCCTCTCGTATTTCAGGAGGGACCAGTCCCTGGAGAAGGGTATCATGTTTGGTTAAAGTGGAGGGTCTGAGAAAAAGAAGAAGACCCCCCATGAAATGGATTGGCACAGTGGCAGCAGCAATGGACTCAAGCATAGCAGCAGTTGTGAGGTTGTCACAGGATCGGGCAGTGTTTTGTTTCGTTGTGTATAGGGTCGCTATGCATTGGTACTGAATCGATGGCATCTAACAACAACAAAAAGACCCTTACCTTAACATTAGCCTCAGCTTCTCATCGAGAAAACAGAAAAATGCATACCTTATTAATTTGTTGTGAGAAAGATGAATGCAATTAGAGATACGTGGTTGAAAGCACCTGAGAGTCATAAGACCTAGATTGTGGATCAATTTGACACAATATCATTCAACAAATATTTGTCAAGTACTTACTATTTGCCTGGCATTGTATCCCTGGGTGCTGGATAAGAGATGAATTAGACAGCCAGTCTTGTCCCTGGGGCAGGGCACTTGGGATGGAGGCAAACTCTGAACTGGATCTTAGAATGTTTATTTGATTTTTTTGTATATTCATAACAACAACAAAGACCCGTTTAATTTCAATTCATGGCGGTCCCATGTGTTTCATAGTGAACTGTACTCCCCGGGATTTTCAGTGGCTGTGATCATCAGACATAGATTGTCAGGATTCTTCCGCGGTGCTTCATGGGTGTTTAGCCAATTGCACCACCCAGGGACTCCATATTCATAATGCTGTTGTTGTTAAGTGCCGCGGAGTCAGTTCCAACTCATAGGGGCCATGTATAGTGCTTCTGAGGAGTGGCTGGTGGGTTTGAAAAGCCCACCTTGCAGTTAGCAGTGCCGTGCTTATCCTACAGTGCCACATCAGGACTAATAGTCATTTTGTTGTTGTTGTTGTTAAGTGCCATCGAGTCGGTTCCAACTCATAGCGACCCTGTACAGGGTTTCTGAGAGTGTAAATCTTTACTGGAGTAGTCATCTTTCTCACGCAGAGCGGCTGGTAGTTTCAAACCGCTGACCTTAGGGTTTGCAGCCCGATTCATAACCACTACGCTACCAGAGCTCCTTTAGGTTTCCCCTAACTCCACTCTGGTTGAGTAGCATCAACCTCTGTTCGCAAGGAACTCACAGTCTAGTAAGAGAGAAAAACATATAAACCCCAAGATTCCAAAGCAGCGAGTTCAACGCAACAACGGTGGTGTAAAGAATATGGAGGCAATATGTAGGGAGTTAGAATCCTGAAGAGGGTGATGTCTGAGCTGAATTATGGAAAACAAACGAGATAAAATATAAGCAGAGAAAGGGCATTTCAGATAACAGGAAACATCACATACAAGGCCAAATAGGAAACTAGTTTCAAATTCTGCTATACAAATTGCTTTTAACCTTTATGTTGTTGTTGTTGTTGTTGTTAAGTGCCATCGAGTCGGGTCCAACCCATAGCGACCCTGTACAGGGTTTCCGAGGGTGTAAATCTTTGCAGGAGTAGAAAGCCTCATCTTTCTCCCGCGGAGCGACTGGTAGTTTCGAACCGCTGACCTTAAGGTTCGCAGCCCGATTCGTAACCACTACGCTACCAGAGTGTTGTTAAGTGCCGCTATATAGGGTTTCGGAGGAGCGCCAACCTTGCAGTTTAAAGCGTATTGACCCCCAGCGCTACTCTAGGACTCTTAACCTTTATGGGATTTCCTTAAATAAACTTCCACTCTACTCATCTTGGAAAACGCAAGTTGAAAGGTGGAAAGAGGCAGTCAAGATCTTGATACCTAAGTCAGTATCTCCCTACTGGAGCCATAACACTAGAAATATCCAGGGTTGTTTCTAAGGCATAAGCCAGAGGCCTCATCTTTTGTGACAATCAGGATGATAGGTACAGCCAGACATTTTTGCTATAGTCATGCATCCACATCACCATTGGTACTTAGAGCATCTCCTGAGTCAGGTTCTGTGCTCTTAGAGGAGGCCACCATCCAGCAGAGGGAGACAGATGCGCGAATAAGTAGGCACCCAAAATAATGGCCACCACAGGGAGGTTTGCTACGGGAACTGAGAGCAGGAAAACAGAAGACCCTAGGGCATGTAGGTCACAGGCAGGGTGACAAGATTTAACTCCTATTCAAAGGAACTTCCTGTTTCCTGTTCTCGCTTCACTTTCTCCGAAAGGCAGCAAACACATTCAACTGCCAATTCTTCTTTGGCAGGGCAACGGGCGCTCTCGCTTCCTCTTCACCCTGCGCCAGGACTGTGAACCGGCTCCGGGCATACACAGAAAGCAGGTCTTACGGTAGACCAGAGGGTGGCTTCTCGGAGACAGCTTCACTCAGATTTAAGCACTGGATGCAGGGGCCCCGGCACCGTTGGAAGGGGTGGCCAGAAGGGCGGGCTACTCAATGCCACCAGGTGTTGGGCTCCTGGCCAGCAAGGCGGGGCTTCGGCTAAGGGTATAACAGAGGAGCGTCACTCTTTGGGCGCAGAGCAGAAGCTGGCGCCTCAGGCGAGACGGAAGGTGAAAGTTCCTGAGCTTGAATTCGACAGTGACTCAAAGAGGAGAAGGTTTGATTTCTATTTGTTTCTTTTTTTAAAAAAAGTGCCAATGAATGGCAGGCAGAGCTGCTCTGTGAACTCAGCTCCGACTGGCAAGAGGGGAAGGGGTGCACTACGCTCAACCGGGTCCAGCAGCCTGGGCGCTCAGCTCAGCCTCTTCTCTTCCCCGCAGGCGCCTTTCTTGCCGCCATTGGCAGCCGCACCCTGTGAAGATGGGGCTTCTCGGGAAATTTCGAGCTTCAGCAGCTGGCAGCGCCGCTCCACAGCCCGTCTTCAGCAACGTGCTCACTCCGGGCCGCATCCCTGAGTTCTGCATCCCGCCGCGGCTGCCCGCACCCTGCGCTCCGGAGTCGTCACCCCTGGCCGCCGCCCTGCCCCGGAGGTGCGCTGCGGAACCGGACCTGTGGTTCAGCGGGGTGAACCAGGGCGCCGGCCGCACCGACTGGGACCCGCGCTCGCAGGCCGCGCTCTCGCTGCCGCACCTGCCCCGCGCGCGCACCGCCTACGGCTTTTGCGCGCTGCTCGAGAGCCCGCACACCCGCCGCAAGGAGTCGCTCTTTCTCGGGAGCCCTAGTGTCGCCGCGCTCCTTCGGTCGCCGGCAGCTCGGCCCGCTCCCCGCCCCCGGGCGCACACCTACTCCGGTGGCGGTGGAGACAACCCCCGTACGCCCCAGGGTCTTTCGCGAACCCCGAACGGAGTCCCTACTGCGTCCCCTGGCGACCCCAGCCCTCTCGGGGACACGCTTGTCCCGCGGACCCGGACCCGCCGCTTCCTGCGCGCCCCCGACGGACTGCTGAGCCGCGCGCTGAGAGCCCGGAGGAGTCGTAGCCTGGCCCGGGCCCGCTCCATCTCCCCCGTGGACGAGGACGAAGAACGCAGTGTCAGCCCGCGGGACCCGGCCTGTGACGCATCCGTGTCCCCGCCGCCGCCGCCGCTGCCCCACAGCCCGCGACCCGAGCGCCTGGAGGCCGAGGGCACCGTGACTCTAGACCGCGCCGGCGGTACCCTGCGCTTGGCTGCCGAGTACTGCCGGGACAGCGGGCGCCTCCGCATCCGGCTGCTGCGCGCAGAGGGCCTGGCCGGGGGCGCCGGCGAGTCCCGCGCAGTCGGCTGCCGCGTCAGCTTGGTCCTGCAGCCACCGGGCAAGACGCGCAAGCAACGCAGCGCCTTGGTCCGGCGGAGCCGCAACCCGGTCTTCGAGGAAGACTTCTGCTTCGACGGGCTCACGGAGGACGAGGTGCGCCGCATGGCCGTGCGCATCAAGGCCGAGAACAAGGGCCACGGGCTGGAGAGGAGCCGCCTGCTGGGCCAGGGCGAGTTGCTGCTTGGCTCCCTCCTGCTTCTCTGAAGGGACCCACGCTTCGGACCCTCCGCACCGGGCGCTTTCTGCCATCTGGAGAACTTGTGGACATTGACAGCCATTTGGTACAAAATAAACGTTATTTATTCGTTTTTCTATTTATCTTGTTTGACGTTTTAGTTCTTAGGAGTCTGTCTTTGCCATCATTTATTGGTAAGGAAGATGCAAGTAATGAAACCCACTCCCCCTCCCATTCACAACACCTAATCCCTTTTTCCAGATCATTTTTACATTCAAAAGAAAACAAAACAAAACAATTTGACTTGGGGATGGAAAGGAGAGGAAGAAAGCGCCTCTCATCTAAGATGTCTTTGCCAGTCATTCTACTTTATTTATATCCATGCTGAAAGAGCTTTATAGATTAAAGAGAAAAAGTAAAAGTTATTCCTTCACAATTATGCCCAATACTAGATTGGCTTTACAGATGTGGTATAGTTATACATGCTCATGCGCATATGCACACACGCACGCGCGCACACATGCACACACACACTGCACACATACGGTGGCTGAGTCCGTTAGCGATCATACATAGAGTAGCTGAGCTGTCTCATAGTAACCTTGTACAGGATTTCCAAGGGGCAGCTGATAGGTTCGAACTTCTGGTTTTTCGAGTGTTTATCCTACAGCGCCACACTAGAACTCCCAGGATAGACTAGAACGACCCCATAGGGTTTCAGAAGCTAATATTTTCCGAAAGCTGGCTACCCCATAGGGTTTCAGAAGCTAATATTTTCCGAAAGCTGGCTGCCTCACTTTTCTTTCACCGAGAGACTGGTGGGTTTCAACCCCTTGGGTTAGCATCAGAACCCTAAGGCACCAGGTCTCCTTTATACACATAAGTTATGTGTATGTGTGTGTACAATTGTTAAGAGCCGTCGAGTCATTTTTGATTCAAAGAGACCTATTTATATATTGTTGTGTTGTTAAGTGCCATTGAGTCAGTACTGAATCATAGCAACCCTGTATAGGGTTTCCAAGGAACGGCTGATGAGCTTGAACCACTGACCTTGTGGTTCACACCCACACACCCACAAACACATTGTTGTATGCCATGGGGTTGGTTCTAACTTATTGGGACCTTGTGTAGGGTTTCCGAGGCTATAAATCTTTACAGGAGCAGAGAGCTTCATCGTTCTCCAGTAGAGCAAAATATATATACTTTGGTGGTTGTGTGCCATGGAATCAGTTCTGACTAATAGCGACCCTGTATAGAGTGTCTGAGGCTGTAGACCTTTACCTTTCTCCTGTGGAGTGGCTGGTAGATTCGAACTGCTGATCTTGTTAGTAGTTCAGCTCAAATACCACTATGCTGTACATGGTCTCTAGGAGTCGGTTCCAACTCCACAGCAAATCACCACCACCACCACCACCACCACTAGGGCTATAAGGAGCTCTGGTAGTGTTATGGTTGCGAATCGGGCTTCTAAACTCAAGGTCTGCCGTTCGAAACTACCAGCCATTCAGCAGGAGAAAGATGAGACTTTCTGCTCCCTGAAAGATTTACAGCCTCGGTTTTGAAACCCTGTGCAAGGTCACTGTGAGTCTGAACCGACTCCACAGTACTTAGCAACCACAACTAAGTATAAATATATAGTTTTGTTAAGTGCCGTTGAGTTGGTTCCAACTCATCGAGACCCTGTGTAGGGTTTCTGAGGAGTGGCTGGTGAGTTTGAACCACCAACCTTGTAGTTCAAACTGACCTTATGGTCCAGTGCTCATCCTTATCCAAACCAGTTCTCAATCTCTCTCTCTCTCTCTCTCTCTCTCTCTCTCTCTCTCTCTCTCTCTCT
>NW_006408522.1:7589260-7609137 GCF_000296735.1 Chrysochloris asiatica
TCTCTCTCTCTCTCTCTCTCTCTCTCGATATATATATATGAAATGTCACAGCAAAGTAAGAGATCCTTTTGTAGGAAAAGGATTCCTTTCATATAAAGAAAGATTTAAATTAAATTAAAATTATTTTGAAAGTGATGAAAACAAGGCAAAGAATGGTTGCTTGCATAAGCAATTTCTGGCCTCTCTTACTTCCCTCTGGAGATGTTCTGGGAAATCTTGCTATTGAAGAAGACAAATATTTCCTACCTCTGTACTCAACTTGAGTTTAAATTTTTTTTGAGGCACTGTTCCCACCTGGTGTGGTGCTGTGTGGTGCACTGCAAAGTTGGTTTGAACCTCAAGGTCAGTGATTGAAGCACATCAGTCACTCCTCGGAAACCCTATACAGGGTCGCTGTGGGTTGGAACTGATTCCATGGCACTTAATAACAACAACTAAGTATTTAAATTACATAGTAGTTGAAGACTTTCTTTGCTATAGGATTTCCCATATGAATTGAAAAATATGTAGCCATTTTTCTAAGAGTATTTCTTTAACCAATGAATTTTCATTTGGTGATTTCAATAAATTGGCCTTGATTAATTGGAAACTTACACCCTATAGTAAGGAGGCTAGTAGCATAGTGGTTAAAAGTTGGGCTGCTAACCTCAAGGTCAGCAGTTTGAAATTATCAGCTGTTCCAAGGGAAAAAGATGAGACTTTCTGCTCTTATAAGATTTTCAGCCTCAGAAACCCTATACAGAGGGTCACTATGAGTCAGAACCGACTCCATGGCATATAACCACCACTACAAACACCTTATGGTACCTTGACTTTAGGCAGCTATGGTCTTGTGGAAAGCACTGTGGAGCAGAAGACAGTAGAAATCAAATGACATATTGTATTAGGAAAATCTGCTGCAAAAGGCCCTTTTAAAGTGTTAAACAGCAAAGATGTCACTTTGAGGACTAAGATGCACCTGACTCAAGCCAAGGTATTTTCACTTGCCTCATATGCATGAGAAAGTTGGACAAGAATAATGAATACTGGAGAAGGATCAATGCATTTGAATGGTGTTGGGAAAGAATATTGAAGGTACCTTGGACTGCCAGAAAAACAAGAACATCTGTCTTCCAAGAAGTACAGCCTTGGAAGACAGATGCCTTCAGATAAGGGGCAGTGAGGGAAAAACAGCAGTGAAGCTGTGAACTAAGTCTGACCATGTTCAATAGACTCCTGTGAACCTGGGAGGAGACCTGGTTGGCCAGCAGTATGGCAAGACCTGGGGACTCCCGGACCCAGAGACAGTGACATAGCCATAGAAGACTAGAGTGGAGAGTGAAGCATCCAACTGATAAGAAGAGAGGGCATATGCACAAGAATACACACACTTGCAGATAATAGCCACTTGACCTGGCTTCAATGGCTGGATGATCAGAGCTCAACTAGAAGAAGAAAGGAGAGGAAAAAAAGAACAATCTGATATAATTTGATGAACTTGACCTACACCTATGGATGTAGTAGCTCAAAAGAGGGAACAAATCTTTATAGCGAGGATCAGTCCCATCCCCTCAATACACAGGGTAGACAGGGATGGGCAACTTGGACATTGGCTATCCAAAATGGGGGTGGGGGACTACAAAGGCAAGAAGTGACTGGCTTACAAGCTTTCAAGAGGGAGCCTAGATTAGAGGGCATGGAGGAAGGTAGAATCTCCACTGAGTAGTATCTAATCTGTCTGGGCAGCATTGATAAAAGGAGATGGGGATAGGACTCAAGTGATACAATAGTGAATAATTAATATCAGGACTGACTGTGAGGGTTGGAAATGTAAAGGTAGACATTTTGTAGCAAAAGGAAGGAAGTGGTTGACTTTGCAAGCCAGGAGCGGAGACCCCTGAGACCATCAAGGGAAAAGAGCAGAATGTGGGACTCTACCCAGAGAAACAGTGATTCCAGAGATGGAGCGGCTAGGACTCTAGACCCAGATAGGGAGAGGGGCTGTGTGCTGACCACCAGGGTGCAGGCTTGTAGTGTATAACGTTTGATTGGTTGATGATGCATGGAGGGGATTATAACCATGGCAATGAAACGATATACAATAGGATGAATATAAAGCTAATGTTCTCCTATGTAAGCTATCACATAATTAATAATAAAACAGTTTTTTAAAAAAAAAGTACAGCCTGAATGCTCGTTGGAAGTGAGGATGGTGAACCTTGTCTCTTGTATTTTGGACACATTGTCAGAAAGGACAACCCCTGGAGAAGGACATGATGGAGGGTCAATAAAAAATAGGAAGACCCTCAACAAGATGAACTGATACAGGGGCAACACAAATGGGATCAAACATAACAATAATTGTGAGGATGGCACAGGACTGGCCAATGTTTGGTTCTGTTGTGCATAGTGTATCTATGAGTCAGAACTGCCTTGACAACATTTAACAACCTCACAACAATGAGACTAAGACAAATGACAAGTGTATTCCTGAGAGAACATGTACATATATCTATTGATCTCAGAGACATATAGAAACACATTTTGTCTGGACTAAACTCAGAGTGTATGAACGGATACCCTGGTAGCAATATTTTTTACTTACTCTCATATTTAATGTGGCATCTGGCATATAGTAAACACTCAATAAGTACTGATGGAGTGTTGCAAGAATATTGCCTTAATTGAGTATTAAATGAATCTACGAAATGGCAGAATAGAGAAGAGTAGCAAGTCTGCGATCAAGCTTTAAGACTATCCAACATTTAGAAATTCAATGGAGAAAGATAAGTCAATGTGTTGGAGAAAGAGAAGCAGTAGTCAGTGATTTAGAGGAGGGACCAGGTGAATGTGAAATCATGGAAGCCAAGATAGAAAGATATTTCAAGAAAGAAAAGAAATGTTCAACCAACTTTGATCCTGTAGGGAAGTCAAGAAAACTGAGAACAGAGACACTGGAAATGGCAAGATGCGAGTAAGTAGTTACCTTCACAAGAAGAGTTCTATGAGAATAGAGCTGGCAGAATTCACACTAGAATGGATAACAAGTAAGTGGAAGTTGAGAAAGTTGACACAGAAAGTGTTGGTAAAGGGAGAGGAGAGAAAAAGGACTACAGCTGGACAGCATGTGGAGCCAAAAGGTGTTAGTTTTGTTTTAAGATGAAAGAATCCAGCACATATTTGAATTCAAATGGGAATGTCTAGAAAAGGAGGAAGTCATGATAGTGAAGATATAGGGAGTCAGGAATAACTTCTGAAACAGTCTTTGGAAAAGCAAGACGAGGTCCGGGACATAAGTGAGTAGAAGCAGTTTGCAAGAGATATGTTGTTTCTGTATCTCTGCCCTGCCATACATATCAACTTCATTGTAAGGCAGGTCATGCTTGTAGTCCTGGCTGATGGTTAGTAGCAACTGGGATGATGACATGATTGATTGCTGGTGTCCAGGTTGGAGAGAAGTTCTGACTTCTAATATCATCCCTAAAAGACAGAGGAGGAACTTTCCCAGAAGGTCCCGGTTGACTACTCTATACATTTTATTAGCACTAACTGGTTCAATAGCCTCATATGTTTTCAATAGCCTCATATGGATGCGAAAGCTGGACAGTGAATAAGGAGGATCGTAGAAGAATTGATGCCTTTGAGTTGTGGTGTTGGAGGAGAATACTGAAAGTGCCATGGACTGCCAAAAGAACCAATAGATCTGTTTTGGAAGAAGTGCAGCCAGAGTGCTCCTTGGAGGCCAGGATGGCTAAACTTCGTCTCTCCTACTTTGGACATATTATCCGGAGGAAACAATCGCTGGAGAAGGATGTCATGCTGGGTAGGGTGGAGGGTCAGAGAAAAAGAGGAAGACCCCCAACGAGATGGATCAGCCAGGTGGCATCATTGATGGACTCAGGTGTGGCAGCGGTAGTGAGGTTGGCCCAGGATCGAACATTGTTTCGTTCTGCTGTGCATGGGGTCTCTATGAGTCGGTTCTGACTCGATGGCACCTGACAACAACAACAACAACTGGTTCACATTCCCAACCCTGAACCAATCTCTGCCAAGGGAAGGGTGTTTTCCTTAATTATTGGGCCTATTTCTATCTCTGTAGATGGGGATGAGATTAATCTCTGTCGAGACAGTGTCCTCTTCCTCTTAGGAGATAGAAATAGAAAGTAAAGTGTTAGAAAAAGCAGAACATCTTAGGGCAGAAAGACCTAGCTTCAAATCCAGGCTCTTCTGACCAACTAAATGGGTGACTACAGGGAAAATGCTTAACCCATTTGAACCTCAGTTTGATCTTTTCTAAAATATTAGGTGTAAAGATGGGAAAAGTTAAATGAGATCATTGCATTTAGTAATAGCAAGATTGATAAGAGCAAGGGTAGACATCCCTGTGTTTTCAACACCTTCTGTTTAGTTCATGCTGATTGGTATAATTTTGCAGAATGATTTTTTGCAGTATCCACATCTGTGGTCTTAGTCTTAAGTCTGTACAAAGGTCGGATTGCTGGGAACATATCTGGATGACTGACTAAATTGATTCAAACACAGAGAATTACCTATTTCCATTCCACCTGGTTGTACACTTCAGGCTCCATCTGCCATGTTCCAGAGTGAGGAACAACAGCTCAGCTGACGTAAACTTCGAAAGTTCAGCCATAACTATGAGGCAGTCTTCATCACATCAAGGCTTTGATGAGGTATCCTAATGTTATGAGACACCACAAAAGCTGAACATTTACTCACAGAAAGTCCTTAAGAGTATGTTACATTATCTAGAAAAAGTAAGATTATTTTGCAAGTTGGTAGCAGGTCCTAATTTAACAAAGAACCAATGTCTCCTGCATCTGTCTGTCTATCTGCAAGGAGATGGCACATCATTTGTTAGGACAATCTGTGCACTGAGATATTAATGTTATAACAACATGCCAGAGATCAAATGTATCTTATCTGTCCATGTTCTAGAAATGTGTGTGTGTGTGTGTGGTGTGTGAAGATTCATATTGTAAGGACTCTGTCAAAAAACATTTTTTCCAAGGGGACCAATAAAAATAATTATTAAATCAACAAACGAGGCAAAAGCAGAAGGTAACTTTGAGAGCTGTGAATGGAACATCTGATGATGTTGTGGTTCCATGTAGGTCATGTGACAGGAAACTCCATCTAGCTTAATCAGTTCTGTTCTTTGTGTTTCCATTCCCCATAATTCGGTCATGGTCACAATGCCATTTTTGTTCTAATGATCAGAGAGCCAAAACAGGATTAGGTGAGGAGAGAAGGTGTTGGGGAGGAGTGGAGGTTTATTGACTTACTCTGCACGTTACCACTGAGTTCTTGAAGCTGGACTGCATTTGCCTTTTCCGTCAGGCCACTGCTGGGTTTCTCTTAGATAGGGGAGAGAATGTTTGTGGAACATTAGAACACCACCAGTTTCTCTGGAGTCAATTTCAACTCATGGAGATCCCATGTGTGTCAGAGTAGAACTGTGCTCCACAAGGTTCTTTGTGGTGGTAGTTGTTGTTAAGTGTCATCGAGTTGGTTCTGACTTATAGAGACTCTGTGTAGGGTTTCAGAGGAGCGGTTGGTGAGTCTGAGTGGCTGATTTTTCAGAAGTAGATCACGAGGCCTTTCTATTGAGGTGTGTTTGAGTCAACTCCAACCTTCAACCTACAACCTTTTGTTTTGCAGCCAGCACATTAACTGTTTTGCACCATTCTATGGAACATTCGAGAATGCTTATGAAGTGCTTACTTTGTGCTTTCTTCAAGTAGCTTAGAATCTCAAGGAGGAGAAAATCATGCCTACAAAGCAAGAGAGTGAAAGGTGTCTAAGAGAAGCAGATGCAAAGATGAAGGGCTGATGACGTCTGAATTTGAAGACCCTTTCATGGGAAGGGCTCCTCCTGTTGCTCTTATTTGCAGTTAGCAGTCCTGTCCCCATTCCCTAAGTGGAAACACAAGGTTAGGGGCCCATTCTGATGACATTTAGCTCAGCTCACAGGTATTTACCATGAGGGAAAATGATCCAGGTGGAAAATTTGAGATCTCACACTGTTTACTCAGGACATGATGTGTGATAGAAATTAATTTTGGGAATTATGCCTACAGAAAGCTTGTAAGTTCACCTATGCTTGATTGGATTTACTAAAAGTGGAGTTAGAATTTTCCCAGAAAGAAATAGGCTTTTGTGTTAAGCTATTGTAGAGTATGGAGTCTTAGGTAGAATATTGATCCCCACCCAGAACCTTCAGAGTTGGTACATTTGCATTTGAAAAGACATGTAGACCAACGAAGAACTGTTGGGAGAATAGGCGATTAATGACTGAAAGAAAGCAGAGAGAAAAAGTGGACTGTTTCAAACAAACTTCTTTTGAGCTAGCTGTTTGTATTGGAGGCATCACATCCTGAAAAGCCTGTATCCATGAGATAAATTCCCTTCTAGGTCTGAAAGTTAAAGGGAACTGGTGAGCTGTATGCTTACTGGTGACCACCTGGGTCTACCTGTGAGTGGAATTGGGGGAAATGCAGCAATGAAGACCTTGAGGTAAGAGAGAGAAGAGGAAGGGCTGACTGGTCTGATGTTTAGGGAGTTGTGGGAACTCCTGAGCCTGCAGGTACTGACCCTGGGGGCTAGGGCAGAGAGTGAAGGGGCTGGCTGGTCTGAAGTGCAGGAAGTGTGTCTGAATGTCCAAACTTGCAGCTGATACTCAATTGGCCTAGCTTAGGTGGCTAGGACTGAGCTGACCAAAACCCGACCAGATGAAGATAAACATGTTTGATATTGTGAGCAAGTATTAATTGCTACAATTTGATGAACTGGACTTTTGCTTATGGAAGCAGCAGCTCAAATTTCCAACCAAAATGAAAGATTCTTCAGGTCAAGGAACATGCTTGTCTCCTCAGTGTACTGGGTTGATTGCTGTTGTTGTTGTTAAGTACCATGGAGTTGGTTCTGACTCATAGTAACCCTGCACAGGGTTTTTGAGGCTATAAATCTTTACGGGACTATAAATTTAGACATTGACTATCAAAATTGGAGAGGGGAGGAGAGGCTATAGTATCACATGCAAGTAAAATTTTGCTAAAAATAATTCAGAAATGATTGTGACAATATGCTGACAGGGAACTGCCAGAGGTTCAAGCCAAATTCAGCCGAGGAGGTGAAACAAGGGATATCATTGCCTATGTCAGATCTTGGCGTAAAGCAGAAAATACCAGAAAGATGTTTATCCATACTTTATTGACTACACAAAGGCTTTCAGTTGTGTGGATCATGGCAAGCTATAGACAACATTGTGGAGAATGAGTATTCTAGAATACTTAATTGTACTCTTGAGAAGTCTGTATGTAGACCAAGAGGCAGTTGTTGGAACATAAAAAGGGAACACTGAATGTTTTAAAATTTGGAAAGGTGTGCATCAAGGTTGTATTCCTTCACCATACTTATTCAATCTGTATGCTGAGCAAATAATCTGAGAATATGGATTATATGAAGAAAACCGTGGCATCAGGATTGGAGGAAGACTCATTAACAACTTGCAATATGACGATGATACAACATTGCTTACTTTAAGTGAAGAGGACTTAAAATACTTACTGATGAAGATCAAAGACCACAGCCTTTGGTATGGATTGCATCTCAATGTAAATAAAACAAAAATCCTCACCACTGTACCAATAAATAACATCAAGGTAAATGGAGAAAAGATTGAAGTTGTCAAGGACTTCATTTTGCTCAGAACAACCATCAACATGCATAGAAGCAGCAGTCAAGAAATCAAATGATGTATTGCATTGGGCAAATCTGCTTCACAAGACCACAAGCAAAGATGTCCATTTGAGGACTAAGGTGCACCTGACCCAAGCCATGGTATTTTCAATAACCTTATATGCTTGTGAGAGTTGGACAGTGAGCAAAGAAGATTGGGTTAGAATTGATTCATTTGAGTTCTGGTGTTGAAGAAGAATTTTTAAAGTGCTATGGACTGCCAAAAGAACAAATAAATTTGTGTTGGAAGAAGTAGAGCCAGAATGCTCCTTAGAAACTAGGATGGCCAGACTTTGTCTCTCATATTTTGGGCATATTATCAGGAGAGACCAGTCATGCTTGGTAAAGTGGAGGGTCAGTGTGAAAGTGGAAGACCCTAAACAAGATGGATTGGCACAGTGGCAGCAACAACAGACTGAAGCATAGCAATGATTGTGAGGTTGGTGCAGGACAGGGCAGTGTTTTGCTCTGTTGTGCATAAGGTTGTTATGAGTCACTACCAACTTGATGGCCTATAACAACAACAATAAATGTATGAAGTGACTGACTTACAAGGTTTCATAAGGGTGCTTAGTTTTAGAATGCGGGGACAAGGGAGAATCCCCACTGACTAGTTTTCCTCTTTTCCAGATGGGTCTGGTGAAAGGGGTTTCGGGATGATGCTGATAGGATTTTATTTCAATTGTGAATAATTGTTAGTAGAATTGTGATGATCGAAACTGTAATTTTGAAGATGTGTAACTAAAAAGGGGGAGTAGTAAATCTTTCATTTCAGGAACAGATGATCCCAGGACCATCAGTAAGGAAGACCATGAGTGGAGCATGGGATCCCTGCCTGGAAAAGCAGCAATAGCTGAGGTAGTACATGAAAAATCAGAGCATCTGTGGAATCTAGGCCCATGGACTGAGTAAGACTGGGTGTCTACAGACAGAAGGCTGCCTTGTAGAATGTGCCCTTTGGACATTTAAAGAAGTATGTATATATTTTGGGGGGCATTGTATGTGTGCATCAAATATTTTTGATTTGTTCATTTAGCATATAAGATGCAAATGGGGCCAGTGCATTTTCAGTTATGCATGTTTTAGTTATATAATGTTAGGTGCAAGTATGACTTTACATTTTCTTTATTTATAGATTATACAAATAGTTTATAGGTGTCAAATTGACACGGGTGGGCTGTAACAGGGCTTTGTGTCAACTTGACTAAGCCAGGATTTTCAGAGATTTAGTGATTGAGATGTGCTTATTCCCATGGTAATGAAACCTAATGCAGGCATAGTTAACTCTATGATGAGTGTCTATTAACAGCCAATCAATGAAAGGAAAGCTTCCCAATATAATGCCTGCTCCCAATATAATGGACACACAGGAAAGACTCTCTCTTTCTTCTACTGGGGACTGGTGACCCTACAATTGTAAGCATTTTCCTTAATAATACACTTATCTTTATATACATGTTTATGTTTCAATGGTTTTGCTTCTCTGGAAAACTCGGCCTAAGAGAGTCCCCATTATACTTTGGTGAGTAGTGACTGGGATCTTAAAAGTTCATGAGCAGCCATCTAAGTAAGTTGCAACTATTGATCTCTCCATATGCAGAGGAAAGAAGAATGATGAAAATTGAGGACTCTTGGAATCAATTAATCCAATGGACTAATGGAACATATGGACATCAATTTCCATGACTCTGAGACCAGAAGAACTGGATGGAGCCCAGCTACCACTAACAACTGCTCTGAAAGGGATCATATGAGAAGGTCCTGGATAAAGTGATAGAAAATGTGGAGCAAAAATTAAAATTATAAAAAATACGGAGTTTACTGGTCAGAAAAAGACTGGAAGAACCCAAGACTATACCTCTTGGCCACCACAACGTCATGTCTGGAATGGAACTCACCCTTGTGGCTCAGTTTTTAGTCAAGCAGTAAGTAGATAGATAGTAGGACAACAGGTATGCTCACCATTGAATGGTCAGTCATTCAAGATCAAGAAGAGAGTATTTGCCAAGGGACAAAGTTCAGAAGAGTTCTGAGAGAAGGTGGACTGAAGACAAGAATCAGAGGGAGGAAGTGGGGTAACTAATTGCAGGGAGGGGACTGCAATCATTGAAACGAAACAAAATGGATGATTTATTGACTGTAAGTAAAACTGATGAGCTCTCAGTTCACAATAAAAAAAGTTAAAAATAAAAATTAAAAAAAAGAGAGATCATTTCTGTACTTTAAAAGAGCCTGAATGGTGCAGGGGAGTCCTGGTGTGGTGCTGTGGGCTAATGTGTCAGACTGCAATGTCGTTTGAATTGCAAGTTTGGTGGTTCAAGCTCACCAGCTTCTCCTTGGAAACCATATGCAGGGTCACTATGGGTCAGAATCGACTCGACGGCACTTACCAACAACAGTGGTGCAGGGTTAAGCACTTGGCTGCTAACTGAAAGATCAGGAGTAGTTCTTTCAGCCACTTTGTGGGAGGAAGATAGGGCCAATTACTTTTGTGGAGATGACAACCTTGGAAAACTGCTCTATTCAATAAGGTCACATTGAATAGAGTTAAGGAATCAACTCAACAGCAGTGGGTTTGGTTTTCTGTACTTTTGAGCACCCTGGAAAGCAACTTACAACACAATGCGAGGAATTTGTAACTCTTACGTCATGAGAATTGGCTCAGAATGTAGGTTTTAGGCACTTTCTGTTTGGGGTGGGGATACAGTTAAATAGTTCATGGATCATTTGGATGTAAGATTGAAAATAAGCTCAGTTTTCATTGTGAAATGAAATCCTACTTATTGTTTGTCATGATGCATTAGACTCTAATTTCCATGAGACCAGGATTCATGTCTTGTTTAAGCCTATATCCCCAGTACCTAGAGCAATACTTGGAACATGGTTGTTGTTGTTAAGTGCCGTCGAGTCGATTCCAACCCACAGAGACCCTGTATTGGGTTTCCAAGGAGCAGCTGGTGAGCTTGTACCACTGACCTTGCAGTTCAAATGACTTTGCAGTCTGACGCATTAGCCCACAGTGCCATACCAGGAACATAGTAAGCACTCAATAAATATTTGTTGATGAATAAATGTGTAGTCAAATTATTTTCAGTAAACTCGTTAATGAGGCAAGGAAACAGTCATTTAGGCCTATGTATCTATGTTAGTGTCAAGTGCCATTGACTTGATTTTGACTCGTAGCAAACCCATGTGACTGAGTAGAACTGCTGCCGTAGGGGTTTCTAGACTTGAATCGTCATTGGAGCAGCTGGTCTTTCTCCTGGATAGGTTTGAACTGTCAACTTTTTTTTTTTTTGGATTTTTTTGTTTGTTTGTTTGTTTTAGTTTATTCAACCCTTGCTGATCTTTTCATTTACATATTTTTTAATGTTTTATTGTGAATTACGTGATAGTTTACATGGGAGAACATTAGTTTTACTTTACATTCATCCTATCGTATATTGTTTCATTGACATGGTTACAATCCCCTCCATGCATCATCAACCAACCAAAGGGTATACACTACAAGCCTGCCCCCGGATCATCAGCACACAGCCCCTCTCCCTCTCTGGGTCTAAAGTCCCCAACTGCTCTATCTCTCCACGTCATGAACTGTCAACTTTCTAGGTTAATAACTGAGTGCTTAACTGTTGCACTATCAGTGCTCTTTCCAAAAATGTTTAGATGTTTTCCTTTTCGACCTCTGCCTATATTGATAATCACTCTAAATACATAGCTGAATGCCTTCTCTTGGGGCCTGGGTGGGAGGACAGCAATGAATGAGAAGAAAGTACTAGCCTGTGTCCCTGAGGGAAGTTCACTATGTTTGATGTTCCCCAGGATGCATGAGAAAGCATCATAGATTTCTCCACCACAGCCTGAGAGGGTCTCAAAAGTGGCTGCGAACTGACCCACCCAGGAGGACCTGGGACCAGGGCTAGAAGAGACAGAGTGAGTGGGCCCAGTGGTCAGAGGCTGTGTAGGGGATCGGCCAAGTCAGGAGGACAGTGACCAAGTACAGACTACAGTGCCACTAAACAGCAGAACTAGCCAACTCTGTTAATGGCTCTTGGGCTAGAATCTCCCCGCAAAAGAAAGAGAGTGAAACGTGGAAACAGGTGGAAACCTGAGTTTTAACTCAGAATTTGCCATGTTTAAATATGGAATTACCGAGTTACCTTCGACCCAACACACACACACACACACACACACACACACACACACACACCAGGTAGAAAACTTTTATAATCTCTAAAGTCAAGTGTTTTAAATCATGTGATTTTGGAAACACACAGGAAACAAAACTAAATCTTAAAGCATATGCTCTCTCAAAATCCTTGCAAACTGGTCTGGTCTGGCAGGTGCCAAGGTCACAGTTAATTTGATAACTGTTGTTTATCAGAAATGCAGCTGCTTGTCGGAATTAGAAACAGGTTGAACTTTGGTCTGAGCTGGCAGTTTCTAGAGAAGCAGGTGGCGGTGGTGGAAGGAAGCCGAGACCTGAGTTACACAAGCCAGGGAATGCCTTTGTTTTCAATGGGGGTATTATGAGTTCGAGGGTAATGACATGCAGCTGCGGGAGGTGCTGCTTCCAGCAGATTCGTGATGCTCACGTGGGTCACACATGGAGCCTCTTGGGGCCCATTGGCTGTTGTTATGGTTTCAATTGTCTCTAGTTTTCCAACAGTGCTACAAAATGCATTGTGTAGATGTATACAGAACCTGTCAGCTGGGGATCTCAGTCATGGGACAACTGAGAACATCAGGAGAGCAGGTGGCTGGCATAAATAAGAGACTGGAGGTAGGGGAAACCTCGAAGCCTCAGCAATGCATAGGCAGTAAGCAAGAAATAAGACCTGAGCAAGAATTGAGGTGCTCCACAAGGGGATGGGGGCACTCCAGTAGTAACCCAGTTATCAGATTTACAGCTAAATTAGCTGTTTGAAAAGCCCAGTGCTGGCTCTCACAATGTATGGCTGGTCGGGCTGTCTGATTGAGATTGGCCTGGGAACTAGGAGCAAAGGTGACGCTGCTGGTGTAGGTTCTACAGACTTGGCTGGGACATAGGCTGAGTCGGAAAGTCTACTAGTGTCTGCTGTCTTGACTGCTGATGCAACCTCTTACACACCTGTGTCCTATCAGCCCAGCCAGGCCGGGAAGTGTAGGGACCATGTAGGTTTTTTCTTTCCATCAAGCACACCACTCACCTCTCTTTTTTTTCTTAAACTTTTTATTGTGAATTGAGTGAAGGCTTGCAGAGTACATCATCAGTTTGTTTGTTTGTTTTTTAATGTTTTATTGTGAATTATATGGTAGTTTACATGGGGGAACTTTAGTTTTACATTCATTCCATCGTATATCATCTCATTGCCATGGTTCCAATCCCGTCCACATCATCAATTTTACAGTCCACAAATCATATAGTTCGTCTCCTTTCAATAGTTACAATTCCTTCCTTGTAATATCGCTTGTCCCACTTCTTCCCTGTGTTTCTTACTTCTATTGCTTTTTTTTTTTTTTTCCCCAACCCTTCTGAATTTTTTTGGGTGAATGGGCAGCTTGAATGGTTGATCATTCTATGAGGTGCATTCCTACTAGTGTTTTAGGGTAAGCACTCGACCACAAGGTTCAACAACAATATACCTGGTGTGGTGCTGTAAGATCAACACTGGACTGCGAACCACATGATCAGCAGTTCACACCCACCAGTCGCTTCTTGAAAACCCTATTCAAGGTCTCTGTGAGTTGGAACCAACTCAACAACGACAAAATATATCTATCTGGGGTCCTAGTGTGGCGCTGCAGGGTGAGTACTGAATTGCTAACTGCAAAGTCAGTGTCTCAAACCCATCAGCAGTTCCTCAGAAGCCCTATACAGGATTGCTATGAATCAGAACAGACTCAGTAGCACTTACAACAACAACAATAACATATACTTATCTATTTCTTAGCTAAATTTGAAGCATGGGGATGAGTTCAGTTCTAGACCCGAAGGGTGACCAAAGGCCATAGTGTCAAAAGTTCCACCAGTCTCTACCTGACCAGTGTACTTGGTCATTTTATGATTTGGAATTTTGTCACACATTTTTACCCACTCTGTCTAGGGCTTGTAATGTGACCCCTTTCACAGCATTCGGTGTCGTGGTAGCTGGGCACCATTGAGTTCTTCTGGTCTCAGAGTCATGGGGACTGATGTGGTTCATTAGTCCATTGGACTGATTGTTTCCAGCAGGCTTTGATTTCTCCCTTCTGAGAGAGAGAGAGAGACCCATAGATGCACCTCACTGGTCACTCATGACCACTCACCTTTTTGTTGATGCTCAGTAAATGTGTATTATGGATAGATGGGATTTGGTTCCCTCGAATGAAAAAAGACAGTTAAAAAATCAAGTTCTAGGCAGTTTGCTATACGACAAGGAATTGTTTTCCTGGTTTCCAATGTGGTACATGACAAGCATAATCATGGATCTGGAAGCAGAGTTTATGAAGCCTCACTGGGGAGGGCAGTATTTGGGAGATGGAGGTTAGTGTTCAAGTTAGGAACCATGCGGAACACTTTGGGATGTTCTTGCTCCTCTCTCCACAGACTCCTGCAGGTTTGGATTCCATGGAGGTTAGGAGATCTCAAGGCCCTGCTGGCCACCAGGCTCTGGCCCACTTCTCAGGCCCCCCACATGTATAAGCATGGCTCTTATGTTGTTTATTTTAGTGTTTTCTCACCAAATGTTCCATGTCCCCTGTTTCCTAGAAATCCAATGCTTGATGACTCCTCACCACCTGAACCGAATCTCGCCAGTTTGAAGGCTTAGGACAGGACCTGGATCTCCTTCTTGGTTCCTCATGATTGTCTTTGTTAGGAGGGAATGGGCCATGCTTGGTTTAGTCCAGAGAAAATTCAAGAGGAGTAGTGATTCTCCATTCAGAGCCAGGAAGGCCAAAGGATTTGATTCTGGCCTTCTCTCTGAAACCCCTAAGGGCCACAGCCCAGAGTTCTAGAGCAGTGAGAGGAGGAGGAGCGGAGCTGATGGACCCCCAATTGTGGGTGACAGAAGGAGTCAGAGAGCAGGGGGGGGGGATCCTAAGTAAAATCCAAGGTCAAACCAGAATCAGAATGTGTGTCTGAAAGGAGGTGTATGGAGCTGGTCAGCCGGGTTGTCTTCATTCAAAGGTCCAGAGAGACTGAAGCTTTGAGAGAATCATGCTCATAATTATTGCAAGAGTTACGTCCTTGGAAGGTAGGGAGAGAATATATGAAAGTCCCAGTGGAGAGTTTGAAGAAATAGTTTAGATTCACACTTACATAGGTTCTTTTGCTGTCTGTAGCCTCTATTTTATTACAGGGACTAGTATCTATCTATTCCCAATGTGGGAGTCCTGGTATGGTGCTATAGGATAAGCACTGGACTGCGAAGTACAAGGTCACAAGTTCAAACTCACCAGCTGCTCCTCAGAAACCCTATTCAGGTGCCTATGAGCTGAAACCAACTTGAGAACACTTAGCAACAACAACATCATGCCCAACATGATACCACGGGAAGAGTCCTAGCCAGGATTGGAGAAGCTTGGGGTTCTTCTATTGAAAAGCCAATCATCTTGCTGACCTCAGTTTACTTCTCTGGAAAATGTTGTTGGTAAGCACTGTCGAGTCAGTTCTGACTTATAGCAACTCTGTATAGGGTTTCCAAGGAGTGGCTGGTAGTTTAGAACCGTTGACCTTGTGGTATCCCAGGTTCTCAGTGTGCTTTTGAGAGTTGGATGAAATAACACAGTTGGAGATATTTTTAAAGAAGCTCAAGGGCCGAAACCAATGTATGCAAAAGAGGGATGATTATTTCTTTTCCTAACTACAGAAAGATGTGGATTTGGAAGGGTTGTTATGTACTACGATTATGCACAAAACCAATGATAGTCTCAGTTTATTTTACATGTTATTTGGTTTTTATCTTTTGTATTCTATAGTATCAGGGGCCTGTGAGGCCAGGTTTAGAAAGGAAGTTAAGGAAAGGCATCAATGAAATGCCCAATAGACTGGCAGCAGAGGCCAGTCTCCTGATAAGATATTTACATTTCCACTTACTAAAGACTCAGAATAAATGCTACGGTAAGACTGGAAAGTAATAAACAGGGGCTCCTTCTTGCTAACGGGCTACTTGAATCATGTTTCTTCCCCATCTGTGTTCCTGTGTATCCCGAGAAGCAAGATCTCTGTTGATATTGATTATTATTGGCTTATTGACTAATTATCTTGATATTCATTCTACAGTTCCATTTATTTTACTATTTATAAACAGTACGTTAATGTGATATTTGAAGTACAAAACTTATAAGGAATTCTGATGACACAGTTGTGCAATATTGCTAATGGGGTGGATCTGTTTTGGAATAAGGATTTGTGATGAATGGGGGAGAACTGAATTTAAGAAGCTTAATCATGCATTGTAAAAATGCTAAAGGGAGTGTTGTTGTTGTCGTTGTTATGTGCCTCTGAGTTGGTTCCAACTCATAGTGACCCTGTACAGGGTTTCCAAGGAGTCGCTGGTGAGTTGTTCTTTGGATACTCTGTACAGTGTTGCTATGAGTTTTAAACTCTTGTGCACTCAACAGCACTTAACAACAACAACCCATTCAATAGCTTGTTGACATCCCTGCATCCTCCCAGGTGGTCTCCTGGGGCAGACACTCCAGTAGCATCAGGCAAGCTCTCTCTACTGGCCCTCCAAACTCATGGCCATGCAGTTGATTCTGACTCATGGGGACCTTGGAGGGCAGAGAAGAAGTGTCCAGTACTGTTGTCTAGGGTTTCAAAGGCTGTAGTGATTATGGAAGCAGACAGCCGCATCTTTCACCCACTGAGTGGCTGACCTTTTCATGTGCAGTCTAGTGCACAGCCACGTGCCAGCAGAGCTCCTATATAGACCCTTGGCCCATTGCAAGCATCAATGTAGTCTTTCAGCTGGGGATCCTTAACAGAACCCACTCTGCTGGGCCAGGTGGCTTCTGCCACCCTTTCCCATGTAGAGCTCTCCTTCCTAGGAAGCCCTCTTCATTAGTCCCTTGAGGGGTAAGAAAACATGCTCCCCATGCATACCCCTCCTTTACAAGGTGGGGGTGGAGACTCACAGCTCTCTGCCTGTTCACTAAAGAGATCCGCCAATTTCCAAGTTTCCTGGAGCTCTCCAATTCAAACTCTTTTATGTTTGCAGTTGGCAAGAGGCTTTCATCTACCTGCTTTGGAAACAAAACTGACCCTTTGCTCAGTTGCCATTGTAGCCAATATGTGTGCCAGGTTTCACAGCCACAGAAGAGAAAGAAAAAACTAAAACCAAACCAGGCTGTGCGTGGAGATAAACCAAAAATGAGCTCATTGTGCAGGCTTCTAGTCCTCCAAATAAAGGAAGTCTGAAGCTTCTCCACTACCATTCCATTGCCACCATTTCCAGCCTCTGCAATCTTTTCTCCTCCCATGGTAGTGATGAGAGTAGGGGGGAGGCAGATGTGTGTGTGTAGTAAGTGTAATGTGTGAGGGGGAGGGGTGAAGTCATTTGATTCTTACCTGACTCCTTAAAAAGAAGTTTACCCTTGTTTTTTGAATGCTGTCTGATGGTATGCTATGACTTTTGTAGATATGATAATTAAGTGAGAGAGTTCTATTTTTTTCCTATCATGACAGGCTAATTGTAAGACTGAAGCTTTATTTCCCTTGAAATGTCCATCATAATCTTTAAAATATTATTTTTTGAAAGCTGTCTTCTTTGAATACCTTTGCAAGTCAACTTCATTTTTATCCTAAATGCTTTTGGCCCTTATTCTTAAATCATACAAATAGGTATCCTAGTATTTCATTTTGGAATGTGGGAGTCATGAGCACCTAATGTCTTAGAGTCTCAGGCAAAGTTTATTCCATTTTTGGCATCGTGGTCCATAGATTGGGTACAAAACTCAAGTTAGGATTAAACTGGGTTTTATAGCCTGGTAAACCGAAACCAAACCCATTAACTACAAGTCGATTCTGACTTAAGGCAACCTCAGGGGTTACAGAGTCAAGCAGCAGCATAGAGACCTGGAAGAAAGTCCATTTTCTCCCATACGCTGGTACTTCTTGCTATTGTGGAATGAATGTGCCTGAGTTTCCCTTCTCACTCTAGTTGGGTTTGGACTCTGATCTCTCCTGGTACAATGGAAGCAGGATCACATTATCTAATAAGCTAAGTAAGCACAGGCTTACTTGAGTTTACTTACTAATCTCTAGTAAATGATTTCACTTTTTTTCCCACCACATCAATGATTCGGCTTCTAGGTATGACTGGCATCTGTCTCTCTCCCAACCCCACAGCATGTTCCTACAAAAACACTTTCAAATTTGCAGTCCCTGACAGGAACTAAGTACTCAGTAAACCAGTGAAAAACATGTGAACTATTCACTACAGATTAGTAAGTGAGCACAAATAAGCCTGTGCTTACTTTGCTTATTGGATAACTCACCTTTGAATGGAAGGGTGTCTCCAATGTCTCCATTTCCTTTGGGAGGTTGTAGGAGACAATTGTCCCAGTGTCACCATGTGTGCTTCCTGAGAAGAAATTGAATTCTGGGAACAAAAGCAAGTCAGCATTAATCTCATTTTACAAACGAGATCTAGCAGTAGTGCCAGGTGCTAATTAGGTTCCAGCCTCTCTAATTCTTTCTCCTTCCCATCACTGGAGCTCAGATGGTTCCTACCAATAGCACTCCCTGCCCCCCACCCCCACCCGACCTCACTCCCTCTTGTGACCTCACCCCCACTCATGACTTGGCCCAATCCAGAGGGAGGCAGGTGATTTTCAAACAGCTTCAGCTCTGGGTTCCACTGAAGTGAGACTCCCTTGCTGAGACCTGATAGACTTCTATCTCTTCCCTGAGTCCCTGTGCCCTCCTTGTTCCCATATGCCCAGTTATTACCACTGGACCTTGATCATGGACTCTCCCAGTAAACTACCCAGAACTCTTGTCATTTTCAAAGGGATTCAACCAGAACTCCAGGAGAGACCCCATCTGCCTACCTCCAATTTGGGCCACATTTGTATTAGGGTTCCACCTCTGGTTATGATGTCTTCACAGTTCCCTGTATGTCCTCAATTCTCTCCCATTTCCAACACGGACCTGCTGTTATGCATGGTGGACACCACCCATGGTCACCAGTGCTCAGAGAGAAGTTCTAACATGCTACGTTCTGCTGGGTCCCAGGATCTGAGGACCTCTGTGTGAGGTGCTTATTGCAAGTATCTCCATGACTTCTCATCCATCCAAGCAACTAGCAGCTTCTTTTTCTATTTTATTAGTGTCTTAGGCTGACTTCTCAGAGAAGCAAAATCAGTGAAGTATATATGTGTAAAATACATAGAGAGATTCATTTCAAGGAAATGGCTCACACAATTGTGGAAATGGAGAAGTCTCAAATTTATGGGATAGCAGCAGGCTGGAAACTGTTACTGACTCATGTGGTTGTTGGAACTGATTAATCCAAAATCTGCAGGTCAGATGGCAGCCTGCTGCCTCATGGGCTTGTGAGAGTTCGCTGTTATACTTAACGTTTTGTGTCGATTTGAATGGGCTAGGACTCTCACAGTGTTACCAGTTCAGTAGTAGTAATTCCCCACTATGAGATCTAATATTATGTAATAACTTCCATGATGACATCTTTCATCAGCAGCCAATCAATTAAAAGGAAGTTGCCTTGGAGGTGTGGCATGCTTCCAACATATTGGAAATTCAGGCTAAGTTTGCTTGCTTTAGGTGGGTCTGGATCTAGCACCTGGCTCATCAGCTGATCTCTGGGTCTTTGGACTTGAGCCAGCAGTCTGTCATATTGCTCTTTGGTCCTGTGGGAGTCATCAATAGGTTGTTATCTTACCTGCCCAACCTGCCTATCTGCTGTCTGACTTCTCGACTTTGGTTCATCAGCTCCTGCAGCTACATGAGTCAGGACAAGTCTTAAGCCTGGTATCTGACCCACAGACTTGGAGCTTGCACACCTTTACAACCATGTAAGTCATTTCCTTTATATAATCCTTTCTCTTTATCTCTCTCTCTCTCTGTTGTTGTTGTCAGGTGCCATCGAGTCGGAACTGACTCATAGCGACCCCATGCACAGCAGAACGAAACAATGTCCGATCCTGGGCCA
>NW_006408522.1:7610627-7645489 GCF_000296735.1 Chrysochloris asiatica
CTGCATCATTCAATAATTTGCTCAGTGAATCTTTCAATAACGAAAGTCGAGGCTTGAATTTTTTCTTCAGTTCCCCCAGCTTGAGAAATGCTGACCATGTTCTTCCCTTTTGGTTTTCTAACTCTAAATCTTTGCATATTTTATTATAGTATTTGGCTTTATCTACTCGAGCTGATCTCTCTCTCTACACACACACACACACACACACACACACACACACATCTCATATGAGTTTCTAAAAGTGAGATTGTTGTTAGGTGTCATTCAGTCAATTTGGACTCGTAGTGATTCCATGTGACAGAGGAGGACTTCCTCCCAGGGTTTCCTAGGCTGTCGTTTTTATGGAAGCAGTTGGCCAGGTCTTTCTCACTTGAGACCACTAGGTAGATTTGAACTGCCACCTATTTGGTTAGCATCAGAGTGCTTAACCTCTGTGCCACCAGGGCTTCTTTAAGGTGGGGTAAGTAGCATAATGTGTGTGTGAAGAGAGAAAGAGACAGGCATATCATGTGTGTTCAGGTGGGTATCTACACCCTCATTCACATGGACTCTGGATCTTCTCGAAATCACCCCTCTCTCTGTGATGCTGGCCCATGGGAACCCCATAGGACTTAATTAGAAGGCCTGAATTCAGTTCTAGACTCTGTTGGATGCCACTGGGAAAGCTGTTTACATCCCCTGAGCTTTGATTTCCTTATCTTTGCAACAAAGATAAGTTCCTGCCTGGTAAGTTTGTGTGAGGATGATAAAAATAATACAAGGGCGCCTCAGAAAGTTCATGGAAAAATTCTGTTATCTTTTCATTCTATTTTTCCACGAACTGTTTTTTCTTTAATGCAAGGCCCTCCAAAACCTAACTCCAATATGTTTTTCTAATGTTCTGTCTCCTGCCACCCCTTCACAAACTCATAAAACAGCCTAAATCCACAGCAGTCACTGGTCCTTCCACATACACTTTTATTTTCCACTTCCAGCTTTTTGAGTGAGGGTAGGGTAATAGTAACAAGTTAAAATTAGAACTATGGCTAAGTCTAGGACTTTGTTTAGTGTTAGGGTTAAGGTTGTTGTTGTTGTTGTTAAGTGCCATCGAGTCGGGTCCGACCCATAGCGACCCTGTACAGGGTTAAGGTTAGGACTAAGAATATTGTTAGGATTAAGGATTGAGCTATGGGTAGGAGTGAGTCTTGGTCTAGTTTTATTTTTCGTTCTTTATCTTATTTTTCTTGAAATCTACTTGATTTCCTATTCATTTGTAAGTTCTGTAACTAAATTATTCCTTTTTTTTTTTTACTTTATTTTTTTTTTCTTGTTGCAAACTAATATCTCTGTTTCCTGTTTTAAGACTTGCGGGCTTGTTTACTTTGAATATTTCTGTATCTGTGTTGAGTTCTGGGTGTACTGTAATGTTAGTCTCAGGTTATGGGCTGTGGTTGGTTCTCTGTCTAAAGAACACCCTTTAGAATTTTTTGGAAAGTTGATCTGGTGTTTGCAAATTCTATTAATTCCTGTTTATTTGAAAATGCCCTATTTTGGCTGTCATATTTGATGGGCAATTTTACTAGGTATATGAGTATTGGGTGGGAATTTATTTCTTTCAGAGTTTTATATATGCCACCCACTGATTGCTTTCTACCACTCATCTGTCAGTTTTACTGTGATGGGATGTGTGTAGTTGTGATTCTGGAAGCTATGCCACCTGTGTTTTAAATATCAATAAGGGCATCGATGATGGACAGCTTTCAATGGAGCGTCCAGACTAAGATAGACTAGGATAAAGGAGAAGCAGATCACTTCATTGGAAGGCAATCAAAATTTGGATGGTGTCACTGCCGATTCATCCAAAAGAAGGTCTTCCTCTTTTTCACTGGCTTTCCACTTTACCTATCATGAAATCCTTATCCAGGGACTGGTTCCTCCTGACAATATGGCCACAGTATGAGAGATACAATCTTGCCATCCTGACATCCAAGGAGCATTCTGGCTGTACTTCTTCCAACACAGGTTTGTTTGTTATTCTAGGAGCCATGGCTCTTTTAATATTCTCCTCTAACACCATAACTCAAATGCATCAATTCTTCTAAGGTCTTCCTTATTCACTGTTCACTGTTCAACTTTCACAAGCTTATGAGGACATTGAAAATACCATAGCTTGGATTAGGTGCATTTTAATCCTTACAATGACATCTTTGCTATTCGACACTTTAAATAGGTTTTGTGCAGCAAATTTGCCTAATGCAGTACATCATTTGGTTTCTTGACTGCTGCTTCCATGAATATTGATGGTAGATCAAAGCAAAATAAAATCTTTGAGAACTTCAATCTTTCTGCATCTATCATGATGGTATTATTAGTGGTGAGGATTTTTGTTTTCTTTGCATTGAGGTGCAACCCATACTGAAGGCTGTGGTCTTCGCTCTTCATCATTAAGTATTTTAAATCCTCTTCATTTTAAGCAAGCAAGGTTGTATCATCTGCATATCATAGGTTGTTCATGAGTCTTCCTCCAATCCTGATGCCATGTTTTTCATATAAACCAGCTTAGATGATTTTCTCAGCATACAGAATGAATAAATATGGTGAAAGAATATATTATGGCATACATCTTTCTCCATTTTAAACCATTCAGTGTCCGCTTGTTCTGTCCTAATGACTGCCTCTTGGTTTATGTACAGGTACCTCATGAGTACAATTAAGTACTCCAGAATACTCACTCATCATAATGTTGTCCATAACTTGTCATGATTCACACAGTTGAAAGGCTTTTCATAGCAAATAAAGCACAGGTAAGCATCTTTCTGGCATTCTATGCTTTCCAAGGTCCATCTGATGTCAGCAATGATATCCCTCATTCCATGTCCTCATCTGAGTCTGGCTTGAGCCTCTGGAATTTGCTGTCAGTGTACGGTTGCAGACATTTAAAAATTATCTTTAGTAATATTTTACTTGCTTGTAATATTAATGATATTGTTTGATGATGTCTACATTCTGTTGGATCACCTCTCTTTGGAATGGGCACAAATTTGAATCTCTTCTAATCAGCTGGCCAGAGAGCTGTCTTCCAAATTTCTTGGTATAGTTGAGAGAGTGTCTTTAGTGCTGCCTTCAGTGCACCTTGGATTTCTTCTCTCGGTACAATTGGTTCTTGATCATATGCTAACTCTTGAAATGGTTGAACATCAACCATGTCTTATGGTACAGTGACTCTGTGTATTCCTTCCATCTTCTTTTAATGCTTTTTGCATCATTCAACATTTTGTTCAGGTTGTTGTTGTTGTTATTAAGTGTCATCAAGTCAGTTCTGACCCATAATGATCCTGTATAGGGTTTTCAAGGAGCGGCTGGTGAGCTTGAACTGCGGATCTTGCAGTTCAAACCAACTTTGCAGTCCAGCATATTCACCCAGTGCTACACCAGGATTCCATTTTGCCCATGTTGTTGTTGTAAAGTGCTGTTGAGTTGGTTGTGACCCGTAGCGACCCTATATAGCATTTCCGAGGAGCAGCTGGTGAGCTTGAACCTCTAGCCTTGCAGTTCAAATGGCTTTGCAGTCTGGCGCATTAACCCACAGCACCACACAAGAACTCTATTTTGCCCTCAATTGGAGTCTTGAATTTTTTTCTTCAGTTCTTTCTGCTTGAGAAATGCCAAACGTGTTTTTCTCTTTTGGTTTTCTAACTCCAGATCTTTGCAAATTTCATTACAATATTTGACTTTGTCTTTTTGAGCTACCCTTTGAAATTTTCTGTTCAGCTCTTTTGCTTCTTCATTTTTTCCAATTTCGTTAACGTATCTACACTGGGAAGCAAGTTTCAAGGTCTAACATCCATTTGGATCTTTTCTCTTTCTTTGATCTTTCCATTCTAATGTTAATGACCTTGTTTGTATTCCCTTCTTGTGTGATGCTCTTTGATGCCATACCACAGCTTTAGTCACTAGTGTCTATTGCATCAAATCTGTTCTTGATATGAGCTCTAAATTTAGGTAGGCTATGTCCAAGGTCATACTTTAGCTCTCCTAAACTTCTTTTAATTTCCTTCACCTTCAGTCTGAACTTGAATATACGTAATTGATGCTCTGTTCCTCAGTCTGCCCCTGGCCTTGTTTTGGCTGATGATGTGGAGTGTTTTCACTCTCTCTTTCCACAGATGTAGTCAATTTGATTTCTTTGTGTTCCATATGGTAAAGTTCTCGTGTATAATTGTTTTTTTTATGTTGTTTTAGAAAGGAATTTGCAATGAATACATCACTGGCCTAGCACAATTCTATCATGCAATCTCCAGCATCATTTCTATCACCAAGGCCATATTTTCCATCTACTGATCCTTCTTCTTTGTTTCCAACCTTTGCATTCTAATCAACAGTAATTATCAATACATCTTAATTGCATGTTTGATAATTTTCAGACTGAAGTATTTGGTAGAATTCTTCCATTTCATCTTCACTGGCTTAATGGTTGGTTCGTAAATTTGAATAATAGTGGATAATAATTGGTCTTCCTTGCAGTCTTATGGATATTATTATATCACAGACAGTATTGTATTTCAAGATAGATCTTGAAATGTCCTTTATAGCAATTAATGTGATGCCATTCCTCTTCAATTTGTTATTTCCAGCATAGTAAATCATGTGATTGTCAGATTCAAAATGGCCAATACTATTTTTGACAACTTCTAATTTTCCTAGATTTAGATCTCATACACTCCATATTCCAAGTATTAATGGATGTTTGCACTTGTTCCTCCTCATTTTGAGTTGTGTCCCATCAGCAAATGACAGTCCTGAAAGCTTTACTCCATCTGTGTCATCACAGATGGAGGCATATCTTCCCCAGTAATATTTTGATGACTTCCAACCTGAGGGACTCATCTTTTGACACTATATTTGACAATATTCTGGTGCTAGACATTATGTTTTAATATTCAATATTCTGGTACTTCACTGCTATTCATAAGGTTTTCAGTGGCTAACCATTCAGAAATAGTCTGTCCCGCCTTCTGAGTCTGTTGTAGTCTGGAAGCTCAGTTGAAATGTGTTCACCATTAACATTCAAAATACCAGTGACATAGCTTTCAGCATCACATAAACATGCAAGCCACCACAGTGTGATAAACTGATAGAGAAGTGGTGGCTCTTGAGCATAGAGAAGCTAAAGTGAGTGGAAGAAATGGGGAAGTAAAAGAGCTGAACAGAAAATTCTAAAGAATAGCTCAAGAAGACAAAGTCAAATATAATGAATGTGCAATGACCTGGAGTTAGAAAACCAAAAAGGAAGAACACATTTACCATTTCACAAGCTGAAAGAGCTGAAGAAGGAAAAAAGTAAGGTTTGTGTTGCAATATTGAATGATTCTATGAGAACCCTGTAGCTTAATGGATTAAAGGTTGGGCTGCTAACCACAAGGTCAGCAATTCGAGTCTACCAGCTGCTCCATGGTGGAAGGATGAGGCTTTCTGCTCCTGCAATGATAAGAACTGGACTGTGAACCACAAGGTCTATATTTCAAGCCCTCCAGCCTCTCCTGGGGTGGCGCTGTGGACTAATGTGTCACACTACAAAGTCCTTTGAACTGCAAGGTCAATGGTTCAAGGTCACCAGCTACTCCTCGGAAACCCTATACAGGATCTGTATGGGTCAGAATCAACTCGACAGCACTTACCAACAACAACAACAGCCTCTCCAAGGGAGAGAGATGAGCTTTCTGCTTCTGAGAAGACGCAAAGGCTCGAAAACCCTATATGGGGTGGCTATGAGTCAGAACGAACTCCATGGTGCTTAAAACAACAATGGTAAAAATATTGAATGATGCTGGAAACATTAAAAGATGATGGAATCAGAGTCACTGTGCCAGAAAGAATTGGTCCATGTTCAATAATTTCAAGAGATGTCCCATGATCATGAACCAATGGTATTGAAGGAAGAAGTCCAGTCATCATTGATGGCATTAGCAAAAACAGGGTTCCAGGAATTAACAGAATACAAATAGAAGTGTTTCAACAAACCGATGTTTGTAGAGGTTCTCACTCGTCTATGTCAAAAAATTTGGAAGACAGCTCCCTGGCTAACCAATTGTAAGAGATCCATATTGGTGTCCATTCCAAAGAAATGTAAAAATCATCAAACAACATCATTAATATCACATGCACGTAAAATTTTACCAAAGATAATCCTAAAATGATTGCAGCACTACATCAACATGGAACTATCAGAAATTCAAGCCATATTCAAATGAGGACATAGAACAAAGATATCATTGCTGACTTCAAATGAATCTTAGCTGAAAACAGAGAATACCAGAAAGATATTTACTTGTGCCTTACTGACAATGCAAAGATATTCAAGTCTGTGCACAATAGCATAAAGTTTGAATAACATTGGGAAGAAGGGATATTCCAGGACACTTAATTGTGCTCATGAGGAGCCTGTACATAGAGACATTTGTTCAAACATAACAAAGAGATACTGAATGGTTTAAAATCAGGAAAGATGTGTGTCAGGACTGTATCATTTCACCATACTTATTCAATCTATATGCTGAGCAAATACTCTGAGAAACTGGATTATAGGAAGAAGAATGTGGCATCAGAATCGGATATGCAGATGACACAACCTTGCTTGCTGGCAGTGAAGAGGACTTAAATTACTTATTGATAAAGATAAAAGACCACAGCCTTCAATATGAAGAAAATGAAAATCTTTACAACTGGACCAATAATTAACATCATGATAAGTAAAGGAAAGTTTGGCATGGTCAAAGACTTCAATTTGTTTGGACCCATAATCAACCTTCATGGAAGCAGCTGTCAATAAATCAAAGGATGCATTTCAATAGGCAAATCTGATTCAAAATGTTCAAGAGCAAAGATATCAGTTTGAAGACTAAAGTGCACTTGACCCAAGCCATGATATTTTCAATTGTTTCATATGCATGTGAAAGTTGGACAATGAATAAGGAAAGATTGGAGAAGAACCAGTGCATTTGAATTATGGTATTGGAGGAGAATATTGAAAGCATCATGGACTGCCAGAAGAACAAACAAATCTGTGTTGGAAGAAGTACAGCCAGATGCTCCTTAGAAGCCAGGATGCTGAGACTTCATCTGTTGTATTTTGGACATATTATCATGAGGGACAAGTCACTAGAGAAGGACATTACGGAAAGTCAGTGAAAAAAGAGGAAGACCCCCAACAAGATGAATTGACACAGTGGCAACAACAATGGGCTCAAACACGACAACAATTGTGGGGATGACCCAGGATCAGGCAGGGTTTGGTTCTGTTGTGTATAGGGTTGCTATGAGTCAGAACTGTACCTAACAACAACTGTCTTCTTGCCTGTGTGATTTCTGCTGAGAAATCATGGCTTTGTCTTATCAGTTCTGTTTTGGAGGAGACTTTTCATTTTTTCTGAGCTGCCTTTAGGATTCTTTCCCTGTCTTCGGTTTTGAAAAGTTTGATTATAGTATGTCTGTTTTTCCTTTGGAGTATATCCTGTTTGGAGTTCATTCAACTTCTTGAATGGCTATATTTTCATTTTTCATAATGTTAGGGAAGTTTTCTCCAACAACCCTTGGACCATTTTCTTTCTGTCTTTTGTCTCTTCCTTTTCTGAAATTCCATTCACACATAAGCTATTCATCTTGATAGTGCCCCAGATAAATTGTAGCTTTCTCTGGCTTAAATTAAAAAAAAAATTATTGTTCCTCTGTTATTGTTATTAAGTGCCATGGAGTCAATTCTGACTCAGTGACTTTGTATAGAATTTCCAAGGATCAGCTGGTAAGCTTGAACCGCTAAATTTGCGGTTCAAATTGATCTTGTGGTCCAGTGCTTATCCTACTGCATTGTTTCTCTAGCAGACAAATGTTGAGAAATTTGCCTTCAAGTTCAGTAATTTGGACTTTCATTGATTATATTCTACTTCTTTGCCCTTTTAATGTACTTACTATCTGTTTCTGAAATCTTAGTGTTAATCTTCTGGTTTCTTAAATGCTGTTTTTGTATGGTTTCCATTTTTTCATTTATTTTCTCAGTGTGTTCTTATAGTGTTTTCCTGACTTCTTCTGAAGATTTTTCTATGTTCTCCTTGTTTTCCTCAATCTTTCTTTCAGTCTCCTTCTTTCAAATTCTTTACCCATTAGTTCTGATATCATTTCCGGCATTATATTTTCTGATTCTGTATTTTGGTCACTTGTTTGAGACACTCTGTCTTGCTTCTTCCTGTAAATTGAAACTGTCAGTTTAACCCCAAGACATTGCGGTGTCATTGTATTTATATTTAATTAATGCTTGTGTCTTGGTGTCTTGTCAGGCGCTCACTGCCTGTTCCTTGTTGGATTTGATAGAGACTGAAAGTGTGAACACAGTTCTCTGTTTACTGTTTGTGTAGCAGAGATCAGGGAGGGGTCATGCACCTCCAGAAGCAGGGATGGCACGCCTGGTGACTGATCCCAGGTTTTATAAGGGCACCGGGGGGCCCTGATCCTTCAGTGGAGGGCCCTTGTCTTTCCTGACCAAGATTGATAAGGTTGGACAGACAGAGTTTCACATGGGCAAAAGATTTAAAGATTTATTGAAAGGAAAAGTTCTGGCTAGAAGAGAGGAGAAGGGATTTACGATAGTAGCCCTTGTCTCCCAAGTCTTTGCTTGGTTAGGGTATTTACTGGATTCTTGGGCAGTGAAGTCAGGAACAGCTTTCCTCTTTAATTGGAATTCTTGTTGGGAAAGAGGCGAGGAAGTGGAGTGGCTAGGATAATGAAATGGGTGCACAGTAAAAGAGTTCAGAGTGGAGTTGTTCTGTCCAAGGTGGAGTCAGTGTGAGGTGTCTGGGAGACACTAAAAGGACAAATTATTGGTGGCATAAATGTGTTCAGTCTCAGGACTGTAGTTCAAATCTCAGGATGGGTTTGAAGTGCTTGGCTGCTTTCAGTGGGAGGTCATCCTAGAGACACTGCTGCCTGTTTCAAGAGCTGGTCTGCAGCTGGTCACTTCTGTAAGGCACTTCTAAGGAGGTTTATTGGGCCCATAAAACTTTCTTATCTCATTCTTTCCAGGATCCGACTACTCAATTGTGTGCACCAAGCTCGTCCTACACAATTTTATAATTGCCTGAGCAAAAGAAGCAGGAGGGTAGGCACAGTCATAATACTGTATTTAGTAAGTAGCCCGGGTTTTCATTCTGTTTTCTGAACCCTCTTTCCTACCTGCCTCACAGGTAGAGCAGAGACTGTGCAGGAGAAGGCTGGAACTGGACTGCTCCCTGAAGGGCCTGGAACAAAGGAGATCCACACCCTCCAGCCCCTCACTGCTAATCTCCAGAAATGGCGTGACTGCAGGCCACTGGGTTGACAACCAACAACCACACACAAAAGCTCAAGATGACTGCACCTCTCCATGCCAACTCACAGTTCACCAGTTTTCCTCTGTCACTCCTCCTGTTTAGCTTCCTCTTCCAGGGGGCACACAGTGCATTTCTCTGTCCTGTCCTCTGAAACTCAGTGCTCTTGGACCATCTGTATTGCTTTCACTCGACCTCCCTTGTCTTTGTTGCAGAGGGTCTGCTCAGTGCGTCTGCCTGCTCCGCCATCTTGCCTTTCCATGAACATCTTGAAGTACCCTCATGTATATGAAAATTCTGAAGCATTAGACACATGTGACTTACAGTGACTTCATCCAAAGTTGGTTTATTCAGAGTTAAATGCCCCTGACTCTTGGAGTAGTCTGAAGAGCCCTGCCCACCTGCTCCTGTGTCTCCTCCCCAGCTCTATGCCCTGCACCCCTTCACCCCAACCACTGGAGAACCCGCCCCGCCCTGCTGATCAAGTTCCAGGGGATGTTGGCTGCTGCTGGGAAACCCAGAGGAGGCAATGAAGAAAAAAAGGGCAGCGAGCCAGGAAAAATAGGAAGTTGGTCCATTTAGAAGATGATGGGGACTTTTTCCCTTTTTTTTTGGATGGGAGATAAGAGTGTTTTTGTTAGTTTAAGGGAAGCAGATTGCTGGCAGTGGTGATGTGGCCTGACCTTGTTTGTGGATGACTCCAGACTTTGAAACCTGGGCCAGTGTTGGCACCAAGTGAAACTGAAGTGTTTTTAACACAGAGGAAAATCCCCAAAGTCTTCTGATTATGGCTGAGGTGCTAAAGTCTGTAAAGGGAACAAACACTCAGGCCAGATGCTAGCCACTCGGGGAGGCCACGGGGATACTGCAGAAGCATTGTGACTTCTGCTGAGAGAAACCATGAGGCTGTGGTCATTCCATGGTAGGATTCTTGCCTTCCATGTGGTAGACTTGGGTTTGATTCTTGTCTGTCAGCAGGAGCTTGCATGCTTCTATGATGCCGAACAGGGTTCAGCTGAGCCTTCAGACTAAGCTGGACCAAAAAGAAACACTCAGCAATCTGCTTCCAAAGGCCAGCCAGCAAAAACCCTGTGTGGTCCTGTGGTCTGAGCTGTAATGGTGTAGGATGACCAAGCAGTGTATTGTTTCATTTGTTGTGCATGGGGTCGCCACGAGTCCGGGGCTGACTGGATGACAGTTAACAAGAAAGATAAAACCAGCAGGGAGTCTTGAGCATGCCAAGGTGGAGGTCACTTTTCCTCTGTGCTCTGGAGTATGGTAGATGATCAGGGCAACAGAAGAGGGTTTCCCTCAGCCCCAAGACCTAGAGGGTGGATTCCTCAACATAAGTGACTTCACTTATTTTGGGTTTTTAAAAGTTTTTATTGTGATTTGAGTGAAAGTTTACAGGGCAGATCATCAGTTTTACATTCAACAAATCATGTACTTTGTTTCATTACAATGATTATAATCCCCTCCATGTGCCATCAGTTAACAGTATTTCTCTCTATTCATTTTAGCTTTTTTTTTTTAAACACTCAGGCATCTATAATAATTTAAACCACCAAAGGGCATATTCTGCAAGTCTGCCTCCTGGCTGCCACCTCTCAGTCCCTCTCTTTCCATGAATCTAGAGTTCTCATCTGCTCCCCCTCTCCATGTCCCCATCTCTGCCTCCATCTCTGGTGTCGCTGCTTCTCTGGATAAGGGAAGAAGTCTTCACATTAAAGAGCAAGCCTATCCCCTCAGTATACAGGGTTGATTGTTGTTGTTAAGTGCTGTTGAGTTGGCTCCAACACATAGCAACTCTGTATAGGGTTTCCAAGGAGCAGCTGTGGAGCTTCAACCACCAACCTTGCATTTCAAATGGCTTTGCAGTCTGGCACATTAACCCATGGTGCCACACCACGACTGATGTTCTCCCACTCACCCTGTAGTATTTTGTTTCATTACAGTGATTATAATACCCTCCATGAATCATCATTTAACAGTATTTGCTTCTATTCCCTCTGGGTGTTGTTTTTTTGTTTGTTTTTGTTTTTTAATGTACACAAAAACACTCAGAAATACATAATCATTTAAACAACCAAAGAGCACATTCTGCAAGCCTGCCTCCTGGGTGCCAGCACACAGGCTTTCTCTTTCCATGAGTCTAGAGTCCTCAGCTGCTCTCTCTCTCCATGTCATCTCTGCCTCCATCTCTGGTGTCGCTACTTCTCTGGTTAGGGTCCCCCATTCCACTCATGATCTTCTTCCTTGATGGTCCTAGAGTCCTCTGTTCCTAGAATGTAAGATTAACTACTCCCCCGATTTTGTTACAAAACTTCTACCTTTACAATTGTGACAATCACAATTAGTCATGATAACAATTATTCACTATTGAATCATAAGAATCTTATCCCCATTTCCTTTCACCAGGCCCATCTAGACAAGATGAAAGGATTCTACCTTCCCCGGCACACTCTGAAACTAAACCCTTTCTTGAAAACTTGTAAGCCAGTAGCTTCATGCCTTTCTCGCCCCCTGCACCACCATTTTAGGTAGCCAATGTCTAAGTCACCTGTCCCTATCAACCCTATGTACTGAGGGGATAATGACCATAGTCTTTTGGGACAACTTGGACAATAGGTCTAATATAATACATAAAGTTTATATTATAATTCTAGTTTGGTGAGTAATGTTGAGGTTCTTAAAAAGTCAGTGAATGGCTATGTAAGATACAGCTATTGATTTCTATGCATCTGGAGTAAACGAGAAAGATGAAAGCCAAAGACTCATAGAAGAAATTAGTTCACATGACTAATAGTCTACAGCAATCATGACTTCATCCATGTATTTAAAAACTTTAAACAAAAAAACTTATCTATACCAAGAAATTTGGAAGACAGCTACCTGGCTAACTGGAAAAAACCCATATTTGTATCCATTCCAAAGAGAGGTGACCCAATGGAATGTGGAAATCATCAGACAATGTCACTAATATCACATGCAGGTAAAATTGTACTAAAGATGGCTGCAACCAACATCAACAGGGAACTGTCAGGTGTAAAAGCTATGTTTAGACATGGCACATGGATATCATTGCTGACATCAGATGGACCTTGGTTGAAAGAAGAAAATACCCGAAAGATGTTTACCAGTGCTTTTTTGACTTTACAACAGCTTTCAATTATGTGGATCATGACAAACTAGGGATAACATTGCAAAGAATGAATATTCCAGAATAATTCATTGTGCTCATGAGGAACCTGTATATATTCCAAGAGGCAGTTGTTCAAACCAAACAAGAGAATGCTGAATGATTTAAAATCAGGAAAGTTGTGCTCCATGGTTGTATTCTTTTATCATACTTATTCAATTTGTATGCTGAGCAAATAATCTGAGAAATTGAATTATATGAAGAAGAATGTGACATCAGGATTGGAGGAAGACTCATTAACAACCTGCAATGTGCAGATGATATAACCTTGCTTGCTGAAAGTGAAGAGGACTTAAAATACGTACTGATGAAGATCAAAGACCACAGCCTTTGGTATGGGTTTCACCTCATTGTAAAGCAAACAAAAATCCTCACCACTGAACCTATAAACAACATCCTTATCAACGGACAAAAGATTGAAGTTGTCAAAAGATTGATAGCTAGACCCACTATCAGCACCCATGGAAGCAGCAGTCAAGAAATCGAACGATATATTACATTAGCCAAATCTGCTCCATAAGACCTTTTCAAAGTGTTCATGAGCAGAGATGGCAGTTTGAGAACTAAGGTGGGCCTGACCCTAGCCATGGTATTTTCATATGTACATGAAAGTTGGACAATGAATAAGGAATACCATAGAATTGATGCTTTTGAGTTATGGTGTTGGAAAAGAGTATTAAAAGTCCCATGGTCTACCAGAAGAATAAGCAAATATGTGTTGGAAGAAATACAGTCAGAATGCCCCTTAGAAACCAGAACAGAGAGTTGTTATCTCTCATACTTTGGACATATAATCAGGAGGGACCATCTCTATAGAAGCATATCATGCTTGGTAAAGTGGAGGGTCAGCGAAAAAGAGGAAGACCCCAAGAAGATGGACTGGCACAGTGGCAGCAGCAATGGGCTCAAATGAGCAATGATTGTGAGGTTGATGTAGGACCTGGTAGTGTTTCATTCTGTTGTGCATGTTGTTGTTAGGTGCCATCAAGTCGGTACTGACTCATAGTGACCTTATGCACAGCAGAAGGAAACACTGCCTGATCCTGGGTCAACCTCACTACTGTTGCCACATTTGAGCCCATTGATGCTGCCACTTGGCCAATCCATCTCGTTGGGGTTCTTCCTCTTTTCCTCTGACCCTCCACCTTACCAAAAATGCTATCCTTCTCCAGCGACTGCTCCCTCCTGACAATATGTCTGAAGTATGAGAGACGAAGTTTGACTATCTTGGCCTCCAAGGAGAACTCTGGCTGCACTTCTTCCAAAACAGATCTATTGGTTCTTCTGGCAGCCCGTGGCACTTTCATATTCTCTTCCAACACCATAACTCAAATGCATCAATTCTTCTATGGTCTTCCTTGTTTACTGTTGTGCATAAGGTCATTGTAAGTCAGAACTGACTCCACAACTCCTAACAACGATGTTGTTGTTGTTGTCAGGTGCCATAGAGTTGGAACTTTTAGTATTCTCCTCCAATATCACAACTCTAAGGCATCAATTCTTCTAAGATCTTCCTTATTCACCATCCAGCTTTCGCATCCATATGAGGTTATTGAAAATACCATGGCTTGGGTCAGGCGTACCTTAGTCTTCAAAGTGATATCTTTGCTCTTCAACACTTTAAAAAGTTCCTAACAACAATAGCAACTGCTCAATCACTGAGGATCTTGGCCCAGTCAAGTTGACACAAAACTGTAACTATCACACCCACCAATTGTATCCTTAGCTAGATAGATTGATAAGCCCCCTAAAGGTGTGGCACATCTTCTTCCCATCAGGGGAGAGAACATTTGCATGGCACTTCATTGCGTACTTAGCACAGCTGGAGAGCAGGTTATTGCTAAGTTAAGCACTTCCTTATAAATTAAGCTAATCTGGGTGTAACAGTAATTACTACCATAAGTGCCCAGAAAGCTCACTTCGCTACTCCAATCAGTCAATTAATCTTACATATGGGTTCACATTTACATCATTATAATAAAATTGTTTATATGTGAAGCCAAAGATCATTCTAATGTTTTTCTGGTGACCCTCTGAAGCAGGTCCTAATGTATGGAGCATTAAGCTAGTAAATCCCCGGATCAAAAAGGAAGTGCCTAAATTTCTTCTGGCTATATCATTACATACACATACAAATAAACCAGGAATACATTATCATTATAAAAGGATAGTCAATTGTCTTAATAAAATTTAGTAAGTATTACCCATCTTTCTACTAATGATTAAAAAAATATAACCTTCATTATAAACCTTAAGGTGTTCTGACAGTATAGTGGATTATGAGCTAAGCTGCTAACCAAAAGGTTAGCAGTTTGAATCTACCAGTCACTCTACAGGAGAAGGGTGAAGCTTTTTGCTCCTGTAAAGATTTACAACCTCCAAAACCCTATACAGGGTTACTATGACTCCACAGCACATAATTACCACCATCATAAACCTTGTTTTCAAATATATAAAGCTCAGTTATTTTTTAGGTTCTTTGATCTCTAATTCTAGTTCAAGATCACTACCATATCTTTTTATTGACATTGTGTTTTAAATTTTGGTAGGGTAAACCAGTTAAACCAGTTGCCTTGGAGTCACTCTGACCTGAGCACCATGTGTGTTAGAGTTGAACTGTGTTTCATAGGATTTTTAATGGCAGAAGTACATTGCCAGGCCCATCTTCCAAGGATCCTCTGGGTAAACTTGAATCTCCAAACTCTTGGTTAGCAGCTGAGCACATCAACTGTTTGCATCACCCAGTAACTTTAGCATTCTTCTTTAGCAAAAATATTTTGAATGTGGCACTATTGTACACATTCTTGTCTTTCCTGTGAACTTTATGTCAGCTTCTTATTTTCTTTTAAGTATCTTTTTGGAGTTAGTCTAGGGTCACTGACTACAAAACAGGAAAGAAGAGATAAGCTTTTTAGTATCCCGATATTGGGGAATAACTTGATAGCCACAGGACTTCTGGTGTGGTGGTATAGGATCAGCATTGGGCTGCAAACCACAAGGTTAGCAGTTTAAACCCACCAGGTATTCCTTGGAAACCTATATATGGTCGCTATGAGTCAGAACTGACTTGATGGCATTTAACAATGACGAGATAGCTATATAAAGATAAAATGATATCAATTTTTTCACTGTTTATTACGATGCTTTCAAAATGGAAGAGAGATTTAATGTAAAAATAAAACCACACTAGGACTTGAAAAAACAAACAAAACAGCCCAACAATCTATAGTTGAATGCCTAACTTAAGAAGGTGGAGAGCTTTCCTGATGATTACTCAAAATCTAGACACAACAAAAGAGAAGACTGATAAATTTGACTACACTTACTTTTTTTCATGAGAAAAACAAAAGAAAAATCCACAAATGACAAACTGGGAAAAATATTAGCAACCCGTTTCTCAGGTATAGGATGATATCTTTTAATTTATCTAAAAATTCTAAAAATGAAGAAACAATCAGAAGTCCTATAGAAAAATAAGCAAGAGATGTTCATTGATGAAATAAAAGCTGTAAATGGGGATCTACCCAGAGGAAGGGGGATAAAGGTTGTTACAGGGAGGAGACTGTAATCATTGAGATGAAACAAGGTTTATGGTTTGCTGAGTGCAGAATTGATGATCTTGTTTGTAAACCTTCACCCAATTCAAAATAAAAAGTTAAATACATACACACAAAGCAAGAGATAAGACATAGTGATGAGGTGCAGCTTAAAATTACTGTCAAATGCCAACTCACTAAATATGACCAACACAAGGCATCTGAAGATAAAACACAGTTGAGTATAATGCTTCATCAGAGCTTTGGTTGTGTCTCAAAGTGGAGAAAGCAGGGTGAGATTTTATTAAACATTTGAAGGTTAAAGTTGAGTGCTTCAATGTGGAGCTGTAAGGGCATGAATGGGATGAGGAGGGAGGCTTGGTTAAAATTAGGGAAGGATCAGTGGTTGTTCAGTAATAGAATTCTCCACTTCTGATGTGGTGTTCTGGTGTGGTGCTGTGGGGTAATGCGCTAGACTGCAAAGTCGGTTTGAACCTCAAGTAGGCGGTTCAAGCTCACCAGCTGTTCCTCAAAAGGAGGGTGGCTATGGGCCTGAACTGACTTGACAGCACTTAGCAACAACGAGAACAATTGGAAGATTCCGGATCTGTTCCTGGCTAGTGCATTGCATGAGCAGCCACCACCTGCTCCTCAGGTAAGGTTTACATATGACTATGATTCAGAATAAGATTAACTAGAAAGAAGGATCTGGTGCTCTACTTCTGCCAACCAACCAGTGAAAAGCCATATGGATCACAACAGTCTGAATAAACTGATCGTGGGGGTGGTACAGGGGTAAGCAACATTTCAGTGCATGGGATACCATGAGTTGGGTGTCGAATTAACAGAATATAAAAACAACAGAATGGGAGAAAAAATGATTCAGGCTGAGAGTCTGGAAAAAGTAAGTGAGAGCTACTTGGGAATTGGGTTGCTGCTCTGTGTGCATTTTTGGAATATGACAAATGGCCTCGAAGAAGACAGAGCTGAAAATACCTTTTTTTTTTTTTTTAAATCGTGATGTTATTGTTCCAGTTGTGAGGATTTTTGGTTTCTTTTTTTAATGTTTTATTGTGAATTATTTGATAGTTTACATGGGAGAACATTAACTTTACAGTCATCCTATCGTATATTGTTTCATTGCCCTGATTACAATCCCCTCCATGCATCATCAACCAACCAAAGGGTATATATACCCTGCAAGCCTGCCCCTTGATCATCAGCACACAGCCCCCGTCCCTCTCTGGGTGTAGAGTCCCCAGCTGCTCCATCTCTCTACATCATTGTCTCTGCCTCCATCTCTGGCGTCACTGTTTCTCTGGGTAGGGTACCACACTCCACACTTCTTCCTTGATGGTCCCAGGGACCTGGACTGCAAAGTCAATCACTCCCCTCCTTTTGCTACAAAACATCCACCTTTACATTTCCAACCCTCACAGTCAGTCCCAATAGCAATTATTCACCATTGTGCCACATGAGTGCCATCCCCATCTCCTTTCATCAGCCCCACCCAGACAGATTGTATACTACTCAGTGGAGATTCTACCTTCCTCCGCACCCTCTGGTTCTAGGCTCCCTCTTGAAAGCTTGTAAGCCAGTCACTTCTTGCCTTTGTAGGCCCCCCATTTTGGGTAGCCAATGTCCAAGTTTCCCATCCCTGTCTACTCTGTGTATGGAGATGGTGGGAATGATCTTTGCTGTAAAGATTTGTTCCCTCTTTTGAGCTACTGCATCCATAGGTGTAGGCCAAGTTCTTCAAATTGTATCAGATTACTCTTTTTTTCCTCTTCTTTCTTCTAGTTGAGCTCTGACCATTCAGTCATTGAAGCCAAGATAAATGGGTATTATCTGCAAGTGTGAGTGTTCTTATGCATATGCCCTCTCTTCTTATCAGCTGGATGCTTCACTCTCCACTCTAGTCTTCTGTGGCTATGTCATTGACTCTGGGCTCAAGAGTCCCCACACTGCTGACCATCCAGGTCTCCTGCAAATATCTTTTTAGAAGGATGACTTTGAAGTTAGGGTTAGAGTCAAAATTCACTCATTAATTTATGCATTCTTTCATTCAGCATTTTTTTTTTTTTTTGCACCTGTCCTATGTACCAGGCACCAATGTGGCTCTAAAGGGAAATGAGGCACATTGGTCCTGCTTTCAACCCTAGAGGAACAGACAGATGAATATGTGTGGTTTTAGCAAGTGCAACAAGAAGGACCAGCATGCAGGTGTGCACGAAGTCCTATGGGAACTCAGAAGGAGTATCAGCTCCTGCTAGGAGGATGGAGAAGATGTCATACATAGCACCTCTAGGTTCCAAATGAGAAACTGAACAGACTTTGGTGAGGAGGAAGGGGATGCTAAACAGGGACATGAAAGGGGTACGGTAAGATCAGAGAATGGCAGAGAATGATGTGCATGTGTCAGATTGGGGAAGAAGGGAAGGGTGGTGGAAAGTTAGACTGGGTCTTGCTCATAAAGGGCTTGACCCTAAACTGGAAGGCTAGTCATCAAAAGGTGGAGTCAGAGCCCATGGACCTATACTCAGAGAGGTAGTTACTCTACCAACAGAGAGGGAAGGAGTCTTCACATCAAGTATCAATGCTATCCCCTCTGTATACAGGGTAGATAGTGACAGGCAACTGGCTACCTAAAATGAGGGGGCAATAAGGGCACAAAGTGACTGACTTATAAGTTTTCAAGAGAGAGTTTAGTTTAAGGTTAGTTATGGTTTAGTCTCGAGGTTGACAGGAGTCTATGGAATGTGGTCAAACTCAGCCCATATCTTCATTACTTTCTTTCCCTGACTTCCGCTCACATGTAGACTAACGCGGTCACCAGCGAGCTTACATGCCAGTTCCTGTGTTCCCTTTGGGTTTCAGTCTTGGAGGGACGTTTGTCCTGAAGGGACTTGATTGCTTACTTTGATAGTTCCCTGGCAAACAGCTTGCTTGCTCTTGTAATAGCCAAACAGACTGCCATTTTTGTTTTTCCTGCTGATCATTCTTTCAAGAAGTATCTTCTGATACCAAGTAGATAGATACTTCTGATACCAGCCACTCTGGGCTGGTCTGCTTGTCCTTTCAAGTGGGAAGGTCCCACCTCAGAAGGGTCTGGATGGGGCTTAGGATTCCACCTAAGGTCCTATACACTACAAAGGCTCCACAAGAAGCCTGTTTCACTAGGCAAGTTCTAGAACCCCTTTTAGGTATTCTAGTCAGTTATAGGCTGAAGATGGGCTTACAAGCTTTCTGTAATCATGTTTCCCAACATTCCTTTCTATCCCACTCAAGTGTATATTTTACAACAGTAGGCAAGAGAAACCAATATTCATAAGACAGTCAACCATCTTAACATTATTTCACCTCTTCAGACTATGCCTCAATCCCTGTATCACAGAGCCCTGTTGTTCCAAGGTTGAGCATACATCACTATTTACCTCTGTCCCATTTAGCCCGTGCAAACCTACCTAAATGTTCCCCTATCTACCTTGTTCTTCCATTCCCTTCCCGTTCTTGTGTATTGCCCTCCCCAACACCCGATCTGTGATGTGTCTACTCCCTAAACTGTGCCCTACCGTACCCTCCCTGCCACCCCGATAACAAATAATTTTTTTTTTCTTTCAGTACAGGTATTTTTTCTTAAGCATTAACAAAAATGGTATTATGCAATTTTTGTCCTTTTGTGATTGACTAATTTCACTCAGCATAATGTTCTCAAGGTTCATCCATGTTTATGGTGGCTTGCAGCTTCCTTGTTATTCTCAAGGTAGCATAATACTCCATTGTGTGTATGTACCACAGTTTGTTTATCCGTTCTTCCATTGATGGGCACTTAGGGAATGCCTTGTTTTAACCTATGGGGTTGGGGGCACATCTAAGGCCTCAGTGAAACAAGATGTGGTTGGGTCCCACACTCCACATATTGGTCAATTGAATTTGTGGACAGGATCCAATGTCACCATCTCTGGTAACTCATCATGTTGAGTTATGTGAAGCCTCTTCTTGTCACCTGAAAACTGGGCTCATGCCCTGGGCTATAAAGGCACGATGTGTCTGGCTTACAAGCCTTCATGAATGTGCTTAGTTTCAGAATGAGGGAGGTAATGTAGAATTCCTACTGAAGAGTTTTCCTCTTTTCCAAATGGATCTGGTGAAAAGAGAAGGGGGTGATGGGAATAGGATTTTATGATTCAATTGTGAGTAATTGTTAGCAGGATTCATTGCGATTGTCACACTGTAATTGTAGAATATGTGAAACTAAAAGGGAGTAGTTAATCTTTCAGTTCAGGAAGATGATCCCAGGACCATCAAGAAGGGAGAACATGAGTGGAGTGTGAGAACCTACCTAGAAAAGTGGCAACAGCAGAGACAGTGGCAGAGACAGTGACATGGAGAGACAGAGTAGCTGCAGACTCTAGGTCCATGGACTGAGAAAGGCTGTGCGCCTGTGGGCAGAAGGCTGGCTTGCAAAATGTGCCCTTAGGACATTTAATTGAATATATACATTTTGTTTTGTATGTGTACAACAAATATTTTTGCTTTGTTGATTTGTGAAAAATAAAATGTAAAAGGGAAGCCACAAGGAGGAAGTAGGATAACAGTAGTTGCAGGGAGGGGGTTGTAATCATTTAGATGAAACAAAGCCTATGATTCGTTGAATGTTAAGTGGATGCTCTTGTCTGTTAACCTACACACAATTCACAAAAAAAAGTTAACTAACACGAATAGCAACAACAAAAAAGAAGTTTAGAGCTTAAAAGGGCATTCTTTCTCTCTGAACTCAATGATGATTTCAGAATTCCCAACAATTAACATGACACAGTTGACTGGCTACAGATGCCAGACAAAAATCCAAGCTCTCATTGCTTACCATACCCAACACTATATGTTATTTACAGTTTTATATAATTTAAAGTCCTAACAATTAATGCTCTTTGAGCGACAAAGGAAAGGGACTAAGGAATTGGAAAAAAGAAACATATAGTAGGTCTAATGAACTACTGGAGTCCTGGTGTGGCATTGTGAGTCAATGTGCCAAACTGCAAAGCCATTTGGACTACAAGGTTGACAGTTCAAGCTCACCAGCTGTTCCTCAGAAACCCTATACAAGGTCACTATGGGTCAGAACTGACTCAATGGCACTTCACAACAACAATGAACTACTACTCCGTAAGCTACTACTTCCTTGTCCATGAGGTTAGAAAAATTGGATGGTACCTGGCTATCACTATTGAAAGTTTTGATCAAGGATGCAAAAGATGGAACTGGATTTAAAGGAGGAAAAATGTAGAAGAAAGTTTCAAATTCTAATGAATTTGAACCCATTTTGATATGGGGACCCCAAAATCTATTGTCCTGAGATAATCATTAAAACTTGAACCAAAACTGTTTTCTGAAATCATCTTTAAACTAAGCAGCAATTTAGACCAATTAGTAAAAAAGGTTTTCCTTGGACATTGGATCATTTTAAAGAATAATCTATATGAAATTAAGTTCATAACAATAACTACAGCATAGATAAAAAGTTCAAGGTGAAACAACATGGATTGAGGTGGCAAAGGAAGACACATTAGGAAGACTGTAACCAGTATCATTGAGCTATACCCAATGCCATTGCATTGTACATATAGAAATCATTGAATGGCTGGAGGTTTTGCGTATATTTTCAGTGGCCCACTCCTCTGCAAAAATAAAAAATGAACAAAGTTTTTTCTTTGAAATAAAAATGTGTGGATGAAGACAATGGGAAATAGATAGTCATTCCTGTTCATATTTTAACTCTTTTCAGTCTTGATTATTGGCCATGGTTTAACTAATGAGAAATTAAGCTGATTGCAAAAATCATACTTTCGGCACCAATTTCAACAGACTTTGTTCACTTATTCAACAAACATACCGTTAGTGTCAGCCTTGAACTAGGCACCATGCTAAGCCTAGATATGTTGTTGTTATTGTTAGGTGCCATTGAGTCAGCACCAACTCATAGCGACCTAATACACAACAGATCAAACACTGCCCAGCCCCATGCTAACCTCACAATCATTGCTAAGCCTGAGCCCATTGCTGTCACCACTGAGCTAATCCATCTCGTTGAGGGTCTTCCTCTTTTTCTCTTATCCTCCACTTTACCAAACATGAAATCCTTCCTTCTCCAGGGACTGGTCCCTCCTGATACTGTGTCAGAAGTATGAGAGACAAAGTATGGTCATGCTGGCTACCAAGGAACATTCTGGCTGTACTTCCAACACAGATTGGTTTGTTCTTTTGGCACTATATGGTACTTTTAATATTCTTCTCTAACACTGTAACTCAAATGCATTGATTCTTCTATGGTCTTCCTTATTCACTGTCCAACTTTCACATGTATATGAGGTGATTAAAAATATCATGGCTTGGGTCAGGTGCACCTTAGTCCTCAAACTGACATATTGGCTGTCAAACACTTTATTTTATTTTTAAAGTATTTATTTTGAATTGAGAGAAAGTTCACAGGGCAGATCATCAGTTTTACATTCAACAAATCATATACTTTGTTTCATTACAATGGTTATAATCTCCTCTATGTGCTGTCAAACACTTTAAAGAGGTCTTGTGCAGATTTGCCTAATGCAATACAGTTGTTTGATTTCTTGACTGCTGCTTCTATGAGTGTTGATGTTTGATCTGAGCAAAATGAAGTCTTTGACAACTTCAATCTTTTCTCCATTTATATGGATATTGTTTATTTGTCCAGTGGTGAGGATTTTTGTTTTCTTTACATTGAGATGCAGTCCATACCAAAGGCTGTGGCCTTTGATCTTCATCAGTATTTTAAATCCTCTTCACTTTCAGCAAGCAAGGTTGTATCATCTTCATATCACAGGTTGTTAATGAGTCTTCCTCCAATCCTGATGCCACATTTCTCTTCATAGAACCCAGTTTCTCATACTATTTGCTCAGCATACAGATTGAATAAGTATGATGAAACAATACTACCCTGGCACACACCTTTCCTAATTTTGAACAACTGCCTCTTGGTCTATTATGTACAGGTTTCTCATGAGCATGATTAAGTGTTCCGGAATACTCATACTCCACAATGTTGTCCATATTTTTTCACGATCCACACAATCAAAAACCTTTGTGTAGTCAATAAAGCACAGGTAAATATCTTTCTGGTATTCTCTGCTTTCAGCCATCTGACGTCAGCAATGATATCCCTCATTCCACATCCTCTTTGGAGTCCAGCTTGAACCTCTGGAAGCCTAGATATAAGAAGATAAAAATGATCAAAATGTGACCTTATTCCTTAAGAAAGTTATGAAACTGTATAGAGACAGACAGGGATAAAATTGGATGTATGGGCAGCATGCCTAGTCCTTCAGTAAAGGTGTGCACAGTGCACTGCAGGAAACAAAGTGGTCAGTCCTACTTAGGGACTGAAAATCAGATAGACTACTTGATTCTTCAAGGAAAAATTAACCTTTGAATTAACCTGAGAGATTCTAAAAAATGTTAATAACCATTACTGGCACACCAGAAGTTGTATTTCTGAATGATGAATTGTTTGTGGACTCAAATTTACTCCATTAAAAAGTAGTCTTAACAGGCCATATGGCTTTGTTGAGGGCCAGCTACAGTAAAGGCTGCTGTTGCACAAAGCAATGCTTACCATAGTCACATTTTCCAAAGCAGATTATTTTGTATGTTTGCCTGAGGGGCAAATATGCTTCCTGGTCTAACAGACAGTTCTTGTGTGTCTGTAGAACTGATGTCAGGAAGTTCACAGTCTGACACTGTGTGAACCACGTAGGGCCCAAACCTGCTTGAAACCACCTGCAGGACCCAAGTGATATTTTACTCTGTTTGACGTCAGAGCCTTAAAATCAAATTTGCTTACCCTCATTCTTTTGTTGTTAAATACACTCTGGTTATTGTTCTGCTGTTGAGGTAAGGGAGAGAGATAAAGAGCCTCTATCCAGAAAACCTGGGTTATAAACAAACCCAAAGTGGCTACAGATCATCCACATGCCCTTAGGTGACTGGTGGCCAAGGAAACACAGTGCCAACTAGGCTATTCAACCTGTTCAAGGTCACGTAGGTGGTAGATGGACTTATAACAGGGTTTTTCCACTGGTTTGGCTAGGATGAGGGTTAATGTGTGCCTTTAGACAGAAGCCAAAATAATCAACTTTGCCTCTAGGTCATTGCCTAATATAAGGCCACAGTGTAAGTCATGACAAAATGCTATTGACCTAGATTCTGTGCTGAATTAAAAGGGCAGCATTTGTCTAAAAACAAAGCTAAGAAGGTTGGAAGAGTGGAAACAGGGAACCCAGTGAGGAAGAAGGGAAAGTGTTGCTGCATTGAGAAAATGGCGCCCGGCGTTAGGCTAAAGTACAGAATAGAAAACTAATATGCTCTGTAGACTTCCAACTAATCCACAGTGAACAAAATAGAGCTACTGACTCAATTTCCTAATGGTCTTTGCTTTCTCCCTTTGCATCTGGATTGCTTAGGTTATTGCAGAATGCAGAGACCAACATTCCATTAAGTAAAAGACTTGACTTGAATTCCCCTAAGGGTCCATCAGGAACTACTGAAATGAAATTTGGCACTGAGGCTGGGAAGCTCTTGAATAGCAATGGTCCTAGATTGAATGCTTAATTTTGAGCATACTTGACCAAAATGAATGTTTACCTGTTGGCAGCTCTTTGTGCTTGGAGGTGGGACCTGAGACCACCACTGTGGGGGAGAAGGAGTAAAGCTGAAGTTACAATGGACTAAAAGGGATGGCACGTTATGGGATACAGCATGGAGAGAGGAGAAGTGGACTGAAGTGTCTGGGCAGGATACCAGTTTGTTGTTGTTGTTAAGTGCCATTGCTTCTGACTCACAGCAACCCTGTATAAAGTTTCCAAAGAGCAGCTGATGGGTTTGAACTGTCAACCTTTTGGTTTGCAGTCCAGTGTTGATCCACAGCACCACACCAGAAGTCTGGGTTAATAATTTAGAGCCCTTCATTTAGAAAGTTCTAAACTCTCCTTTTTGGTTTGGGGCAGCGCAATTGGGGGTCCAAATGTATACTTTCAAAACCCTGAGGGTTAAGTTGTTACAATGACAACAACTACCATTTAACTACAAATAGTAATGAGAGAAGCTGAGGGACCTATGGATTTCTCCATCCTTGCATTTCTGGTGGCGCTTCATACCCCTTTTATGAGTTGTTCTGGGGGAACCACTGACAGGAACATTCTGCTGGGCTGAGGGAGAACTACAAGGCCAGGATCCCTGCTCTGAGCACACACACTGGCTCGGCCTTTGGTCATAGACTGACCTCCCAGATTCTCTGAGTTTGTTCTTACAGTTTTTTTCTGTTCTCGACTCTTCCTTCTGTCGATTTAATTCTGGGAGGTGCTGCCATGTATGTTAATCTCTTGTTGTTGTCTGTTCTTGTTGATTCTCAGTCCATAGAACTCCCTTTAGGATGTTTTGTAGCACAGGGTTGGCTTTGGAAAAATCCCTTAGCTTCTGTTTATCCTGGAATGTTTTGATTACACCGTCGTATTTGATTAATACCTTTGCTGGATAAAGGATTCTTAGTTGGCAATTTTTTTCTTTCAGGGTTTTATATATGTCTCCCCATTTCCTTCTTGCTTGCATGGTTTCTGCTGAGAGATCTGAGCTTAATCTGACTTGCTTGCCTTTGTATGTGACACTTCGGTTTTCCCTAACTGCTTTCAGGACTCTGTCCTTATCTTTGATTTTGGAAAGCTTGATTATGATATGTCTTGGTGATTTTCTTTTGGGGTCTATCCTTCCTGGGGTTCGTTGTGATTCTTGAATGTTTATCTTTTCACTTTTTAGGATGTTAGAGAAATTTTCTTCCAGCAGTTCTTCAACTATTTCCTCTGTGGACTTGTATGATTCTTCTTGTTCTGGAATGCTGATAATTCTTAAGTTATTCCTCTTCATGTTGTCCAACATGAATCTTAGACCGTCTTCAGATTTTTTTTAATCCTTTTTTCTGTTTGCTCTTCTATCTTAGTGGTATTGAGAAATTTATCTTCCAGCTCACTGGATCTGCCTTCCATCTCATCTATTCTACTCCTTTGCCCTTTCAGAATATTGTCTATTTCTGATATTCTATTATTGATCATTTGGTCCTCTTTCTGTAAGTTTTGGATTGTTTCCAATGCTGTATCTATCTTATATGATTGTTCCTGTAGCGCTTTTCTGACTTCTTCCTTATTTTTCTCAACTCCATTATACAGTGTTTTGAAACATTTTATAATCATTTTTCTGAACTCCTTCTCAGGTATTTCTAAGACCTGCCCTTCCAGGATGGAGTCCAAGTCTACCTCTAGGTCATTTGTCTCAGACATTTTATCTTGTTTCTGGACGTGTGATGATATGGTCATCTGCTTTTGCTTCTTGGACATGTTTATTGTTTATCTGTGGTCTTAATACTTAATTAAGTATGTGTTTTGGTATTTTTTTATGCTTTCTGATTACTTCCAGAAAGATGTGAACAGGATGTGGGATTCCATTTTCACTCTTCTTATTGCTTAACTCAGAGTGACTTTCACAGGTGTTGTCTGCCTCCCTGGTACATGGCAATTAGTATTGGTTCTTGCCTGGGTTTTGTAGTTTCATAGAGTGTGATTGTAGCTTGGCGATATGGCAACAGTTGCTGACTCTTCTTGTGTAATATAGGGAGAGAAAGAGTCCCCCGAAGGTAAACGGGGGAGCATAAAACAGCAAAACAGCACCAGTGAAAAACACACACCAAAAAACAACAACAACCAAGACTAGACTGAATACTGCAGTCTCTAATCACAGAAAATGGAGAGGAGGGAGAGGAGGAAAAAAAAAATCTGTAGCCTAATATGAGTATGACTTTAATGGCCTCTCTTCAATTTCTTGCTTTCAAAGCTGCCTGAGAGATTTTAAGATGCCAGTGTTGGTTGTTATGCTATGCCTCAGGCTTTAATTTAATTTTCAGCCTGTTTTGTTTTTAAACTCTCTTTCCCTCTTTACAGCCCTGTCCTGCCCTTTCTCGTATTAAAAAACAAAAAACAAAACAAAACATAAAAAAAACACAAAAACATTCAGGTCTGCTTCTGGGCTGAGTATCTGTGCACATGCATGGCAGAAGAACCCACCAGTGGTGAGGGTGGGGGGTGTCCACTTGCTCAGGCTCCCAACTCCTAGTCACCTGAATGGAGGTGTGCCAACAGTGGGGGTGCCAATGACCAGACACCAAAAAGAAAATCAGAACAAAGCAAAACTGACAAAGTGTATTGTCCACTTTTGCTCCAAGGTTCCCATGGTGTTTTTCCGTGGTGTATCTGCTCCCCTGTTTGGTCTTGCCATTTGGTCTTGCCCAAGATGTCGGTTCTGGACCTCCGAGCCTGGTAGATTAAAAAGTATGCAATTTCTTACTACAGCTTCAAGTTCCATTAGCTATAAGCCTGCAAACTTTAAAAATATTCCTAGATATGTGGTGCTGAGTTTTGGAGCGCTGCCCTGCATCTGCTTTGCCTAGTATTCTGTGGTATGGCTGACAGCGAACTTCACTGCACCTCCACCCTAGCTGCCATCAAGCCCTGCCTCCTCACAGCTTTCTTGTCCGCCATCTTCATGGAGGCAGATCAGCAGGGACACTGGATGGGCCTTTAGGGTTAGTAGTCAATGGCACACCATTGGTGCCACCCGGATCCAGACATTGGGGGAGCAGCAAGGTGAGTTCAGTCTGTGTCTAGTAAGAGGCCTGCCCTGGCATATGGGTTTATCCAAGGCTGGGCCTAGAAAGGAACAGTGTTTGTCCTTCCATAGCCCATTGGCTTGGCCTTTGGGAGGAGCTGGTGGGGGTATCTGTGGGTCCTGTAGGCCCAGCTAAGCCAGAGAGGGCAGGGCTAAAGCTAAGTGCTGAGAAGAGAAGAGGGGACAGAGCTTCCTGAAGGTGCAAGAAAGCTGTAGCAGCCAGCTCTGGCTGCCAGGCTGGGCTCACCAAATAGGGTTCTGTCAGGCTGATTGCCAGTGATGTAGTTTAACATAATAGAAACCTTGAAAATGTTGTAAAAAGACAATTTTAAAGAATTGTAAGCCTTAACACTCAGAGCTTCTCACATTAGTGGCAATTTCACTTGTTTTCAAGTTTGGTCTTTTTTCTGCTTTCCTGATAATCTCTCCTTCATTCATTGGCACTAAGGGCATCCGTGATGGGGACAACCAAAGTGCCCACCCTCATGGAGACTACATTCTAGCAGAAGGAGACAGATAATACTAAAGATGTAAGTACATACCATGCATACAAGGGTGGTAAAAATGGTTAATGCTCTGAGTTTCTAACCAAAGGACTGGTAGTCTAAGCCTACCAAGGGGTACCTCAGAAGAAAGACCTGGCAGTAAACATTTGAAAACTCAGTCATTGAAAACCCAGTGGCCCACAGCTCTATTTGGACACACATGGGGTCACCATGAGTCAACATTTATTTAACAACAACCAGTATGGTGTTTTTCATTTTTTATTTTTTTACTAAATTTCATTTTTTTGTTGTCGGGAATATACACAACAAAACATGTACCAATTCAACACTAGCTACATGTACAAGTTAGTGACACTGACGACATTCTCTGAGTTGTATAACCATTGTTATTCTCTTTTTCTGTGTTGTTCCTTCCTCATTAACGTAGACTCACTGCCCCCTTACTATTCCTAGCTAACCTTTCACATTGCTGCTGTCAATTTCATCCCAAGTAGATATGTTGTAAAAGGGCTTAATGCTCAAGGGAGACCTTTTTAAAAAAATTTTAACTATTGTCCAGTTTTAAGATGAACTCAGGGGATAGTTTTGGTTTTAGGTTTAAAGGTCTAAGGAGGACAATAGTATCAAGGTTCAAAAACCTTCCATGGCTCCAGAAAGTCTAGAGTCAATGAGAATTTGAAATACTGCACCGTATTCCCCTCTCCCCCTTTTTAATCAGTATTATTCTGTGAAATCTTTGATAGAATTTTTTAGTATTATTAGCCTGGTATCATAAAGTTATTTTGATCTCGTGACAAGAAGTAGTTGTCTATGGAGGCATTTAGTCAGACAATTCCCTATTGTCCTCTTGTCCCTGACTCTCTTTATGTTGGAGTTCTGGTGTGGCGCTGTGGGATAAGCACTGAACCACAAGGTTGATTTGAACCACAAGGTCGGAGGTTCAAACTCACTAGCCATTTCTTGGAAAACTTATACATGGTTGCTGAGTCAGAACTGACTTGATGGCACTTAACAACAACAACAACTTTTTTTTTCCTACTATGAATAGAGCTGCCATGAATGTTGGTGTGCATGTTTCTGTTTGACTCTCTGCTTTCAGGTCTTTTGGGTATAAGCTAGGAGTGAAATCACTAGGTCATATGTGATAAATTGAGGATTTGTATCCACTCAGTGATTTAGCAGTTAAGACATAGTAATCTCCTATGATGAGATCTAATATAATGCAATCCCATGATGGCATCTAATGTGATCAGCCCTGATCTGATGTAATTATCCTATGTGTTGGAAATTCTTGCTTCCATGGTGTTAATAAGGCTGGATTCAGTCTACAGAATTGGATTGTATCTTGAGTCAATCTCTTCTAAGATATAAAAGGAGAGAGAAGTGAGCAGAGACAGAAGGACTTACTGCCACCGAGAAAGAAGAACCAGGCATAGAGTGCATCCTTTGAACTTGGGGTCCCTGTACTGTGAAGCTCCTAGACCTAGAGGAAGATAGATGCCAAGATCTATGGAAATCTCCAAGGAATTTTAGGCCCACAGGTGTTGAAAGGAGACAAGGACCTTTCTCCAAAGGTGACAAAGAGAGAAAGACTTCCCTATAGCTGGCACTTTGGATTTGAACTTATAGCCTCCCAAACTTTGAGAAAATAAATTTCTGTTTGTTTAAGTCATCTACTTGTGGTATTTCTGTCATAGCAGCACTTGAGAGCTAAGACAATATGCCAGTTTTATTTATTTACTTTTTGAGGAACCCCTACATTGTTTTTCACGATGGCGATAGCATTTGGTATTTCCCCCCAGCAATGGATAAGTGTTTCAATTTCCCCACATCCTCCACAACATTTGTTATTTCTGCTTTTGTTTTGCTTTCTTTGTTTTATATTAGCCATCCTGTCGTTGTTAAGTGCCATTGAGTCGATTCTGAACCGTAGAGACCCTGTATAGGGTTTCTGAGGAGCAGCTGGAGAGTTTGAACCACTGACCTTGCAATTGAAACCAATGTGCTGTGGAGCGCTTATCCTACAGTGCCACTAGCCATCCTAGTGAGAGTAAAATGGTATCTCATTGTGGTTTGATTTCCATCTCTTTGATGGCTAATTATGCTAAGTATCTTTTCATATGTTTGGTGGCCATTTGAATGTCCTCTTTGGAGAAACATCTATTTAAGTCCTTTGCCCATTTCACAATGATGCTATTGTCAATTGTTTTTTGTTAAATTGCCAAAGTTATACACACATACACACACATACATGTATACAAGAGTGAGTAAAAAATTATCTGCAATCTAACTGTAGACTTTATTTTAATCATCTTTTAGAAAAGACAGATACATTTTTTTTTTACATAATCTCCTTGCTTTTCAACACACTTTTTCCATCAGCAAGCTTTCATATTCTTTTATTTTAAAATGTTTTGGGCTGAGCTGCAAGCCACCAGTACACCTCTGTCTTTACTTCTTCAGAAGTGAATCTTGGTCTTAGAAAGGCTGCTTTCAGGAGACCAAGCAGGTGAAAGTCCAATGGAGGAATATCAAGACTGCAGGGAGGATACTTTAACACCTCAAAATAAAGTTTTTGCAATGTCAACAGTGTGGGCAGAGGTGTGCAGATGTGCATTGTCATGCAAGACCACAAGGCTCTTGGACAGCAGTCCTCTGCATTGAATCCAAAGTTTAGGCTTCAGCTCTTCAGTGAGCATCTCACTGTAATGAGCACTGTAATTGTTGAAACTTTTTCCTGATAGTGTTCCAATGTTGGCCCTTGAGAATCCCAGAAAACTGTAAGCTTCAATTGTCCAGCTGATGGTTGACTTTTGAACTTTTTCTTGGTTGGCGATTGAGGGTGTTTCCTTCCACACTCTGCCGTTAAGTCTCAGGCTTGTATTGATGAATCCATGTCTCATCACCAGTTACAAGTTTTTAAAGAAACGTTTACCTTCCCTTCAGTATTGTCCAAATTTTGTTGGCAGATGTCCAAATGCTTCTATTTATGTGAGTTGTTTTGGTATCCATCTTGCACAAACTCTTCAACACCCAAGTCTGTCATGGATTATTACATAGGCAGAGGCATAGTTGATTTGCAAATGATTTGGCACATAATCCACTGTCGCTCATCTATTTGACAGAATCATTTCACGTGCACTCTCAATGCTGTCATCAGCTATGAATGTGGACGGATGTATTAATATAACTGGAGTGCTATTTTTGACTCACTCTCATTATTTTTGTTTGTTAGTCTTGTACTCTGAAACTTTGCTAAATTTGTTTATTAGATCTAAAATTTTTCTTATGGACTCATTGGGATTTTCTATATATAGGATCAGATCACCTGCAAATAGATGTAATTTTACATCTTCTTTTCCAATCTGGATATCTTTCATTTCTTTTTCTTGTCTTATTGCTCTGGTTAGGGCTTCTAATACAATTCTGAATACAAGTGTTGAGAGTGAGCACCCTTGTCTTGTTTCCAGTTTCAAGGGAGAAACTCTCAGTCTATCCCCATTAAGTATAAAGTTGGCTGCTGACTTTCCATATATGTCCTGAATCATATTGAGGAATTTCCCTTCTAATTCCATTTTCTTTAGGATTTTCATCAGGAAAAGGTGTTAGATTTTATGCATGTGTAGAGATGATTATGTAGTTTGTTTCCTTTGGTCTTTTGATGTGGTGTATTATATTGATTAATTTTCTAATGTTGAACCATTCCTGCATTCCTGGAATAAACCCCACTTGGTTGTGGTGTATGACTTATATGCTGTAGGATTCTGTGTGCTAGTATTTTGTTGAGGACTTTTGCATCTCTATTCATAAGAGATATTGTCCTGTAGTTTTGTTTTCTTGTGGTGTCTTTGTCTGATTTGGACATCAGGGTTATGTTTGTTTCATAGAATAAATTAGACAGTATTGCTATTTTCTCTATCTTTTGTAAGAGATTAAACAGTATTGGTGTTGATTCTTCTCTACAAGTTTGGTAAAATTTCCCAGTGAAGCAATTTGGTCCAGGGCTTTTGTTGTTGTTGTTATTGTTGGGAGGTTTTTGATCACTGATTTGATCTCTTTTATTATGATGTGTCTGTTAAGACTTTCTATTTCCTCTTGAGTCCGTTTCAGTAGGTTGTGTGCTTCTAGGAATGTATCCATTTAACCTAGCACATCCATTGTTTTGCCATACAGTTGTTCATAATATTCTGTCGTAATTCTCTTTTTTGTCTATTAGGCCAGTTGTAATCTCCCCTTCTTCATTTCTTAATTTTGGTTATTTGCATCTTATTTCCTATTTTCTTTGTCAGTCTAGCTAAAAGCTTGTCAATTTTATTGACAAACAACCAACTTCTGCTTTATTGATTCTCCTTAATGTTTTTCTGTTTTCAATTTTGTTTATTTCCTCTCTGACATTTAATATTTCCATTTTCTAGTAGGTTTAGGCTTAATTTATTCTTCCCTTTCTAGTTCCTGTAGTCGTTGAGATAGGCTGTTCATTGGAGATCTCCTTTTTTTAATGTAGGCATTTATTACTACAGGTTTTCCTCTGAGTACAGCCCTCACTGTGACCCTTTAGTTTTGGTATGTTGTGCTTCCATTTCATTTGACTAAGACATTTATAATTTCTTCCTTGACCCATTGGTGGTCTAACATTGTGCTACTTAATTTCCATATGTTTGTGTATTTTTCCTTTTTTTTTTTTCTGTTATTGATTTCTATTTCATTCCGTTGTGGCCTAAAAAAATACTTTGTATGTGATTTTAGTCTTTATAAATTTATCAAGACTTGCTTTGTGATCTAATATGTGTCTACAATTTGGGGTTCTTTCTTTTTAAACATATCTTAATTAAAAAGAAAATCTCAAAATCCTACAGAAAAAAGTGGGGGAAATTGGTCTTCTGACTTCAGGTTTTATATTCTTCTAACCACACATAAGCCACCTCTTAATTATATTATCATGTTACCTTACCTCCCATTAAAGGAAAGCGCCATAACATCAAAGCCATTTGACCACTTCTTTACCTGAGTTTCCAGGGCCTTCTGGTTCCACTTTTGATATAGAGTCAGTCATCTAATCCCACAGCAGGTACAAATAAGACCATTGTACTAACAGGAAGTTAGAGTCAACACCTGTACACAATAGCAGGAACATGAATTTCCATAAGAACAACATGTTTCTGAATCACTGGCCTGATAACTAAATGAAAGGAAGGCAAGTGAGGCTTGCAGTATTGCTGAAGGTAAGAGTGAATTGTGTTCCTCAAACTCTTGTATTATGGAGAGACATGAGAGTGACTACAATTCAAATCAGTAACCCCATATTCCAGACACAACACAGCAGCTCCAGCTGAATGGGAGAGAGAAGGGAAGAACATAGTGCAGAAAGGGAAATGCTTGTTGCGTGGTATGAGTGTTTCCATGCAATTTCCTACAGCCACAGTAACACCTAGGCTCCAGTGAGGATGTGGAGCAAGGATCAACTCTGGAATTCCTGGGAATTTCAGCCAAGTAGCTCCTGGCTATACCATTTACACCTGTAAGACCAAAGGGAAGTCACATACCCTGTCTGAACTTCTGTTTTCTCATCTATACAATAGGAGCAAGTACATCGCTTCTAAGATTGTTGGGAGAATTAAATAAGATATTGTATGTACACACTGCCAGCATAGAGTAAACTCTACAAGGCTATAAGGTAGCTAGAGGAGGTGGCACACCCTGACAATACAAAGGGAAAGCTACAGTCAGAGAGAGTTTGTATTTCATAGCTTCTCAGGGGTAAAATGAACTAGAATAATATTTTCATGACCTAGTATAATAGATTGTCAGGAATCCGTGGGTCGTGAAAATGGTTAGGGAGCTTGGCTGCCAACAGAAAGTTGGAGTTTCGAGTCTACCCAGAAGCATCTTGGAAAAGAGTCTTGATGATCTACTTCCAAAAAATCAACCATTAAAAACCCAGTGGAGCACAGTTCTACTCTGACACACATGGGAGCAGCATCAACCAGCTGATTCAGGGGCAACTGCTTGTTTATTTTTATTTATTTTTAAATGTTTTATTGCAAATTATGTGATAGTTTACATGGGAGACCATTAGTTTTACATTAATTCTATCGGATATCGTCTCATTGCCATGGTTACAATCCTTTCCATGCAATCCTTCCCCCATGCCTCCCAGGTCTTCAGCACAGTCGAGCTCCCTCTCTGGATCTAAAGTCTCTAGCTGCTCCATTGCTCCACGTCATCATCTCTGGCTCGATTTCAGGCATCACTGCTTCTCTGGGTAGGGTCCCACTCTCTGCTCTTCTCCCTTCATGGTCCCAGGGACCTCCGCTCCTAGACTGAAAAGTTAATCACTCCCCTCCTTGCTATAAAACGTCTACCTTTATATTTCCAACCCTCACAATCAGGCCTGATAACAATTATTCACTATTGTATCACAAGAGACCCATCTGCATTTTACTGCATCAGCTCCGCCTAGTCAGATTGAATACTACTCACTGGAGATTCTACCTTCCTCCAAGCCCTCTGGATCTAGGTTCCCTCTTGAAAGCTTGTAAGCCAG
>NW_006408522.1:7653560-7654951 GCF_000296735.1 Chrysochloris asiatica
ATAATTAAAGTTTTTTTTTATTGTGAACTGAGTGATAGTCTATGTGGGAGAACATTGGTGTATATCATCATTTCATTGCAATGATTACAATCTCCTTCATGCATCATCATTCAACAATATTTGCTTCCACTCACTCTGTTTTTCTTTCTTTTTTCGGGGTGAGGAGAGGTATGCACACAGAATACTCAGGAACATATAATACTTTAAATAACCAAAGGGCACATTCTGCAAGCCTGCCTCCTGGCCACTCGCACCCAATCCTTCTCTTCCCATGAGTCTAGAGTCCTCAGCTGCTCACTCTCTCCATGTCCCTATTTCGGCCTCCATTTCTGGTGTTGCTGCTTCTCTGGATAGGGTCCCCACTCTACACTTGTGCTCTTCTACCTTGATGGTCCTCTGTTTCTGGACTGTAAGATTAACTACTCCCCCATTTTTGTTAAAAAAAAAAAACACTTCTACCTTTACAGTTGTGAAAGTTGCAATTAGTCATGATAACAAATACTCACTATTGAATCATGAGAATCTTATCCCCATCTCTTTTCACCAGACCTATCTAAACAAGAGGAAAACTATTCAGTGGGGACTCTACCTTCCCCTGCACACTCTTAAACTAAACTCCATCTTGAAAACTTGTTAGCCAGTCACTTCGAGTCTGTGTCACCCCTTCATTTTAGGGACCCAATGTCTAAGTTGCCCGTCCCTATCCACCCTGTATCCAGAGGGGATAGGATTGATACATGATGTAAAGACTCCTTTCCTCTCAATTGGCATTTTGAGCTACTACATCCATAAGTATAGGTCAACTTCATCAAGTTGTAGCAATTTACATTCTTTTCCTTTATAAAAAATTGTTGTTGATTTTTAACTTCCAGTTCCGGTGACAGCTGAGGCAGAGTCAGGTAGGACAGGCTCTGTGGGGAAGGGACTGAAAACCCAGAGAAGCTGCTTTCATGGAACAGCACCAGAGCTCTGGATCTAACATAAGGTGCAGGGAGTCAGTTTCTCGCACCTGCTAGTGGGAAAAATCATGTTATAAAGGAAAATACTGTGATTTAGGAATCATTCTAGACATGGGACTCCCTCTGTGGCCACCCTGCCCAGGTGGAGCTCAGAGGACAGGGCTATAGCCAGACCAGCACAGGGAACTGGTGCTAAAAACGGAGCAATGACATTTGCAAAAGGAGGTGTGGAGGGATTCTACACATTTTTTCATCCTCTTCTCTGTCACACTTTCTTTGCCCAGCCTGGATGGGTGGGTGGCTGCACACCCACAGGAAAAAAAAAAAAAAAGTCCAGCATTGAGCCCACAGTTTTTCCCATGGCAGAGAGAGGGAGCCCTATCAGACCCAAGGACAAATTTTTTGGCGGATACTTATGACATCAGCCTCTGG
>NW_006408522.1:7655611-7656248 GCF_000296735.1 Chrysochloris asiatica
AAAAAAAAAAACAGGCCTGTGGCCTGTCAGGTCTGACAGACAAACCATATGAACAATCTGTAAAACCCCAACATAAAAGGACACAACTATCTTGAGAATTATGCTGTGCACGTGCAGATACCTAACTGACCTTCAGAGATAAAAATAGTAGACAATCTTTCTCCCATTAACTTCTCAATATCTATCTACTCACCTCTATGGTGGTGATTAGAGGAGGGGTTTGAGTGAGTGGACACCCCTACCCACAACTGGAGGCTTTTATGGTGCACACACACTGCCTGTGTAGCAAGGCAACTGGCCAGTCGGCCACAGTATTATTTTTGTTTCAAAGTGGTGGTTTTTGTCTCTGCTTTTATATTACTTCTGCTTTTGATTTTTTGATCACTCATTTTTCCTGAAGGTGGAAGCCTTTTCACCCTATATTATCCAGGAAGAGACAATAATCATGGCCATATAGCCAAGCTACAAGCATGCTCTATAATATTCAACCATTGAGACAAGAGCCAATAACAGCTGTTAAGGATTACAAAGAAAAGGGAAGCCTATCTCCTGATCATATTCACCAGGAGACACCCAGTAAGCTTAATAACACAGCAACAAACATCCATTTAAGCATTAAAAAACCCACATAACTACT
>NW_006408522.1:7656668-7661446 GCF_000296735.1 Chrysochloris asiatica
ATTCATGCTGGATAACCTGAAGAGGAACAACTTAAGAGTTACTGGTATTCCAGAACAGGAAGAATCAGAGAAGTCCACAGAGGAGATGGTTGAAGAGCTTCTGGAAGAAAATTTCCCTAACATCTTGAAATATGAGAAGATAAATATTCAAGAAGCCAAATGTACCCCAGGAAGGATAGACCCCCAAAACAAAATCACCAAGACATATAATAATCAAGCTCTCCAAAATCAAAGACAAGGAGAGAATCCTAAAAGCGGTTAGGGAAAAGAGATGTGTCACTTACAAAGGCAAGCAAATCAGATTAAGCTCTAACTTCTTAGCAGAAACCACGCAGGCAGGAAGGCAATGAGGAGACATATACAAAACTCTAAATGAAAAAAACTGCCAACCAAGAATTGTCTATCGAGCAAAACTGTCAATCAAATACAATGGTGCAATCAAAACATTCCAGGATAAACAGAAGCTAAGAGATTTTGTCAAAGCTAATCCAGTACTTCAAAACATCCTAAAGGGAGTTCTTTGGACTGAAAATCAATAAGAACAGACAACAACCAGAGATTGACAGGTGTGGTAGCACCACCTGAAACTCAGACGATGGTTAACAGAGTCCAGAACAGAACAAAACTACAATGAATTCAAAGGAGCTGGGAGGTCAACTGAAGATCAAAATAATATCAATGTCAAAGAAGGGATAAAAGTAGCAACAGAGATCCAGGTGGTAAGGATGTCAGGTAGATTACAGGATACAATAGACTGTGTTAAATGGCGAGAAAAGTTCAGAGACTATAAGGTAACCCCAAAGAAAGTTAATACTTCACAACTTACCATGAAAATGAACTTCCAAGCAGAACAAGCAAACATGAAAACTAAGAAAAAACCGGCAAGAAATAGCACAAAAAACATAAACTCAGTACAAGAAGACATGCGGAACAATGGAACGAACAGTACTACCAAAAATTAGCATAATGACAGCAATTAATTCATACCTATTGATAATTACATTGAATGTCAATGGATTGAATGCACAGTGAAGAGACAGAGAGTGGCAGATTGGATAAGAAACCAAGACCCTCAATATGCTGCCTGCAAGAGACACAACTTATACACAAAGACAAAAACAGATTAAAAGTTAAAGTATGGGGGGAAATATATCAAGCTAACTACAACAGTAAACAAGCAGGAGTGGACTAATCTCTGATAAAGTAAACTTTAAGATAAAACTAATCTCTGATAAAGTAAACTTTAAGACAAAAATCAGCATAAGAGATAAAGAAGGACACTAGCTTATGATGAAAGGGTCAGTTGAGCAAGATGACATAACCATAGTAAATATCTACACTCCCAATGAAAAAGCACCAAGATATATGACACAAACCTTACTAGAACTGAAGAAACAAATCGATAAATCTGCAATTATAATGGGAGATTTTAATACACCACTATCAAAAAGAGACAGAACAACCAGAAAGAAACTCGACAAAGTTACAGAGGAACTAAACAGCACAATCAACCAACTTGACCTCATAGATGTGTACAGATCACTCAACCCAACAACAGCACAATATACATTTTACTCCAGTGTGCATGGAATATTCTCCAGAATTGACCATGTGTTAGGTTACAAAGCAAGCCTCCATAAATTTACCAACATCAAAGTACTACAAAGCATCTTTTCAGACCACAATGCTATAAAACTAGAAATCAACAATAAGAAGACCAAGGAAATAAAGTCGAATACATGGAAACTGAACAATACCCTGCTGAAAAGCGACTGGGTAATCGGGCTGAGAACCTTAAGGTCAGTGGTTCGAAACTACCAGCCGCTCTGCAGGAGAAAGATGAGGCTTTCTACTCCCATAAGGATTTACACCCTCGGAAACCTTGTACAGGGTTGCTATGGGTCAGAACTGACGGCACTTAACAACAACAACAAAAGACGAAATTAAATGTGAATTCATAAAGTTCCTAGAAACAAGCAAGAATGAAAACACAACATACCAAAATCTTTGGGACAGTGTTGAGAGGACAATTTATTGCGATAATTGCGCACATCCATTTGGACTAATTTAGAAAATATATAGGAACCTACAACACCTCTACAAGAAGAAGACAGATAATCCAATTAAAAAATGGGCACAGGATATGAACAGACACTTCACCAAGGAGGAGATCCGGGCAGCCAACAAACATATGAAGAAATATTCACAGTCACTAGCCATTAGAGAGATGCAAATCAAAACAACAATGAGATATCGTCTCACACCAGCAATAACAGCAAAGGTCAAAAAAGTAGAGGACAATAAATGCTGGCGAGGATGCAGACAGACTGGGACCCTCCTACATTGTTGGTGGGATTACAAAATGGTCCAACCACTCTGGAAAGCAATATGACGCTTCCTCAGAAGGTTGGAAATAGAAATACCTTATGATCCAGCAATTCCTCTACTTGGTATTTACCTACAAGAAATATGAGCCATAACACAAGTAGATATATGCACACCAGTTTTCATAGCAGCACTATTTACAGTAGCAAAAAGATGGAGACAGCCTAAGTGCCCATCAATTGAAGAATGGATAAACAAACTGTGGTACATACATGCAATGGAATACTATGCTCCCTTGAAGAACATCAAGAAAGCTGCAAGCCGCCGCATAACATGGATGAACCTTGAGGATGTTATGCTGAGTGAAATTAGTCAGTTGCAAAAGGAGAAATTCTGCATGGGACCACTATTGTAAGAGACTAAGAACTAAGAAAAAGAACCTACTCTAAAAGGGAGGGGGGAAAACAATAATAATAATAATAATAATTATATATATATATATTTGCTGATCACCAGGATGTATGGGATGAGATGAGAGGAGGGAGGGAGGGAGGGAGGGGAAGATAGAGCACAGGGTAGGGAATAGACACAGGATAGCATGGGTGCTGGGGGCGTGGGGGAGACAATACACAAGAAGGAAGAGGGAAATGGAAGAACAAGGTGGATGGGAGAACAGTTAGGCAGGTTCTCATGGGCTACATAAGACAGAGGTATATGATGATGTATGCACAACCTTGGAACAACAGGGCTTCAGGATACAGGCATTGAGGCATGGTTTGAAGGGGTAAAAGAGGGGCATAATGTTAAGATGCTTGGCTGTCTTTTGAATCTTGGTTTTCCTTGCCTACCATTGTAAAATAGACACTTGATGAGGGGAGAGAGGAATAGCCAAAAACATAACTACAGAAAGCTTGTAAATCTGTCTTCAGCCTACAACTGATTAGAATACCTCAAAGGGGGCTAGAAGTTGCCCAGTGAAAGAGGCTTCCTGTGGAGCCTTTACATTGCGCAAGACCCTAAGTGGAATCCAGAACCTCATCCAGAATCATCTGAGGTAGGAAATTTCCACTGGAAAGGATGAGTAGACCAGCCTTGAGTGGCTAGAAGAACAGAAGATACTTTGTGAAAGAAAGACCAACAGGGAAAAATCTGAAACAATAACAGCAGTCTGACTGATTACTACAAGAACAAGTAAGTTTTTCGCCCTGGAGCCATCAAGGCAAGTGGTTGAGACCCCTCAGAGCAAACTCCCTTTCAAGACTAAGACTCAAGGGGAATTCATGAGCATGGATGGGATTGTAATCCTTGCAATGAAACGAATTACGATTGCATGAATGTAAAACTGATGTTCTTCCACGTAAACCTCACAATAAAAACTTATTTTTTAAAAAATATTTATTTCATCTTCCTCTAGTCGAATTCTGATTATCTAGCCATCAAAGCTAGGTCAATTTGGTACTATCTGCAAGGTTGGACATTCTCATGAGTCTCCCTTCTCCCTCTCATTCTTGAAGGCCTAACTCAAATTCTCCGGCACCTGAGAAACTTCTTCATTCATTTCTTGTTATTGTTAAGTGCCCTGGTTAATTTTTCCAACTACTGTGCCTACAAAGTTCCTGTGTTTCAGCACTTCAGTGACTCCTCCTTAAGATAAGCACTGGGCCATCACAAAACTATCTGGATTATCTTTGCACACATTATTATTGTTGTTATTGTTGCTGCTAGGTGTCGTTGAGTTGGTTCTATCTCATCATGACCCTACGTACAACAGAACAAAATACTTTCCAGTCCTTCACTAACCTCATAATCATTGCTATGTTCTAGCTCATCATTGCAGCCACTGTTTCAATTCATCTTGTTGAGAGTCTTCATTATTTTGACTGACCTTCTGTTTTACCAAGCATGATGTCCTTCTTCAGGGACTAGGCCCATCTTACAACAGTCCAAAATATGTGAGGCAAAGTTTCACTGTTCTTGCTCCTAAGTAACATTCTGGCTGTACTTCCAAGACATTTGTTTGTTCTTCTGGCAGCCCATGATACATTTAATATTCTTCATCAACATCATAATTCAAATTCATCAATTCTTCTTTTGTTGTTGTTGTTGTTGTTAAGTGTCATCGAGTTGATTCCGACCCATAGAGACTCTGTATAGGGTTTCCAAGGAGCAGCTGGGTGAGCTTGAACCACCAACCTTGCAGTTCAAATGACTTTGCAGTCTGACGCATTAGCCCACAGCACTACACAAGGACATCTTTATTTATTGCTCAGTTTTCACATGCATATGAAGCAGTTGAAAGTACCCTGGTTTGGGTCAGGTGCATCAGAGTTTCTAAGATATGTTTTAGAATCTGCCTCCACTGTGTTTTAGTGATAAGTTTGTATATCCACTTACTTTCTTGCTGGTACCTCTTGTGTCAAGAGGTACTTTGTTTTGAAGCAGGGCCCTTTTTT
>NW_006408522.1:7661571-7685546 GCF_000296735.1 Chrysochloris asiatica
AAAGGGTATATTCTACAAGCCAGCCTCCTGCCCTCAGGAACACAGCCTTTCTCAGTCCATGGGTCTGGAGCCCACAACTGCTCTGTCTCTCCATGTCTCTGCCTCTGCCTCTGCCACCATTTCTGCCATCACTGCTTTTCCAGGTAGGGATCTCACACTCCACTCATGCTTTTCCTTCTTGATGGTCCTGGAATCATCTGTTCCTGAAATGAAAGATTAACTACTACTCCCTTTTAGTCACACATCTTGTACAATTGCAGTTTTGACAATTGCAATGAGTCCTGCTAACAATTACTTATAACTGAATCATAAAATCCTATCAGCATCATCCCGTAGCCCCTTTCACTAGACCCACCTGGAGTAGATGAAAACTATTCAGTGGGGATTCTACCTTAACCCCCTCATTCTGAAACTATGCACACCTATGTAAGTTAGTAAGCCAGCCACATCATGCCTGTTTAGCTCCCCCAGTTTTGATAGCCAATATCTAAATATCTCATCCCTGTCAACCCAGTATGAAATCATTGAATCTTGTCATCTACTCTCTCTTTGTTCCCCCAAACCCATTTAAATGCACACCTTAGTGTCCTTCCTTCTTATGAATGGGAGAGCCCAGATTTACTTTTCCTTGTCATTCTTTCTCTCTCCCCCAGAATGCACTGTAAATGCCTCTACTTCTGCTTTGCCATCTAGGCTACCATCTTTTTTTTTTTTTTCCAACAATTTTTTTTCCCCCAGTTGTATACAGAAAAGTAGTATATGATATTCTGGTTGCTGAAGTGTGCAGAAACAAATCTGCAAACCACAAAATTTGGCCAAAGGAGAATTTACAACTAGGATGCAATGAACTAAATTCTCTTTAAGAATCTATCTTTCTGGGTTATGAGGTGTCTGTTGTTTGAGAACATGGTGATGATTTATCTAGCATGTCTCTCCAGCATAGAGTCTGGCTTGCTAAGGATTCCCTAATAAAAGTCTGTTGAATGGACTGACTGACAGAATAAACTTACAAGAACAGAGTCAGTCTTACTAAAGCCCAGGAAGAACTTAGGCATAAAGACTATCATGAGAACTACAATAAGAACTGTATTTGTGTTTATTTATTTATTTCGTCTTCTCCTTCAGAGCTACAAAATAACCTTAATTGTATTTCTTACACTTAAATAAAACAAGCACTGTACAATTCTTAAACTATCAGTTAAAAAATATAGCAAAATCAAATCAGTTCTCATATGGTTCAGAGCAGGAAGAACTGCAAAGGCACAAGACTATTTTTTGTGGTAGATGATGCCATATTTACAGGTGACCAAGAGAAACAGAACTGGTGTTTTTTTTTTTTAATGTTTTATTGTGAATTGTGTGATAGTCTACATGGGAGAACATCAGCTTTACATTCATTCCATCATCCATCATTTCATTGGCATAGTTATCATCCTGTCCATGCATCCTCACCCAACCAATGGGTGTACCCTGTAAGCCTGCACGCCCCTACCACCACAGTCCTCAGCCCCTTTCCATCTCCTGATCCTGAGCCCCCAGCCCCACCATCTCTTGACGTTGTCTTCTCTGCCTGCATCCCAGGCCTCACTGCCTCTCTGGGTAGGATTCCGCTCTTCGCTCTTCTCCATTGATGGTCCCAGGGTCCTCTGCTCCTAGACTGATAAGTTAATCACTTCCTTCTTTGTTACAAAATGTCCATCTTTAGATTTCCAACCCTCACAATCAGTCCTGATAACAGTTATTCACCATTGCATCACAAGAGACCCATCTATATTTCATTTCATCAGCTCTTTCTGGACAGGCTGGACACCACTCACTGGAGACTCTACCTTCCTCCACGCCCTCTGGATCTAGGTTCCCTCTTGAAAGCTTGTAAGCCAGTCACTTCTTGCCTTTGTATCCCTCCCCGCATTTTGGGTAGCCAATGTCCAAGTTGCCCATCCCTGTCTACCCTTTGTGTGGAGGGGGTGGGTATAGTTCTTGCAGCAGGGACTTGTTTCCTCTTTTGAGCTACTGCATTTATAGGTGTAGGTCATGTTTATCGAATTGTATCAGATGACACTTTTTTCCCTCTTCTTTCTTCTTAGGTTGAGCTCTGTTTATCCAGTCATTGAAGTCCAGTCAAATGGGCATCATCTGCAAGTGTGGGTGTTCTTACATCTGTCCGGCCTCTTCTTATCAGCTGGCCGCCCCACTCTCCACTCTAGACCTCTGTGGCTGTGTCACTGACTCTGAGCCCATGAGTCCCCTGATATTGCCTCACTACTGGCTGACCAGGTCTCCATCTGGGTTCACAGTAGTTTGCTGAACAATGTAGGGCTTAGCTTGCCCCTTCATTGATGTTCTTCGGTCACTTCCCCTTCTGGGTAACATGCGCGGCTGTTAGTCAAAGAGTATATTTCCCTTGTGTCTTAGTCTTGGAAGAGAATTTGCACTGAGAGGATCTGGTCATTTGTCTTGATGTCTCCTGGGCAAGCCACCTGTATGTTCTTGTGGTAACAGTTGGACTGCCCTTATTGTTTTGTATTTTTCCTGTAGGTTCTTCTTTCAAGAGGTATCTTCTGGTTTTCTAGCTGCTCCTGGCTGGTCTGCTTGTCCTTTCAAGTGGAGAAATTATCCCGTCTCTGAAGGTCTGGTTATGGATCAGGCTTCCACCTATACTCCCATGTAATGCAGAGGCTCCTCAGTAAACCTCCTCCACTGGACACATTGTAGCCCCATTTTAGGTATTCTAATCAGTTATAGGCAGAAGACGGGCTTACAAGCTTTCCATGTTGATATTTCTGGTTATTCCTTTCTCTCTCCCTACAGTGTCTGTTTTATAATGTATTGCAGGGAAAACCAAGGTTCAAAAGATAGGTAAGCATCTTAACATTATTTCCCCCTTTCCCCATTCCATCCATGTCTCAGTCTCTGTATTCCAGAGCACTGTTGTTCTAAAACTGTGCCTACATCATTTTTCACTTCTGTCCCATTTAGCCCATTTATACCTGTCTATTTGTTCTCTCATCTGCTTTGCAGAACTGGTTTTTAACTGCCCTTCTATCAAGGTGAATGATCTGCACAATGAAAAATATGAACCAGGAAATTGAAGCACCAAACAGGATGATGGAAAAAGAAAAGAAGCACTTCGTTGTTTAAATAAATTCATTTCCTGCCTCAGGCAAATTATATGCAAATAAGACTGTATGCCTGTCAGTGATCTTGGATGGATTGTGAGCAATAACAAAGTACTAAAAGATGGGAGAGGAAATCTGGTGGCATAGTGGGTTAAGTGTTCAGCTGCTAACTACAAGGGCGGTAGTTCTGTAGTAGAAAGATGAAGCTGTCTGCTTCCAGAAAGACTTACCGTCTCTGAACCAACCTCCAAGAAGCAGTTCTACTCTGTTCTATAGGAACACTATAAATTGAAATCGACTCACTGGCACCGAGATTTAACAGACTGGAGAGAGGAAAATGCTACACTAGTTATCAAAAAAGGAAAGGAGTTGGAATCTAGAAATAATACAGCTGAATGCTAATGATTTTTTTCTGAATTCTCATAGAAGTTTAGCAGGTGCTAGAACGTGCTAGCAGCAGTTCAGAGTCCTGGTGTGGCGCTGTGGGTTAATACGCCAAACTGCAAAACCATGTGAACTGCAAGGTTGGAAATTCAAGCTCACCAGTCACTCCTCAGAAACCCTATACAGGGTCACTATGAGTCGGAACCGACCCAGTGGTGATGGCACTTAACAACAACAGCAGCCGTTCACTCTAAATCACACCCAACTAACTTGATTTCCCTTTAAAATAGGATTATTGACACATCAGATCTGAGCTTTGCTTAGGCAGAGTGAATCTGAATTATAATCCAAGTTCTATGGACTGCCAGATGAACAAACACACCAGTCTTAGAAAAAGTACAACCAGAATGCTCCTTAGGAACAGTGATGGCGAGACTTCATCTCTCATTGTTTGGACATGTTGTTAAGAGGGATCAGTCCCTGGATAAGAACATCATGTTTGGTAAAGGAGAGGGTCCACCACTTGTCTGTCAGTTTCTTGTACTGGGAGAATCCTTTCTTGCTTCTTCCAGCTTCTGGTAGCTTCAGGCTTTTCTTGGCTTATAACAGTATATCTCCAGTCTCTCCATATTCACACGCCTCTCTTTCCTGTGTGTCTGTGTATGTGTTCTTTTCTTAAAAGAATATTAGTAATTTGATTTAGGGTGCATCCTAAATCTAGGTTAATTTAATCTTGAGATTTTTACTTGATTACACCTACAAAGACCCTATTTACAATGAAGGTTGCATTCTGAGGTTCAGGTAGACATGAACTTTGAGGGTACAATATCATCCTACAGAGCCACACCAGGACTGGAGTCCTAGTGTGGTACTATAGGATAAACACTGGATCGCAAGGTTGGTTTGAACTGCAATGTCTATGGTTCAAATCTACCAACTGCTCTTCAGATAACTTATACAGGGTCACTATGAATTGGAACCGACTCAATGGCACTAAAACAACAACAACAATCATCCAACTACCACCACCTTCACATTAGGACACAAGCCTTAGATCTTCTATTTTAGGATCACCAGCTGGTCCGCGGGAGAAAGATGAGGCTGTCTGCTCCTGTAAAGATTTACAGCCTCAGAAAACCTGTACAGGGTCGTTATGAGTTGGAACTGACTCCATGGTACATAACAACAACAACATAGAACCTCGGTAGCTTAGTGGATTATGAACTGGGCTGCTAAATTCAAGAGCAGTAGTTCAAGTCTACCAGTTACTCCACAGGAGAAAGAAGAGTTTTTTCTGCTCCTGTAAAGATTTATAGCCTCAGAAACCCTATACAGGATTGCTATGAGTCAGACCAACCTGATGATGTACAACCACCAACCATAGAGTGGAGACTATTTATACTGGTCATCATAAAATCACCTTCAAATTTATTAAGACTGGGCAGGCTATAAAGAAATAATCTAGCAAATGAAGATGGGATGCTTTCTAGATTCTAGACATTCTGAGAGTTGTTGGAGCCAAGAATGTAATCCCACTCTAACCCTAGGAAACATTAACACATAAATCAGCATGACACTTAGACCCAACTTGAGACCAGACTGAGAGTATTTGTGTACTTGTATGCTATGTTTTAACACCTTCTCAGAGCTTGACCATTGGCCTGTCAGTGTTTTTTGACACACCGATTCCTGTTTTGCATTTTTTCCTTAATTTTATAATACAGGTTGGATGGCCCTCCTACCAACACACTTCCTTAAATGGTTGAGAAAGCACCTCTTTGGTGAATGAATCTAAAAGGTCTACCTATTCCCTTAGCTTCACCCAGACATTCCCTGTTTTCTTATGCGCTCAGCCCACTTCCTGCCTTTGACTTTAGTGAGATGTTGTTATGTGCTGTGGAGTCGGTTCCGACTCATAGCGACCCTGTACAGGGTTTCCGAGGCTGTAAATTTTTATGGGAGCAGAAAGCCTCATCTTTCTCCCGCAGAACAGCTGGTAGTTTTGAACTGCTGACCCTGAGGTTTGCAGCCCGATTTGTAACCACTATGCTACCAGAGCTCTGCTTTTCAAAAAGGTCCCTTTTTTTGTTGTTTTTCTTTCTTTCTTTAATTGAGTTAGTTTGAGAGGGCTTTTGTTCTTTGTTCTCTAAAACCTGTGCATTACAAAGGGATAAAATTATAGCATTTACCTAAAGAAAGAGAGCCTAGGTGGGAAGGGGAAGCACTAGAAAGATGTTTTAAGTAGTTGGGGGTTCAATTTATTTGTTAGTTTGATAATCATTCCTTTGTTAACTAAATGATTATCAGATATCAGCTTACCCTCTAAGGACAGGATGACACTATCATTGGAAATGTCTTTTATTTTAGTTTCATGTTTCCCATGCCTTTGCTCAGCAGAGAGAAAACACAGCCCTTTATGGGGAAACACGAATAGTGTTTCCAACAGGAAAGAACATTAATAAGGGTGAGAGAAATGTGAGTAGATGATGCTGACCATGACTCAGTCATTCTGCTGCCCCCAAATGAAACATTTGTAGGGTCCAAACAAGTATTAACACAGAGGACATTGTTCCAAACAGAGGGACAAATCTGACATTATGTAATAGCTCTTTCTCATTTATAGTCCCCAAACAGACATGTGTTGGAACATACCATTTTATTGCTGAAATCAACCAAAGCTGGCCTGAGGCCAGAGTTTAAAATAGCTATTGCAACTGTCTCACAGATGGAGAGATTGCAGCTGCAGACCTCCTGAGCTCTGCCTTCTTCTGGTAACCCAGACACAAGCCCAGTTCTTGAGTCCACCAGCTTCTGCCTCAGTTGATAGTGGTCAGCCTTCTTTCCCCCTGTGTGTTGAGGGGCTTCACCAGAGTAGAGCAACATCTCTGCACCATAATGTCATGTATTTTGATTTCTCTCTTTACAAAAAGAAAGCACTGTTTTTCCAAGCTCTTACAGCACAGTCTGAGTCATAAAGATCTCCAGTCACTGTTGCACGTTAGTCTCCCATGTGACAAAAAGATTTCATGCTCGGCTACATGCTGATGGCTGGCACTGTCCTTGCAGCGAGGTCTTGGCGCTACTTGGCATTGTGGGTTAGTGCTCAGGGCACTGCCTAAGGAAGCTAAGTTAAACTTCTGACGGCGGTGGTTGTGTGCCACCAAGCTGGCTCAGACTCAGCTAACTGCTATATATTGGTTAAACATTTAAAGAGTTCATCCTTGATGCGATGGCTGGAGTCCTAGTGTGGTGCTGTGGGGTAATGCACTGGACTGTAATGTTGGTTTGAATTGCAAGCTCGGAGGTTCAAGCTCACCAGCTGCTCCTCAGAAACCCTATATGGGTCAGAACCAACTCAATGGGACTTAACAACAACAGTGTGATGGCTGGAGTCCTGGTGTGGCACTGTGGGATAAAGCACTGGACCGCAAGGTCAGTTTGAACCACAAGGTCAGTGGTTCAAAATCACCAGCTGCTCCTTGGAAACACTATACAAGATTGCTATGAGTCAGAACCGATTGATTTGATGATACTAAACAACAACACTGTGATGGCTGGAACTGCAGTTGCCTTAGCAAGGCCAGACAAAATGATTTTGGGGGCCTTACATGGTGGCTCTGTAGGCCAGACATTCCCCACCCCTGCTGTATAGGGTTTCTGAGGTTGTAAATCTTCATGGGAGCAGAAAGCTTCGTCTTTCTCTCATGGAGTGACTGGTAGATTCGAACTGCTGACTGCATGCAGTTAGCAGCCCAGCTTGTAATACATTGCTGTTGTTATGTGCCGTGGAGTCGGTTCCAACTCATAGCAACCCTGTACAGGGTTTCCGAGGCTGTAAATCTTTACTAGAGCAGAAAGCCTCATCTTTCTCCCGCGGTACAGCTGGTAGTTTCGAACTGCTGACCTTGCGGCTCACAGCCCGATTCATAACCACTACGCTATCAGAGCCAGGGCTCCTAATGGATTGCATAAGTTGGGGCAAGTCCTGTACTTCTCTGAGCCTGCTTTCTCTGTCTGCATTGGGCTGGAACCCATGAGTCTCAAGCTGTTCTGCATAGAATGTTTCATTAAAAAGTTAAACAATGTTTAGACTGTAATAAAACACAGTAAGAATAATCAAGTAAATTTCCTTCTAGTTTTAACTGATAGGACAGATGAGCATATCCATTTGTATTTAGTTGTGAACATATCCTGTGGTCTGGGAATACACTTTGACTGGATATATCCTCTGTATGTATTGAAGCATCTTATGGTTCTGTACGGGTTACTCCATACTGGTATTGTCTTAAAAGCAAGCTCTGCACGTGTGGTAACACAGTTTCTGTGTACCACATTCGATAAGAGGTCAAGCAAAGCACAGATGTACCTGCTGGGCACACACTCTCATTTCAGGTTGAACTTGTCACTTGTACAATATCTAGTAACAGCCAAACATTTTGAAATTGTGAAAACACTGAGCCATAGACAGTTTACATGCTTTGTTTTTGTTTCCACTTTTTCTTGTGAATTGAGTGAAGGTTTACAGACCAGATCATCACTTTCACATTCAATAAACCATATGCTTTGTTGCATCTCAATGATTGCAAATCCCCTCCATGCAACAACAGTTATCCCACTTCCTCCCTGTGGTTCCGATTTCCATTGTATTCACTTTCTGATCCCTTTTCAACTTGGTCCTTTGGTAAATGTTGCCCTTTTGAGTTTGAATGATTGACCATTCCATGGTGAGTATACCTTACTAGTGTTGGTGTCCCTCCTTGGTGAAAATTGGGCCAAGCGGGTGAGTTCCTTTCCAGATCTGAAGGGTGGTTGAGGGCCAGTCTTCAATTCTTCCAGTTTCTTTCTGACCAATAAGCCCAGTCTTTTTAAAAAATAATTTGAGTTTTGCTTCCCACTCTATCTGGGACCTTCTAATATAATCCCTTTCAGAGCAGTTGGTAGTGGCAGCTGGGCACCATCTAATTCTTCTGGCCTCAGTGTCAATGAGACTGATGTTCACAAGCTCCATTAATCCACTGGACTAACTGATTCCAAGTCTTTTCAGTTCTCATGGTTCTTCTTAGATAGCAGCTCATGACCTTTTTTTTTTGGAAAATAAGTTTTTAACTTTTATTATAAAGTTTTTATTGTGAATTGAGTGAAAGTTTATAGGGCAGATCATCAGGTTTACATTCAACAAATGATATACTTTCATTACAATGGTTTTAATCCCCTCCATGTACCATCTCAAGGTCAGCAGTTCAAAACTACCAGCGGTTCCATGGGAGAAAGATGAGGCATTCTGCTCCTGTAAAGATTTACAGCCTCGGAAACCCTGTGCATGGTTACTATGAGTCAGAAAAGACTGCACTACCGGTACTTAACAACAACAACATGTACCATCCATTAAAAGTCTTTGTCTTTGTTCATTTAAACTCTTTTTTGTTTAAAGACTCAGGCATATGTAATAATTTACACCACCAGAAGGCACATTCTGCAAGTCTGCCTTCTGGCAGCCATCTCTTAGTCCCTCTCTTTTCATGAATCTAGAGTCCTCAGCTGCTCCCTCTCTCCATGTCCCCATTTCTGCTTCCATCTCTTGGTGTCTCTGCTTCTCTGGATAAGATCCTACATTCTGCTTGTGCTCTTCTTCCTTGATGGTCCTAGAGTCCTTCATTTCTGAACTATAAGATTAACTACTCCCCTGTTTTGTGACAAAACTTCTACCTTTACAACTGTGACAGTCATAATTCGTCATGATAACAATTACTCACTATTGAATCGTAAGAATCTTAACCCCGTCTCTTTCTATTATACTCATCTAAACAAGATGAAAACTATTCAGTGGGGACACTATCTTCCCCCACACACTCTTAAAATCCCTCTTGAAACCTTGTAAGCCAGTCACTTTGAGCCTTTATCATTCTCTCATTTTAGGTAGCCAATGTCTAAGTTGCCTGTCCCTATCTACCCTGTGTATAGTGGGGATTGGATTGATGCTTGATATGAGACTCCTTCCCTCTTTGTTGGTATTTTGAGCTACTATCTTCATGAGAGAAAAAGAAGACCCCTAGTGAGATGGATTTGCAAAGTGGCAGCATCCATGGGCTCAAGTGTGGCAACAATTGTGAGGTTGGCCCAGGACCGGGCAGTGTTTTGTTTTGTTGTGCATAGGGTCGCTATGAGTCAATACCAACTCAGTGGCACCTAACAACAACAACAACATCTGCATGAGTATAGTCAGGTTCATCAAATTGTAGCAATTTACCCTTATTTCCTTTATCAAAAATTGTTTTGTTTTGTTTTGTTTTTTTCTTCCTCTAGTTGAGTTCTGATTATCAAGCCATCAAGGCTAGGTCAAATGGGTACTATCTGCAAGTTTGGGTGTTCTTGTGTGCCTCCTCTCACTTCATATCTGCTGGATACTTCACTGTCATCTATAGCCCTCTGTGGCTATGTCATTGTCCATGGGCTTGGGTGTCCCCAGGTCTCACCACACTTTGGACCAACCAGCCATTCCTCTTCTCTCTCTCATCTCCCAGGGAACAGGCGTCTATGGAACGTGGTTGAACTCAGCCCATTTCTTCATTTCTGCCTTTCCCCCTCTTCCACTCACCAGTAGACCAATGTGGTCACCAGAAAGCTTACATGCCTATTCTTGTGTTACCTTTGAGTTTCAGTCTTAGAGAGGGGTTTGTTCTGAAGGGACTTGATTGCTTGCTTTGATGGCTTCCCACTGAATGACTTGCTTATTCTTGCAGTACTCAATCACACTGTCATTTTTGTTTTGTGTTTTTCCTGATGATCTTTCTTTGAAGATGTATCTTCTGTCGCTCTAGCTGTTCCAGGCTGATCTACTTGTCCTTTCTGGTGGAATGACCCACCTCAGAAGGTTCTGGATGGGGCTAGCTCATGACCTTTTAATATTCCAGATGCTACTCACCAAAGTTGGATACAGAACATTGTCTCTGTGGACTACATTATGCCAATTGACCACAGTGTTCTCTGAGACTATGGAACTGAGCCCCCAGGCCCAGCCACTCATTACCTTAAGATGCTTGCTAAGATCTAAGAAAGCTTTTCCTCATTTTGCGCACTGTATGTTCCACCACAAGCATAGGTATGTTTGCAGCAAGGTAAATACCCAAGTACAAATATCATCTTTCAAACCTTTATATATTTGTGGGTATACACCCACTCTCCATCCCATACCCATTCAACCTGTACCTCTGTCCATGTATCTACACACAGAACATGTTGTCCCAAGGTTGTGTATATAACATTATTTACTTCTATTCCTTTAGCCCTTGCATACCTCCTTGTGTCTTCACCTGTCTTCATCATCTTCTGCCAACCTCCATCTTCTTATATATTATTCTCCTAATCACCCGAGTTAACATGTGTCTATGGGCTGCTAACCTCAGGGTCAGCAGTTCGAAAATACTAGCTGTTCTGTGGGAGAAAGATGAGGATTTCTGCTCCCGTAAAGATTTATAGCCTCGGAAACCCTGTACAAGGTCGCTATGAGTCAGAACCAACTCTATGGAAAATAACCACCATCACCAGCCAGTGAATTATTCTCCTTTCCCACCCACCTCTGGTAACCATCAAAAAATGTTTCTTTTACTATGAAAATATTTTCTTGAGTTTTTACAATAGTGATATATAGAATATTTGTCTTTTTGTGATGGATTAATTTCATCATCATAATATCCTCCAGGTTCATCCATGTTACAAAATGTTTTGCATGTTCTTCATTATTCTTCGATGTTGTATAGTATTCCATTGTGTGCATGTACCAAAGTTTGTTTATCCATTTTTCCATTGATGGGCATTTAGGTTGTTGTCATCTTTTATTGTGAATAGTGCTGTGATGAACATTGGTGTGCAGATATCTACTCATGTCCTTGCTCTTATTTCTTGTGGGTATGTAACAAGTAGAGGGATTACTAGTTCATATGATATTTCTATTTCCAGCTTTCTGAGAAAGCACTACACCATTTTCCACAGTGGTTGAACAATTTTACATTCTTACCAGCAATGTAGGAGGGTCCCAGTCTCCCCACACCCTTGTTATGAACAAAACAAAACAGAAAACATTTGTTGTTTTCTGTTTTTTAGAACTTTGTTATTAATGCTGGGGTGAGATGATATATCATTATTGTTTTGTGTTTAAGCACATTACTGTATTTTTTTAGTGTGTGTGTGTATGGATATATGTATGCGCATATATGAGGAAACTTTAAATAGTGTATGGAAAATGTAGTTGAAAGATAATGGATTCTCATTGTACTGGGTTGATTCGCATTGTTGTTGTTGTTGTTGTTAATTGCTGCCAAGTCAGTTTTTACTCATACAACCCTGAATCGGGTCTCCATACAGCTGGTGAGTTTGAACTGTGGATCTTGCGGTTCAAACCACTCTTGGGATCCAATGGTTTATCCCACAGCACAACACAGGGTTAATTGTTGTTGTTGTTAAGTGTCATCAAGTCGGTTCCGATTCATAACGACCCTGTATAGGGTTTCCAAGGAGCAGATGCTAAGCTTGAACTGCCAATCTTGCAGTTCAAACGACTCTGCAGTCTAGTGAATTACCCCACAGCACCACACCAGGATACTGGGTTGATAAGGGTGGGCAATTTAGACATTGGCTATAAAAAAATGGTGGGACTATAAAGGCAGGAAGTGGCTGGTTTACAAGCTTTCATTGGTGTGCTTAGTTTCAGAATGAGGGGGTTAAGATAGAATCCCCATTGAATAGTTTTCTTCGTCTCCAGGTGGGTCTGGTGAAATGGGTTGGGGGATGATACTGATAGGATTTTATGACTCAATTGTGAGTGATTGTTAGAAGGATTAATTACAATTGTCAAAATTGTAATTGTACAAGATATGTGACTGAAAGGAGGGAGTAGTTAACATTTCCTTTCAGGAACAGACCATCCCAGGACCATCAGGAAGGCAGAGCATGAGTGGAGTGTGAGATCTTTACCTAGAAAAGTGGCGACAACAGAAACTGTAGCAGAGGTGGTGGCGTGGAGAGACACAGCAGCCGTGGACTCTAGGCCCATGGACCAAGTAAGGATGTGTGCCTGCGGACAGGAGGCTGGCTTCCAGAATGTGCCTTTTGGACATTTAAATGAATATACATTTTTTGTTTTTATGTGTACATCAAATATTTTTGCTTTCTTCATTTGTGAAATATAAGATGTAAATGGAGAGCCACAGGGAGGAAGTAAGATAACCGTTGTTGCAGGGAGGGAATTGTAATCATAGGATGAAACAAAATGTATGATTTGCTGACTGTAAATCTGATGATCTTGCCTGTAAACCTTCACTCATTCACAATTAAATGTTGTTTATTTGTTAAAAAGAAAGATAGGGGAATGTTGGAATGTTTCCATGAACATTCTGAAGTTCTCTTTTATACATATCTTGGAGGAAGTACAGCCAGAATATTCCTTAGACGTGAGGATGGTGAGACTTTGTCTCATGTACTTTGAACATGTTTTCAAGAGGAACCAGTCCTTGGAGAAGGACATCATGCTAGGTAAGGTGGAGGGTCAGTGAAAAAGAAGAAGACCCTGCTTATGAATATTTGTGTGTGTAGTGCAGGACCAGATAGTGGTTTGCTCTGTTGTACATAGGTTTTCTATGAGTAGGAACTGACTCAACAGCACTTAACAACAATATATGTGTATATATTTATATCTGGATTGTATATGTATATTTACATGTGATTGGCAAAGTGGCAACATCAGTGGGCACAATTGTGAGTTTGGCCCAGGATTGGGCAGGGTTTGTTTCATTCTGTGGTGCATAGATAGGGTCACTATGAGTTGGTACGGACTCAATGGCACCTAACAAAGCAACGTATTTATATATATTATAAGTAAAACATATATATTATTGAGAACAATAGTTAGTGTTAGTATTTCTCTTTGAAGCAGAAATTTGCTACTATCTCTTTCAAGGTTTATTGGCAGTGTTATCAAAGAGTCTCCTGATATTGACAGAAGAGCTATTAAAAGACTAGAACCATAAATAGTTCTTAACTATGTGGCACGGTTTTCCTGATACTGAATAACAATGACATCATCATCATTACATCATAATAGTAGAAGGATCCTGAAGATAGAAAATACAACTGTCATCTAAATTCTCAATTTTAGAACAGCAACTTATTCATATTCAATTTTTATCAATAAAACATTACCTGTATCTGTTTTAGAAACAAAAAAGTCCAGGACAAGATAAAAACTGAAACCAGAGATGTTTGCAGTCATCTGGGATGGATTTCTCATATTCACTACCATTCCAGCTGGGGCCATCCTTGTGCAAGGAAACACCTGCCAGTCTGAAAGCACTAGAAGGATCTTTGTGTTGGTGTGGTTTTCTTTACCAAGAGATAAAGCCTTCCTTTTCCATGGTGAGAAATGTCATCACATGATCCTTGTAGAAGAAATGAGTGGAGAGGTGGAACGATTGATATGAGAACTTTTGAGAGAGTAGGATTTGGCAATTGTTAAAGGTGCTGGGAACATAAATGAGGTTGAAACGGGGAATTTCAAGGAAACTGGAAATTGGAGCTTTCTGATTTCCACAAAAATGTTGACATCAGTTTTTGTTCTAACTCTAGGGCAAATATATTTTTTCATAATGCTGTGGGATAATGCACTGGACTACAAGGTTGGTGTGAACTGCAAAGTCAGCAGTTTAAATTCACCATCTACTCCTGGAAACCCTATACAGGGCTGCTATGAGTCGGAACTGACTTAACGACACTTAACAACAATTAAGGGTAGGTAACGTCAGTATCTAAAGAGTACCATCTATGAACTTGGTATAGTCCTAGATGTTGTTCTTACATGTGTGATCCCTTAAATTCCCATAGCCACTTCGCAAGACATGTACTATTCTCACCTTTATTGTTTTGTAAGTATTACAGGTGAGGAAATTCAGATATTGAGAGATTCAATAATCTGATGAAAGTCATGTGGCCAGTAAAAGACAAAATTGGGGTGACCTTTTCTTCACTTTCCACATTGCAGGTCTACATTGCGGGGGGGACAGAGCCTTTGGTTGTTCTTCTTATTGCTATCATGAGAGAAGGACTGTGCTTGCCATAGCCCTGGAGGTTTCTGTGCACAGCCAAGATGAATGGCTACCAGATGAAAGTGTAGTTCAGCCAGGTATGACGATAGGACTGAACTCTTTATTATTAGGTCTGCCCTTTACAGGAAATCAGGCTGCAATCTGAGCCGAATCACATCTTTTGGTTTTAGCCTGTAGAAGAGCAGATTGAGTTCCTGGCAATTAAGGCTGGAGAGAGAAAACAGGATGAGTGTGTGTCTCGGAACCTACCACCGTGAAACTTTATATTTATTACTCGCTGATAATAGTCACAACAACGCCTTCTTGCATCCAGCTGAAAGGTTCAGTTACTGATTTACTCAGGGTGTGATACCGTCATGGCGCTGCCATGCTGTGCATAAGGGAGGCTTTGGAAGACATTAGCTCTATCCACTGGCCTGGAGCTTCTGGTAGACAGAAACTTCCCCATGCTATGCTCCAACCCCAGAACCTGGAACACTGGTTCTCAAGCACAGTTGCCCCTCACCAGAAACGGTGTTTCCAGTAATGGAGATTTAGACAATGAAATCCCCACTGGTGATTTTATTGTAATATAATCAGTGTAGAGATCGTGGTTGATGGATTTATTTTTGTTGAGTAAATTAGTTAGTGGAAGACTGACTGTTACGGCTGTGAAAACCCACCACTCAGCAATCCTGCTGGGGGAGGAGAGCTGATGAATGGCCCCAGGTGAGGCTGCTTTAGTTCAATGACTGTGTTTGCACCTGGATCAGGCTTCCTGTGGGCTGCTTCCCATTAATGGCTGCACAGTGCAGATGCTAGTGCAGACCCTTTGCTGTGAGGTGCAGGACTATTAGGGTGGACTTCAATTGAAGACACCCTATGGATTAACAGAACAATTCTTAGAATTGCTGTAGGATGAAGTTTTTTCTACCCAATTCTATTTACCTCCCTCTCCTCTTCATAGGGGTCAGATCTGCATTGCGGTCTGAGGCACTGCCCACCTCCTCTGGATCTCTTTTAGCTTCACAAATGTTTGCCCCAACAAATCTCTTGCATGTCACGTCTCATCTTGGGACCTGCTTCTCTGAGGGCCTAAACTAACACAAGTGTGAATGAAAACTTCATTAGGAAATGCAAATAGTCCCAAGATTATGTAAGAAAAATAAATCTAGTCCCTTACTTCACACGTAGGGAAAAGGAACCCATAAATGGTTAAGTGTCCAAGTGACTTTCCTGAGATCACATAACTGATAAACTAGCAATTCCAGGGATGCCTTTCTTAGAAGGAAATACAAATGTTTCAAAAAGCTTGTGGGAAAAAAAATGGAATTAAAAGATAATGGAGGAACAAACAAGATGGCAGATAGGGTAGACGTGCAGTAATGAGCTCTGATAGCAACCACACAGAATACCAGACCAAGCAGGCTCAGGGAATGGTCCCAGAACTCTGAACCACATATGAAGGAATATTTAGAAGCTTGGAAGGCTTACAGCTGGGGGAATTTGTAACAGAAGCAAGAAATCCATTGCTTTCTAATTCAAGATGCTCAGCTGCTCCCAGAGCCACCATCTTGGGAGAGACCAAGTGGGGGAAGGATCAGAGCAGCCATGGATGCCTGACAGAACCACAGAGATAAAGGTGTGGACATTCTCTTTTTTTGGTATCTATTCATTGGTCTCTCGCTGTCTGTGCACCTCCATTCTGGTGACTAGAGTGGGTGCCTGAGCAAGTGGACACCCCACGCCCACCCCCAGAAGGTTTTACTATGCATGTGCACAGATCTCCTTGAAATTTAAAGTGACAGTTTCCACTTAAGACCAAATGGACACAGCTGGCCCTGAACTGTTTATCACTAGGAAAAAGGCCTGAACTGGGATTGTGGAGTGGGACAGGCAGACTGAAAAGGAAATAGGCTGAAAATTAAATCCTGAGTTACATTACAATGACCAACAGTGGCATCTTTAAATTTCTCAGGAAAAAGAGTGAAAAGGGAAGCCCATATCCTGATCACATCTACCTGGAGGCAATCAGAAAGCACAAAAAATACCAAAATACACACCCATCTAAGTATTAAGGCCACAGATAACTCCTGAATACGAGTACAGATGTGAATGGTTAACTAGATGGGAAAAGAAGTCATAACCAATTACACATTGGAGAGAGCTCACATATACCACAAACTTTCCCAAACCCTGGAAAATAACATAATGTCTTTATTAATTAATACCTGACGTGCCTCTATCAGGGTTTTCATTGCATGCTATTTGATGGGTTCTCGGGGTCCTGGTGTGGCGCTGTGGGCTAAAGCATCAGATTGCAAAGTCGTTTGAACTGCAAGGTCGGTGGTTCAAGCTCACCAGCTGCTCCTTGGGAACCTTATACAGGGTCGCTATGGGTTGGAATCGACTTGCTGGCACTTAACAACAACTTAAGACAATGATTTTGCAATATTATTTTTTATAGAGAAGATGTTTTAAAAGTCTTTTAGTATGGATGATTGAAATTTTTTTTACTATTGATAGTTTAAAAAATTTTGTTTCAGGTTCCAACTCTGTGGTGCTGCAGGATAAGCACTGGACTGTGACCCACAGGGTTGGTGGTTGAGAGCCACCAGCTGCTCCTTGGGAACCTTATACTGTAAGTTGGAACCAACTTGACAGAACAAACAGACAACAACAACCTACAACTTTGTCAGATATGAGAAGTTTAAGCTTCACTAGTTTTGTGGTAAATTCAACTTTTACTTCATTGCTCTCCTCTTTGTAAACTGGATGTTAAATGATGGTTCCTTGCCTCTGAAGATCAACACAAAATTTTGACTCAAATTCCAGATCTAGAACTTACTAAAAACAATTAAATGCCCTCCCACAATTTCTGTGAATCCATGTTGAGGACTTTAAATACATACGGTAGTTATACTTGGGAAGCCTAGCATCTATTCATCTATATGGACAGTCTTTTCCATTCTTTCCTTCCTCTCCCATTAATAACCCATGTAGGTGAAGGGAGCCCATTTTCAAAATCCAGGGTGGAGCACAAGTCCCACACCCAACTTCAGCAACCCATTGCATTCCTCCTGGCCCCAGCAATTGGCTCTGGAGTGGGCGTTAAACTCCTTCAGAGATCATGATATTCAATTCGTATTTTGTGGAAACTTTTGGAGAAGAGACACTTACTGTCTGGGTGGTGCAAATGGTCAACACCTTGCCAACTAACCAGAGGTCAAAGATTCACATTCATCCAGTGGCACCTCAGAAGAAAGATCTTGAATCACTTTCTGAAAATCAGCCATTGATAACCCTATGGGGCACAATTCTACTTACACAAATGGAGGCACCATGAGTTGGTATCTACTCCACAGCAACTGATGGGATAAGGGATCAGACCTGACCAAGCATAAGAGAATGTCCAAAGGATTTCTGGACTGTGTAAGCTAGTTTAGAGAGAGGGAGAAAACAGAGCTAAATGTTGCCTTCTTTTCTGCCCTTGGAATGTTTGGGGAAAAGGAAATTGTGTCCCATTGTTGGGCTGACAGATGTCAAGATTAATACCAAAGAAAAGATGAGAAGACACCAAAATAATAATAATAATAATAATAATAAATTAAGAGGCTATATTAAAAAAACTGAATTTGATTCTACTAGAAAGGGAAGGCCACCACTCTTCTGTCAGTTTGTCGTAATGTGGTGACTTGCATGTCGCTGTGATACTGGAAGCAATGTCTCCAGTATTTTAAACAACAGCAGGGTCATCACCCGTGTTGGACAGGTTCAATGGAGCTACCAGACTAAGCCAGTCTAGGAAGAATGAGAGGCTTACTATTTCTAATGTTAAGTCACTGAAAACTTTATGAATATTAGTGGAACATTGTCAGAGATAGTGCTGAAAGAAGAAGGCATTGTGAATAGAACCAGAATATTGTCAGATCTACTGCCAGAAGATGAGCCCCTCAGGTTGGAAGACACTCAAAATGTGACTGGGGAAGAGCTGCCTCCTCAAAGCAGAGTTGATGATGATGACATAAATGGAGTAAAGCTTTTGGTTCAGAACCTTCGTTTGCTGATGGGACACAACTCAAAATGAGAAGAAACAGTTGCAAATATCCAATCTTCACATTCAAATTACCAGTACTTATCAATACATCTTGATTGCATGTTTGATCAACTTCAGACTGAAGAAGTTGGTGGAAATTTCATACTCAAAAAGTTGGTTCAAGCCCACTAGCCACACCTTCTTGTTATTGTTAAGTACCATGGAGTCGATTCCGACTCATAGTGCCCCTGCACAGGGTTTCCAAGGCCATAAATCTTTACAGGAGCAGAAAGCCTCATCTTTCTCCCATGGAACGGCTGGGAGTTTCGAACTGCTGACCTTGAGGTTAGCAGCCCGATTCGCAGCCACTACGCTACAAGAGCTCCTTAGCCACTCTTTAGAAACCCTATAATACAGTATTGTTATGAGTCAGAGCTGACTTGATGGTACTTAGCAACAACGTGCATATGCATTTATATTTTACCACAATACCAAAAGAAGGGGGTGGGAAGGAAGGCCTAGAAGTACTAGGCCTTCATTACCAAAAGCTAAATTTAGTATTCACTGAAACTTTGACTTTGAATTTCTATTGATGCTTCTTCTCAGACTTCCATGGTATTAGAAATCCCTGTCTATGTAGAAGCATCATGAAAACTCAAGATAGTATTCATCATTCAGCCTTACGGGCTTTGCATGTTCCAATCATGATAACCCTTTTCTAGGTCCATGTAAATATGTTTCCAACTATATCTTCCTCACTAGGCTATGAGCACCTTCAAAGGCTCTTGTTTAAATGACATTCCCCACCCCCACCCCCAATGCTTGGCACGTAGTGAGCGCTCAGGAGAAGCTAGAAGGACTTTGATTTGGAATCCCAGTTCTTTCATTGAATATCCTTGGACAAATCATTTTAATTGTGATGAAAGCTCTCAGCACCAGCTTGATGCAAATCACATGCTCTTCCCTCTTAATGAATGATGTCGAGAACAAGACTGATGATTTTCCAGCAAACGGTTACGATAGGTTTGGCAAATATTGATTTTGCATGCCAAATGCATCAAAATGAGTTTGCACCAAAGTGTCTTTTGTGCTCATCTTTCTTCAGGCAAAGGGAAGCTGTTTCTGGAACTCATCTCCCACACCCAGGTGCTTCATGTCTGACAGGTGAGCTGTAACCAATAGCAACTTCTAACCCTAGTGGATAGAACCCTATTCAGAAGAAACATGTGGCCGGGTTCTACACACAGCTGATTAAATATTTGAGCAACTCATTTTACAATGTGACTTCATTAAGTGCCTACCTATTACCCCAAACCCATGGTAATCAGAGGTCTCTGAAATAGCCTCAGAATGCGAAGGTATATCTTTCAGGGCTTAAAATAGAAAAATCACTAAGGCTGTCCTGAAGGATGCAAACAGAGATGCTGGGACATATGCTGTTTTTATGACTCAGCCAGAGACAAGTCTGTGTCCGGGGAACACCTCAGAGGCTGCACAAATGTTACTACATGGTAAGCAGTTGTAAAGCATAGTTTAGTACTTGTGTCTCATGGTAAAACCCAATGAATGTAGCAAAGGCAGAGGTTTACGTTAATGTTAAGCTCCTGGAGAACAGTCATTTCCTTCTGAGTTGTCCATGGCTGCCTGGCTTGCCCTGACGTCAATGAATCAGACAGGCTTCCTGTTAAACACATTTAGAAAAATAGTCTAATGAGTTAGAATTTTCCACCCATATGGAACATAGTGGATCATGACTAGAATTTTTTTTTTTTTAATAAAATGGAATGGAATTAAATGGGATTGAGAACATCAGCATGCATTACATGTAGTAAAGGTAATTGATGTTTCATGCAATTTTTTAGTTTCATAGGTGAACTGGATTGTGATGTAAATGTATTATTTACTGTAAAAGTCATTACAAGAGAAAGAGAATGAAAACTACTGGACTTGAGAACTCTTATTTTTGAGATGGTTTTTCCATTCATTTGTCTTCATGTTGCCACAAATATCTCAAAATGCCAAAACTCATTTTAGTAATAATACTTTGCTATGCTGCTGGTGTGCTGCTGTAGGATAAGCACTGGACTGCTAACCACAAGGTCAGTGGTTCAAGCCCACCAGCCACTCCTTGGAAACTCTATACAAGATTGCTATGAGATGGAACCGACTCGAGAGCACTCACTAACATTTGTTAGATAGCTATGACATCACTGGAGTCCCAGTGTGCTAAAATGGGTTCATGTGCCAGACTGCAAAGCCATTTGAACTGCAAGGTCAGTGGTTCAAGCTCACCAGCTACTCCTCGGAAACCCTATACAGGGTCACTATGGGTTGGAATCGACTCAACAGCACTTAACAACAACAACACCATGACATCCCAATTTTAGCATTGGGGAATGTAAAGCATAAAATTGTTATTGGCATGCCCATCATCAAATATCTCATGCTAGATGCCACCCATGCACAAAGTTTTAATGAAAGAATAAATCCGGTGCTCTTTAAATCTGTTGATTGGCTTTGGAAAAAACATGAACCCTTTGGGTTTGGTTGTTTGGGAACCTTCCCTGCCCATATAAAGATCTTTGGGGAGAATGCTGGGAAAGATAGCGGCAAAAGAATGGGTTTGTAACTGCCCATACTTCCTAGAAACTGACTCAAAATGATTAAAGATAAAAATAGAAGGCAATCTGCATTAATTCTGAAACCAGGAAAAGATTTCTATGATGCAGGCTTGGAAAAATGTCTGTCATTTACAGCCACTGAGGGCCAATTCACAGATCTATTTCCTGAAAAAAATCACATTATGTCAAGGATAATCCCAGTAGAAATTCCCTAAAACCTGTTGCCATTGAGTCCATGTGACTCATAGTGATCCTGTAAGAGAGTACGTCTGCCTCATAGAGTTTCCAAGGCTGTGATTCTGCAGAGACAGACTGCCATATCTTTTTCCTGTAGAGAAAACCAACAACCTTTTTGTTAGCACCTAAGTGCCAGCAGGAACCCTACAGAAACCCCCTATATTCCTTAATTTGGAGAGATGATAAACTGCCTTCTTCATTCCTAATCTCTCTTCCTCCCCCTCCCAAAGCTCCTCCTCCACTGTTTATCAACTCATGCAGAGCTCCCAGGGTGGTTTTGTGTAGCCTGGACTTGCTTGTTCGAAGAATCCTTCCTTGTCCTCTTCTTCTCAACTCTGAATCTCAGGGGGTAAGGAGATAGAAAACTGACCCCTACAGTTGTGTTTCCCAAGCTCCCATGTCAACTGACTTCTGCCAATGGGAGGTGCTAGTGAGGAAGAATGGCAGGCAGAAGGGAAAAGCCAGGTACAGCCTCCTTCCCCCTCTCTGCCTCAGGGAGCACCTCCAGCAGCAGTGTTGTAGCTCAGCTTAGGTTGAACAGGACTACCATAGAACCAGCTCCTCCTGTTTGCCCCTTGGTCTAGGGATTCCACTGGTTCGACAGGTGCTAATTTCTGAGTTGTTTCATTACACCCTATCATCCAACACCTGTGTGATTTACTCCTGTATTAGAGTTCCTTGCTTCTAAATACTCAGTATGATATCTGTTTCCTTGATTGAACCCTGACAGGGGAGTAGGGGAGGCATTGGCTCAGAAAAAAATTGTGAGTCTTCATTAGGTTCACCTGTGGCAGGGTGTGTGAGTCACAACTGGCATGCCTGTGAGTGGAAAATGTCAGAGCTGGATACTGGACCTATTTCTGAAATCAGCGTCCCGACTGCTCACCACGTCCAGCTTGGTTCAGTGGACTCACATCTAGGGAATCCATCTCTCTGCCAGGAGGGCTAGCTGGGCTTGCCTGACCAGGGGGATCTCAATGACTGCAAGCCAAAGAGAATTTTGCCTTGTGACTCTCAGAAGAAACCAGGATAGCAGGAGTGGCCTGCAGTGTGTTTTTCACCAAACAGGCAATTTTTTGTTTTGCTTTTGTAACAAATGAAATATATCCTGAAATAACATTCATAGATAATAAGGCCTACTTGCACATTTAACTCTGAAGATCAATATAATGTCATACTATAATAAGAAAGGGAGTCCTTTTATGGTGCAAATGGTTAATGAGCTCAGTTGCAAACCAAAAGTACCTGGGAAGAAAGGACTGGTGAGCTACTTCTAAAAAAAAAAACAAAACCAGCTACTGAATGCCCGAGGGTGCACAGTTCTACTCTGACACAGAAGAGGGGGATTCAAAAAGTCAGTGGAAAAGTGAAATTAAGTTTGGCAACTCCCCTTGTATAGGGTTGCTGTGAGACAGAATAGATGTAATGGCAACTGGTTTGCTGGTTATAATATAATGGAGAAATAGTAACAAAGATGAAACAAAATTTACGATTTCACTGGAAGATATAGTGAATGGTCACATGACTGCATGATAGTTGGTTGTGCATGATAAATGAGCTGGGTTTTAGGAAGAAGCAGATGGGATGCCATTCAATATACCAGTCATAAGGAAAGTGAAAGAGCAGTAGTAACAGTGAAGGAGAGAAAATTTGTAAACTAGTATTAAGGTACCTAATAATAGAGTTCTTCATCTGTGATAAAACAAAAGCGGGAAATGAACTGAATTAAGGATAACATGCCAAGATACACTATGCACAAACATAATGGGGAAAATGAGGAAGCATGACATATTCTCACTACTAAGCTAGCACTTATTTGTAAATGCAGTATCAACTGCTACTTGGACTGAAGAGTAGCAACATTTCACAGAAAACACACCTCTTAGCTTGAAATCCTACCACGTGTCTATTTATTCTATCTCAATAACTTAAAAGGAGTCCTGGTAAATAGAAATACCTTATGATCCAGCAATCCCTCTTGTTGTTTAGTGCCTTCGAGTCGGTTCTGACCCATATCGACCCAGTACAGGGTTTCTGAGGCTGTAAATCTTTACGAGAGCAGAAAGCCTCATCTTTCTCCCACAGAACGGCTGGTAGTTTCGAACTGCTGGCCTTAAGGTTCGCAGCCTGATTCGTAACCACTACGCTACCAGAGCTCCTTACTTGGTATTTATCCACAAAAAATGTGAGCCATAACACGAGTAGATATATACTCACCAATGTTCATAGCAGCACTATTTACAACAGCAAAAAGATGGAAACAGCCTTAGTGCCCATCAATGGAAGAATGGATAAACAAACTTTGGTACATCCACACAATGGCATATTATGTTATCTTGAAGAATAACAAGGAAGCTGTAAGCCACCACATAACATGGATGAACCTTGAGGATATTATGCTGAGTGAAGTTAGCCACAAAAGGAGAAATACTACATAAGATCATTATTGTAAAACCTTAAGAAAAAATACCCAAACTAAAAGGGAAAAAAATTCTTTGTTGGTTAC
>NW_006408522.1:7685646-7719186 GCF_000296735.1 Chrysochloris asiatica
GATAGTTTGGGTGTTGGGGGAACAATACACAATAAGGGGAGGGGAATGGAAGAACAGTTAGGCAGGTTTGCGTGGATGAGCTAAATGGAACAGAGGTAAATAGTGATGTACGTACATCAGGGCTCTGGGATACAGGGATTAAGGCATAGTCTGAATGGGTAAAAGAGAGGACATAATGTTAAGATGCTTGACTGTCTTATGAATCTTGGTTTCCCTTTGCTACTATTAAAAATAGACACTTGATGGGGAGAGAAAGGAATAGCCAGAAACATCACTATAGAAAGCATGTAAGTCCACCTTTAGCCTATAACTGATTGGAATACCTAAAAGGGGGGCTAGAACTTGCCCAGTGTAGGAGGCTTCCTATGGAGCCTTTGCTTTGTATACCACCAGAGGTGGAATCCTGATCCCCATCCAGAATCTTCTGAGATGGGAAATTTCCACTTGAAAAGACAAGCAGACCAGCCTGGAGCAGCTAGAGGAAAAGAAGATACTGCCTGAAAGAAAGACCAGCAGGAAAAATAAAAAACAAAAAAGCAGTCAGATTGACTACTACAAGAATAAGCAAGTTGTTCACCAGGGAGCCATCAAGGCAAGCAATTGAGTTCCTTCAAGGCAAATCCCCTTCCAAGACTGAAACTCAAAGGGAATATATGAGCAGGCATGTAATCTTGCTGGTGACCATGCTGGTCTACCGATAAGGGGAAGTAAGGGGAAAACAGCAATGAAGCTGTGAGCTGAGCCCAACTACATTCAATAAACTCTTGTGAACCCGGATTGAGACCTAGTTGGCCAGCAGTATGGGGAGACCTGGGGACTCCTGAGCCCATGGACAGTGACATGGCCACAGAGGACTAGAGAGGAAAATGAAGCATCCAGCTGATATGAAGTGGGGAGATGCACAAGAACACCCATACTTGCAGATAGTGCCTATTTGACCTAGCTTCAATGGCTGGATGATCAGAACTCGACTAGAGGAAGAAAGAAGAGGAAAAAAAGTGTAATCTGCTACAATTTGATAAACTTGACCTATATTTATGAATGTAGTAGCTTAAAAAAGGGAACGAATCTTCAGAGCAAGGATCATTCCCACACCCACTATACACAGGGATGGGCAATTTAGACACTGACTACCTAAAATTGGGGAGCTATAAAGGCATGAAGTGACTGGCTTACAAGTTTTCAAGAGGGAGCCTAGATCCAGGGTGCGGGGGAAGGTAGAATCTCCACTGAGTGGTTTTCAACCTGTCTAGATAGGGATGGTAAAAGGAGATGGGGAAAAGATTATGTGGTTCAATAGTGAATAACTATGATCAGGACTGATTGTGGTTGTTGCAAATGTAAAAGTAGACATTTTGCAACAAAAGGAAAGAGGTGATTGATTTTGTAATCCAGGAGCAGAGGACCCTGGGACCATCAAGGGAGAAGAGTGAAGTGCGGGACCCTATCCAGAGAAGCAATGACACCAGAGATGGAGGCAGAGACGATGACGTGGAGAGATGGAGCGGATGGGGACTCTAGACTCAAGGAGGGAGAGGGGCTGTGTGCTGATGGATGGGGGCAGGCTTGCAGGGTATACCCTTTGGTTGCTTGAATGATTATATATTCCTGAGTGCTTCAGTGTACATCTGAAAAAAACCCAAAAACAAAACAGAGGGAATGGAAGCAAATAGCAAACGCTGTTGAATGATGATGCATGGCAAGGATTGTAGTCATTGAAATGAAATGAAATACGATAGGATGAGTGTAAAGTTGATGTTCTCCCATGTAAACTATTACTCAATTCACAATTTTAAAAAAAAGGAGTCCTGGTGTGGCACTATAGGAAAAACACTGGACTGCTAAGCACAAAGTCTGAGGTTCAAACCCACCAGCTGCTCCTTGGAAACCCTATACAAGGTTGCTATGAGTTGGAACTGACTCCATGGTACTTAACAACAATTGAGCTGTAAAAGACTTTGTAGACCAAAATCTTTTCCAAGTGTTTAAAAAGCAAATCCCTGCAAAGTGAATGGCTCAAAACAATAGAAATGTATTTTTGCAATTCAGGGTGCCAGAACTCTGAAATCAAGGTGTCAGCAGGGCTTTGGAAGTACCAAGAAAGAAACCATCCAGTGCCTCCCTCCTAGCATCTGGTGGTTGCCCATAATCCTTGGCTTGTAGATACATCATGGCCACCTCAGCCTCCATCTTCACATGGCCCTCTTTCCATTGTCTGTGTATCACTTTCTGACTCTTATAAGGATACTGTCACTGGATTTAGGACTCACCTTAATCCAGTATGATGGTACCTCGATCCTTAAATAATGATGTCTGCCAAGACTCTATTTCCAAATAGGGCCACATTCTGGCATGTATTTTGGGAGAACACTATTCAACCAATCACAACGACCCTATCCTTCAGTGGTGGTGGTTATGTGCCATGGAGTCAGTTTCTACTCATAGCGGCCCTATACAGGGTTTCTGCGGCTGCAAATCTTTACAGGAGCAGAAAGTCTCATCTTTCTCCCGAGGAACAGCTGGTAGTTTCAAACTGCTGACCTTGCAGTTTGCAGCCTGATTCGTAACCACTATGCTACCAGAGCTCCTTTGTCCTTCAGTGGAAGGGGAGAATAAAGATGGACTGGAAAAAGAAACCATCATTTAGGATGCTGTGGAGTAGACATGGAGGGTCATTAGAGTAATTAGAGTAATCTGGCACTGTGAGCTGGACCACAAGGTCAGTTTGAACTACAAGGTCAGCAGTTCAAACTCATCAGCTGCTCCTGCTCCTTGGACAGCATATACAGGGTCGCTATGAGTTGGGACGACTTGACAGCAGTTAACAACAATTAGAGTAAGATGGAAAAACAGTAGGCATCCTTCAAATAAATGTACAATCTCGACATTATTTCTTCCTATTATTCTAAAAAATTAGAAATAAATTGTTGTTGTTGTTGTTAAGTGCCGTCGAGTCGGTTCCGACCCATAGCGACCCTGTACAGGGTTTCCGAGGGTGTAAATCTTTACGGGAGTAGAAAGCCTCATCTTTCTCCTGCGGAGCGGCTGGTAGTTTCGAACCGCTGACCTTAAGGTTCGCAGCCCGATTCGTAACCACTACGCTACCAGAGCTCCTTAGAAATAAATTAGGGTAATTAAAAAATATTAAAGCCTTTATTAATGAAATTCAGTAATAGTCTTATACTTAGTGCATATTCATATTTTAATAATGTTTAGTTCTAAACTTTTTAAAGGGGATCTCAAATCTCTTTTGCTACATTTTTACGTGGGACAGCTACAACTACAGAATAACACAGGTGACATGATTCTCCACAATGGTGAACACAACTCTTGGTTTGTTTTTAAACAACACAGAGTATGAACTCCCTCTGATTTGAATAGTAGTGGTATTCTTGGAAATATTACATATATTAAAATGATGTAAACCCTGCTTCATGTAGTATGTAAAACAGGGTGAGGTTCCAGACTTACATATTTAGAAAAAGGTTTTCCACTATATGAATACCTGTTGGATCATTCAAAAGTCATGTCAGACTTGTGAGAATTCTTTGTTATATAGGACTGTCCTGTTCATTGCATCTCCCATGTAGTCACTAAATGTGCAGTGTCCCTACAATCACTGTGATGTGAGCTCCCCATTGAGTTGCCAAAATACACCCCCAAATATGGTATCACTCCACTGAAAACCATGTTTTAGTCATGAAATAATTGAATCTGCCCATTCCCCACCTGTTCAATACAGAGCCCGCTCCCCTCATCTCTTCTGTGCTGGGCTAAACCCCAGGGACTGAGTCTGTAGCTGTTAGGCAGCAGCTTGCTGATGTAGCTTTCCCAGGACACTATCCAGCTGCTTAGCAGCCTACTCTCTGCACATCCTTAGCAGCCCACTCTCTCTTCTCCCCTCCATCTAGTACTAAGTGGCACACATGGGGCCCAGTAACAGCGATGCGAGTGAGGGAGAGTGAGGAACAGAGGAACAGAGGTTTTGATCATCTATCCCACCAAAATGACACAGAATGGTGACTCCTAAGCTTCCAACCACAAGTAAACACTGTGAATAGGATGTTTATTCAACAGAATTTCTCTTGCTGCCCCTCTTCCCTCCCCTAATAATTGAAGGATCCAGAGTCTTTTTTTAACATTGAGTTGTTGATTAGTTGGTTATGTGCCGTGGAGTTGGTTCCAACTCATAGCAACCCTGTACAGGGTTAGGCTGTAAATCTTTATGGGAGCAGAAAGCTTCATGTTTCTCCTGCGGCAGAGCTGATAGTTTTGAACTGCTGACCTTGCGGTTCGCAGCCAATTCGTAACCACTACACTACCAGAGCTCCTTTGAGTGCCCACCATCAATTCCTCTATGCAGGTCTGTCCAAAGTTGCTGCTAGCCCATATGATGTCAATGCTTTTATATGAATTGATAAAAGATGCCATGTTCTAGAACTTCACTTCCTTCTGTCCAAAAATGTCATAAGACACTGGTTTTGTTAAAACCAAAACACTTTACTTCCATTTTTCAGATGCTTTTTCATAATAAACACACAGAGTCCTGGTGTTGTGCTGTAGGATAAGCACTCAACCGCAAGGTCGGTTTGAACTGCAAGATGAGGGGTTCAAATTCTTTGGAAACCCTATACAGGACCACTATGGAACAGAACTAATGTGACAGCACTTAACAACAACAACAACAATTCTGCCTACCATGTTGTCTTAGGCTGGGTTTTCTAGACAAACAAAGCCAGTGAGACATATATATGTACATATGTAAAGAAAAGTTTATTATCAAGGAAATGGTTCACCATTGTAGAGTCCCAGGTCCCTAGTGGAAAATAGAGAGTCTTTCTTTTCTTTGTGTACATTATATTGGGAGTAGGCCACACCCCCAAAGAAGCATCTCTTCAATTGGTTGCTCACAGCCACTCATCAAAGAGTTGACTGTGCCTGTATTAGGCTTCTTCACCATGGTAATAGGAGTCCTGGTGTGGTGCTGTTGATTAATTAATGCACCAGACTGCAAAGCCATTTGAACAGCAAGGTTGGTGGTTCAAGCTCACCAGGTGCTCCTCGGAAACCCTATACAGGGTAGCTATGGGTTGGAATCGACTCAACGGCACTTAACAGTAACTGCTAAACCACTGGAAATCCTGGCCTAGTCAAGTTGACACAGAATCCTAACCAATACTCACATGAATGCCTCCCCTCCTCCAGGGGGTGTTCAGTTCACAACCTGTCCCACCACGGGGGTGACCCTGGCTTTACCTGTCTGCATAATATGGTTCCAGCCACTTTTATCTCTAGATCATTGCAGATTCTGATCATTCTGAGTCTAAATCACATTGACAAGGACCCAGTGATCTCCTACTCTATGTAAGGCTTTCTGCTCAGATCAAGAAATGGCCCCTTGGAAACTTTGAATCTAAGTTTGTGGATAGAAGTGTGTTGTGTTGGTGGTGCTGTAGGGTAAACGTTGGACTGCTAACCAAAAGGTGGGCAGTTCAAATCTATCAGCTACCCCTCAGGAGAAAGATGGGGCTGTCTGCTCCTGTAAAGATTTATGGTATTGAGAACCCTGTACAGGGTCCCTGTGAGTTGGAATTCAGTGGACAGCAGTGGGTTTGGGTTATTTTGGGTGCTGTTTTGAAATTAGCAATGTGATATTAGATCAGTGGTTGCAGATGCTTTTTCAACAGAGATTTAACTGATCTCCTACAATTGTCACAATCATTGTACGAGATATGAGGATTTGAAGAAAGGTGCAGACACCGTAGACATTCCTTTAAATGCAGTTTTACAATATTTCCTTCTTCTTCTTGTTGCAGTTAAGTACCATAGAGTTGGTTCTGACTCCTAGCAACCCAATGTACAATAGGATGAAACACTGTCTGGCCCTGTGTCATCCTCACAATTGCTTTTACACTTGAGGTCCACTGTTACTGCCATTATGACAACCCATCTTGTTGGAGGTCTCCCTCTTTTACTCTGTCCCTCTACTTTACCAAGCGTGATGTCCTTCTCCAGAAACTGGTCCCTCCTGAAAGTATGTCCAAAGTATGAAAGATGAAATCTAGTCATCCTGGCTTCTAAGGAGCCCTCGTTGTACATCTTCCAACACAGATTTGTTTGTTCTTCTAGCAGCCCATGGTACCTTTAATATTCTTCTCTAACACCATAACTAAAATGCATCAATTCTTCTATGGTCTTTCTTATTCATCATCCAACCTTCACATGCATATGAGGCTATTGAAAATTATATTCTTCTACAGAATGCAGAAGTTGTGGAATCTTGCTGAGAAGTTGTAACCTCTTGCTTTTAAAAGCCTCAGTTTTATCCTGAGGCCAGTTGGATGGTATGTCACCTTTCAGTATGTCTACTGAGCATTTTCTCCAAGTAATTCTTGATGAGCTTCTTCTATTTTTAAACTGATTATGCACGCAGGACATGCTCTTCCTGGGGAAAGCTCCAAATGTAAATGGAAAAAAAAAATTGATGATTTAAATTAGTCTTTTGACATAAATGCAATAATTATAGTTTCCTCTAGGAGCTCTTCAACACTGCTTTCATGATTAAAATGTGTTAATAAAATTATAATCATTACAGAAAGACAAAGATGCCATATAAAAGTTTTACCAAGTGTGGCTTTGAATTCTTCTCTGTGCTACTCAAGGCTCTTGACTGCAAGCTGTAGTACTACCTCCAAAGCTATCTGATTCCCTGGAGTGACAGAGTCTAATTAACAAACATCCAGACAAAGAAAGAGGAGAGTCTTCATTATTAGGAAGCTGGGTCCCTAGATACCCGCAACAAAAAGGGATGGTGTCTGATTATTATCTTTACAAGTAATATTTATACCCATTTTAAACATGTTAATTAGCATGCAGGTGAGCTACAAGCTTATCACTCTAGCTTTACACCAGTACACAAGGCGATCTGATGTCCTGATAAACATATCATAGGGTTAACATTCCCTCTCAGTGCTTGCTTGTCTGGATGGTTGCTCTTTCAGAAGCCACACAAAGAGAGGCCAGGCTACAAGACAGAAGACCATTAATATTATAAAGCCATCTAGCTAAGGAACTCCTCTGTCCGTTTCTCGTATTGTGGTGACTTGCATGTTGCTGTGATGCTGGAAGGTGTACCACCACTATTTTAAATATCAGCAGTGTACACACATGGTGGACAGGTTTCAGCTGAGCTTCCATACTCAGATAGACTAGGAAGGACAGACGGACTGAAAACGTTAGTCACTGAAAACGTTATGAATAGGAAGAGAACATTGTCAGATACAGTACCAGAAAATGAAAGCATGAATAGCACCAAAATATTATCAAATATAGTGTCCCTCAGATTGGAAGGGACTCAAAAAGCAACTGGGGAAGAGCTGCCTCCTCAAAGCAAAGTGCATCATAATGACATGAATGGAGGAAAGTTTTGGGGACTTTCATTTGCTGATGGGGCATAACTTAAAGTAAAGAGAAATGGTTGTAAACATTCATTAATAATAGGAACAAAGAATGTATGAAACACAAATCTAAGAAAATTTAAAGTTGTCAAAATGAAATGGAACGTATAAACACCAAAATCCTAGGCATTAGTGAGTGGAAATGAACTGGTATTGGCCATTTTGAATCTGACAATCATGATTTACTAGGCCGTGAATGACAAACAGAAAAGGAATGGTGTCACATTCATCATCCAAAAAACATTTCAAGATCTGTCTTGAAGTATAATGTTGACTGTCATATGATAATATTCATATGACTACAAGAAAGACCAGTTAATACCACCATTATTCAAATTTACACACCAATCACTAAAGGCCGTGATGATGAAATTGAAGAATATTATCAATTTCTTCTGTCTGAAATTGATCAAACATGAAACCAAGATGTATTGATAATGACTGATGATTGGAACGCAAAGCTTGGAGACAAAGAGAAATGATAAGTAGCTGGAAAATACAGGCTTGGTGATAGAAATGATGGAGGCTGGAGATTGCATGATAGAATTTTGCAAAATAATAACTTGCTCGTTACAAATACCTTTTTAAAACAATTTAAAAGACAACTATGCACATGACAACTATCGTAAGACAACAATCACCAGATGGATTATTTGGAGAAGATCTTGGCATCATGATTGATGCAGATGATACACCCTTGATTGTTGAAAACCAAGAGGACTTAAAATACTTACTGATGGAGATCAAAGACCACAGTCTTCAGTATGGGTTGTACCTCAACAGAAAGAAAGCATGGATGCTCCACAAACCTTTTTAAAGTGTTGAAAAGCACAGATGTCAGTTTGAGGACTAAGGTATGCTTGATCTAAGTCATGGAATTTTCAGTTGCCTCATATGCATGTGGTAGCTTTGAGGCGGGCTCGACCACCTTAGAGACCCATAAGTGCAGCCCAAAGCGTCTCATTACAAACCTGTCACCCCTGCTGCGCTTCTGTCTCTTGACTGACATGACATCCAGAACGACGGAAATCCCACTTTTGAGCCAGACTTAAGGGCCATAGCGCAAGGAGATTTGTGTTTAACAGCAACCACACAACTGCCACTCATCTGTCTGTGGTGCTGTGGTGGTTTGAATTGCTGTGATTCTCAGGGCTATGCCACCAGTATTTTAAATAACCAGCAGGGTCACCCGTGGTGGACAGGTTTCAGATGAGCTTCCAAAGACAGACTAGGAAGAAAGAATGACAAACTACTTCTGAATCGCTAGTCACTGAAAACTCTATGAATAGCAGAGAAACACTGTCAGATACAGGACTGGAAGGTGGGAAGGCACTCAGAATGCGACTGGGGAAAAAAAATGCCTCCTCCAAGTAGAGAAAAGCTCACAGAACCTTCTTCATCTTGTTAGGTGCCACCGAGTCGGTTCTGACTCATAGTGATCGTATGCACAACAGAAGGGCATATACTGCCCAGTCACTATTCAGCTTGAGTGAATTGCTGCTTTTTAACTGACCCTCCACTTTACCTAGCATCATGTCCTTCTCCAAGGACTGGTCCCTCCTGACAACAAGTCCAAAGTATGAGAGACGATATCTCATCTTCCTGGGTCCTGTGGACTTCTTCCTGGCTGGACTTCTTCCAACAAAGATTTGTTTGTTCATCTACTAAACTTTTGTCAGGTGTCTGACTAAACTACCATTAGACCAGATAACTTCTTTTTATTGAATTTTTTAAAAAAATATTGTTTTGATTGCCTATCCTATAATACAATCTTATAATTGAAGAAAAGGACATGCTAATTCAGCAGACCTCAAGTGTATACATCTTTTCCCTGAAAAACAAAAGCATGTGAGTATTAAATATTTGTTGACTTAATCTAATACTATTAAACTTAGTTGTTGTTAAGTGCCGTCGAGTTGATTCCAACCCATAGTGACCCTGTATAGGGTTTCCAAGGAGCAGCTGGTGAGCTTGAACCACCGACCTTGCAGTTCAAACAGCTTTGCAGTCTGACACATTAACCCACAGCACCACACCAGGACTCCTTTTTTAGAAATCTTGAAATAATTATACACTTGAAATAATTCATATACATACATTGTTGAAATAAAACTTTGTTTAAATATCTCAAGTTTCTTTTAAACTTTTAGTTTACTTTTATTCCTTTTTCATCTAAATTTGGCTTGTTTCTTTGAAAATGCCTACAACCTAATCAAACTATTGGCAATGATGACCCTATGGATGAAAAACCCTTTGGTATCTCTAAAACTAAAAATTCTTCTATGAACAGAAAGCCTCATTTTTGTTGTTAAGGAGCAGCTGGTGGGCTTGAACTGCTTACCTTGAGGTTAACAGCCCAATGCTTAACACACCAAGTAACCAGGGCTCCCACCACTCTGTTTCTCTTTCTTTCAAGTTATTTCTGTGCTGTGAGCTGTGTGCCGTGGAGTTGGTTCTGACTCATAGTGACCCTGTACAGGGTTTCCGAGGCTGTAAATCTTTACAGGAGCAGAATGCCTCATCTTTCTCCTGTGGAACAGCTGGTAGTTTTGAACTGCTGACCTTGTGGTTTGCAGCCCAATTCATAACCACTATGCTACCAGAGCTCCTTCAAGTTATTTCTGGGCCCTGTAAATTCAGATTGAGTATTCTCTGCTACCTCTGGTTCACAACTAAAGACAAAAACCTACTTGTAAATTCATTTGCATGTGTTTAGATTGGTCTAGGCTGTTTGTAAAATTCTTTTGTTGTTGTTGTTATGTGCCATTGGTGGGTTCTGACCCATAGTGACCCTGTATAGGGTTTCTAAAGAGCAGCTGGTGAGTTTGAACCACCACCCTTGCAGTTCAAATTGACTTTTCAGTCCAGCACATTAAACCACAGCATCAGGGGAAACTAAATTCCTTTAGGGGAAGCCATTTCTATATCAGAATTAAGAAAAAAAAATTTTAAGTAACTTTATTTTACAATCTCCAATTCAAGTTACTTATGAAATTTTCATTTCAGATTGTTATATACATACATGAAAAGCTGTTGAAATTAAAGAATTTCATTCTCTATAATATTAAAATAACTCATGAACACACACATATGGAAAAAGAGAGCTTAAAAATAAAACATTCTAATTTAATAGTATCATCTAGAGGCAAAAATCCTATCTTGATAGTTACCGCTTTTGACGTTGTAAGGTGCTATCAGGTTAGTTCCAGCGCATAGTGACCCTACGCACAACAGAAAGAAACGCCTCCCAGTCCATCAACATCCTCACAATAGTTACATTTGAGCCCATTGTTGCTGTCACTCTGTCAATCCACCTCGTTGGGGGGGGTGTTCATCTTTTCTGATGACCCTCCACTTTACCAAGCAAGATGCCTGGTAACGTGTCCAAACTATGAGCGACAAAGTCTCACCATCCTGGCTTCTAAGGACTATTCTGACTGTAATTTTTCCAAGACAGATTTGATCAATCTTCTACAAGTCACAATATTTTCAATAATCTTCATCAATACCATAACTCAAATGCATCAGTTCCTCTAAGGGCTTCCTTATTCATTGTTCAACTTTCACATGCATATGAGATGACTGAAAATGTCATGGCACCTTAGTCCTCAGGCTGGTATCTTTGTACTTGAACACTTTAAAAAGGTCTTTTGCAGCACATTTGCCTAATGCAATATGTCAATTGATTTCTTGACTGCTGTGTGCATGAGTGTTGATTGTGGATCCAAGCAAAATGCAGTCTTTGACAACTTCAATCTTTTCTCCATTTATTATGACTGTTACTTATTGCTTTACAAAGACCTTATTATATAGCAATCAAAGAAAATAAGTTTTTTCCTAAATAGCACTCATTAAATGAACTGACTATTTAAAAGTAACAGAATCTAGTCAAACTGTAAATTAATCCTATATAAATTTTATGAGGGAGAGCAACCAGGACCAATGTTTATAAGAATAAAATTAAACTGGCTTATGTTTCCCCTTTTGTCAAGAGGGACCAGTCGCTGGAGAAGAATGTTTGGTAAGATGGAGGGCCAGAGAAAAAGAGGAAGATCCCCAATGAGATGGATTGGCCAATTGGCAGCATCAATGGACTCAAGCGTGGCAACAGTAGTGAGGTTGGCCCAAGATCGGGCAGTGTTTTGTCTGCTGTGCATAGGGTCGCTATAAGTCGGTACCAATTCAATGGCACCTAATGACAACGTCTCCCCTTAAGATATTCTATGTTGTAACAACATAACATTCTCAAAACATCACAACACAAAACAAACTAACACACATCCACACACATATGAGAGCAGCTCCTTATTTTTCAAACTTTTATTATCTTTCATACTCAGACATAACCAGACATTCCATTGTAAAACAAACCCACTTTTTTCCCCTCTCTTAAAAGTTAATCTTCTTTTGTTATTTATTTAAGTTTTCTTACACTTTTTTTTCTAAAAAAATAATTTTCTTTTACACTCTGGGATACTAGCTTTATTCAAAATTAGCTTTTCCTTAGATATAACACATCTTATAATATTTAGTATTGTTGCTAAATGCCATTTAATAATTTTTAAAGATTTTGCTTTTGATGTTGTTATAAACACCTTTGTTAAACTGAATCCACTTCATCAACTTTTGTCACGGTTCAGACTTTATAATCTGCAAACACTTACTTGTCTGACTCAATAAGCCAGGCGCAAGAAGCAGTCCCCACCCAACTCCAACCTTAGGAAAGAATTGAAATTTGAGATTTCCTTATGAAACTTTGACCTTCTACTTGATATAAAAACAGAAGCCTAGACAGCAAACTCTTAGAAAATCAGTGAAACCGCAAGATTATACTTAACTTAAAACTCAAGCTTATAAAACGGTATATAACATAAACATATGGGAACCCAGTTGTTGTTTTAAAACTTTTTATTGTGAATTGAGCGAAGGTTTATAGACAAGATCATCAGTGTTACCGTCAACAAATCACATCCTTAGTTTCATCTCAACGATTGCAATCCCGTCTCTGCAACAGTTATTGCAGGGGATCAGAGGTCTCTGAACTCTGGGAGAGGTGTACCATCTCATTTTCCCTGGTTTCCCCAGGACTGGGCACCTTGGGGACAAAACCACATCTGGGCACCAAAATTTCTTAGCCCCAAAGCTTGGGTCTGATGCCCTGGAGCAACAAACATCCCAAATAAACAAAGAAAGAAAAAAGTCTTTATTTTAAGAAGCTGGCTCCTGGGTCACCCACAACAAAGAGGAATGCTGTCTGATGATTATTTTTTATAAATAATATGAATACTCATTTTACCTGATTTTAAACTACACAGTATTTTGTCTTTCTGTTCAAATAACTGTCTCTCGATCTATATACAGTTTCCCTATGAGCACAAGTAAGTGTTTTGGAATTCCCATTCTTCATAATGTTATCCACAATTTGTTATGATCTATGTAGTCAAATACCTTTGCATACTCAATAAAGCACAGGTAAACATCTTTCTGGTATTCTCTGCTCTAAGTCAAATCCATCTGACATCAACAATGATACCATTTGTTCCATGTCTTTGGAACCTGACTTGAATTTCTAGCAGTTCCCTGTCAATGTGCCGTTGCAACTGTTTTTCAATTTATTTTCAGCAAAATTCTGCTCGTATGTGATAGCAGAGATATATTGTTAGATCATTTACTCATCCTAGTGGATTATATTTCTTTGGAATGAGCACAGGTATAAATATCTTCCAGTCAGCTGTTTAGGTAGGTAGTTGTCTTCCAAATTTCTTGGCATAGACAAGCAGCTCCTTCCAATGTTAGACTAGTTTTTTTGAAATATCTCAATTATTATTCCATCAATTCCTGGTGTCTTTTTTTTTTTTTTTTTGGCCAATTCTTTTGGTGCAGGTTAGACTTCATTAAGTACCATTAGCTCTTGATGATATCCTACCTCAAGAAATGAGTGACCATTGACCAATTATTTTTGGTATAGTGACTCTGTTACTGGGAATGCTAGCCACACCTCTGCCCTTCAAGACAGGGGTCTTGCCTTCAACTGATTAAGAGAAGTCAGGTGAGGCTGGGTTTCCATATGAGCAAATATTTATTGTAGGAAAGAGACTTACACACAGAGACAAGGAGGGCTTAATGCAATGCTTCATCCCTGTCTCCCTGAACAAAGACTTTGCTGGGGTTTAAAATTGGAGGTTAGGGAAAATGCATCATGTTTATTCATAAGGATAAGCAGGGGTTTCCAGGAAATGATCCATTTAGGATGGACCATGCTAACTGGGTTTGTAAGCAGCATTTCTTCAAGATGAATTCCACCCCAAAGGCCTCTGGTTGTTGCTGTTGTTGTTGTTGTTGTTGTTAAGTGCCGTCGAGTCTGTTCCAACCTATAGTAACCCTGTATAGGGTTTCCAAGGAGCAGTTGGTGAGCTTGAACCACCAACCTTGAAGTTCAAGTAGCTTTGTCATCTGACACATTAACTCACAGCACCACACCAGGACTCCTAAAAGGTCTCTGGTAGAAGCAGACAAACTGGTGAATTGAGGAGTACACAGCAGGTACTTGTGGGGTTAAGTGCTCATGGGTGAAATCTGCCACTTTGGGGTTCAGCTCCTTTCTCGTGAATTTTGTTAAAGACACAAAAGGTAAAAGTACTCATTTGAGATGTTGATTTTTATTCCCTAAATTCATGATACCTGTGTCAGTAGATGCTTGCAAAGGTAAGAAATGCAGACCTGAAGATCAGGTGCATTTTCTAGGGAACTTTCCACTCCTGGGTCAGCATTTGCAAACCTCATGTTCTTCCCAGCAACCACTCTAGCAGGGGATGAGAAATGTGAGCTATGAGAAAACAGTTATCTCTTTGCAAAATATCACCAGCAGAACGAGGCACGTCAAGTCCAGCTGACATTTCTGTTTTATTGAAGAGATCCAAACAAACGATTGGGAGAGGCTGTAGCCTGTATTAGAGCAGTGTTAATTGCACTCAGGGCTTTGCTTAGTGAAATGGCAAAGATTACTGGGGCTTAAGCCACTCCTTGAGTCATCCTTGAGCTAAAGAGCTTCACCATTTGTCAGCCAGTTACATCCAGTCCTAGACTATTTCCCTCTGTACAAGGTTGTGCATGAGCTTGTAGGGATGATTCTAGAGTTGAAAAAGCAGGAAAGATGTGGATCCGGATCCCTTATCTGTCACTTGTGGCTGTGCTCCCTCCCAGAGCTGTCCCTTTAAAAACATAGATGAGTCCTGTCTATTTTGCTGATTGTGATGAAAATTTGAGATAACATATGCAAATATATGGGAGCTTGAAAAATCATCTCTTAAAAGACATGACAAAAGATAGTGGATAGAACAGCTGGCTTGAGCATTACCGGTTTTGAATTGGAAAATTAACAGAGACCTTACTTTGACTTTAAGGTTTTGCTTATCCACAAAATCAAGTATTAGTCATAAAAAAAATTTTAATGCGGGACCTTATCCAGAGAAGCAGAGACACCAGAGATGGAGGCAGAGATGGGGGCATGGAGAGAGGGAGCAGCTGAGGACTCTAGGTTCATGGAAAGAGAGGGACTGACAGCTGGCCACTAGGAGGCTGACTTGAAGAATGTGCCCTTTGGTGATTTGAATTATTATATGTGCCTGAGTGTTTAAAAAAAAAAAAGCTAAAATGAATAGAGAAAAAATACCATTAATTGATGGTACATTGTAATGAAACAAAGTATATGATTTGTTGAATGTAAAACTGATGATCTGCCCTGTAAACTTTGACTCAATTTACAATAAAAACTTAAAAAGAAAAAAAAAAGTTTTATCCAGACGGCAAAGAGCTTGCCAGCAACTACTCTATAACAATGTTTGTACTTGTTTCACCCTGCTACAAAAGGATAGTTGCCAAACCTTTTCCTCTTAATTTAAATCTCAAAAAAACCTCATGCCTTCGGGTGAATGAAAAGCCAAATTACTAGTGGCTAGCAGAGTAGTAACGAAACAGGCTGCTAATCTCCCTGTCAGCAGTTCGAAACTACCAGCTGCTCTGCGGGAGAAAGATGAGGCTTTCTGCTCCCATAAAGATTTACAGCCTCAAAAACCCTGTACAGGGTAACTATGAGTCGGAACCGACTCCATGGCACATAACAACAACAGCATAGTGGTTAGGAATCGGGTTGCGAACTGCAAGGTCAGCAGTTTGAAACTACCAGCTGTTTCGCGGGAGAATGATGTGTTCTGCTCCTGTAAAGATTTACAGCCTCAGAAACCCTGTACAGGGTCACTATGAGTCAGAACCAACTCCACGGCACACAGCCACCACCACCACCAGGTCAGAAATGTGGCACTGTATGATAAGCATTGAACTGGTGAATGCAAAGTTACCAGTTTAAACCCACAAGCTGCTCTCAGAAACCCTATACAGAGTCACTAGGAGTCAGAACTGATGCAACAGCAAACAGCAGCCACATGCCAGAAGGAATCTGGTATTGATGGATCTCAGTAAAGGGGGAAGACAGATTAATCAATCACTTTAAGATTAACCAATGAGTGATCTTCTCTATTTGCTTTTTCTGGACTCAAAATGGCTTCCCTATTTGCATATAAAATAACTGATCCGAATAAACCTGTGATTCAAATTTTGGTGAGTGTTGACTATTTTAACACCAACTTTGTGTTCAATAGTTATTTCCTAGCCGTATTTGTGCTAAGCAACCTTCAATGCAGAATTCAGATACATATTCATATAATAGAGTTTACTTCTTAAAACATACACAATATTTGAGTGACTATGTCACTGACTTCGTTAGTAGTAACTCTTTCTGTTCGTGTTTGCATGTTACCTGTGACCTTTTAAACTCACAGGCACTTGGTATGTGTAAATAGAGTATTCTGGAAATGAAGGCTTAACTCCTCATCAAAGTTGTGACATGAGTCTGGAATCCATGCTGGGTTTTAAGAAGTGCCTTTCCTAACAGCAGTTCCTTTAACCATGATGTTGACCTAACCATAAGCTTAAAAGAACACTTTCCTTTTCTCTGAGGTCTGGCAAGTGTAGGGTAGCATATCACAATCTATTCCCAAAGGGTCTTGACTTATAGCATTATCAATAAATCTTTATAATGGAGCCCCAAAAGAGACAAGTGAAAAAGCAGTTTTACTGAGAGGTTACCAGAAAAACCTGTTCTTCCACCATCTGGTGCCTGTCCTGAAATGTTTCACCACATAGGTGGGTCTGTTACCCACCTATCCCTGCTAAACCCCCACTTTAGATATCCCGCCTTTGAATCACCTGATTCTTCCAGCCAATTACAATTTTGCAACCTTTAGTTCTCCTCTAACTGAACACAACTGTGTTTTCTTCATTGTCTGAAGGAGTGGCCAGTTTTGCTCTGAATTTGGACAGTTTCTCATCTGGACCGTCTCTTGTTTCCACTTCTGTTGTTTTACTTTCAGCAGACTCCAGATGTTGCACAGTGGAAAAATGAAGGCAGGACCAAAATGTCAGCTCTTTGCTTAAACCTCCTTTCTCCATGAGGTCTTCCCTGACTTGCTTCTTCACTAGTTTTCTATATAGTCCTGGTGTGGTGCTATAGGATAAGCACTGGACTAGCACTGCTAATCACAAGGTTGATGATTCAAACCCACCAACTGCTCCTCGGAAACCCTACACAGGGACACTTGAAGGCAAAACCGACTTGATGGCACTTAACAAGTTTTCCTCACACTGTCTGGGCACTCTGGATGCTACCTCCTCTGCTTTATTTTGTGGGTTTGGTTTTGTTTTTTCTGTTTTACATAGAACCCCACCTTCTAGCATACCAGGCCATTGGTCGACTCACTATGTTTATTGTTTATTGTCTGCCTCCTCTTGGTAGAATATAAACTCCATCATGGCAAAGATATCTGTCTGTTTTGTTCACTGATTTCAAAAAAGTTTGTGGAAAAATGAAATTAAAAGATAATAGAATTTCTCCATGAACACTTTGAAGTCCCCTTTGTATTTCCCAGGTAGCTAGGATACTGACTGGCACATGGTAAGATTTCAAATAATATGTGTTGCATGAATGAATGAATAAGTTTCTGGGTCCACCACCACTTCATCAACCAACTTCACCTTTAAAATCATCTTTGATAATGAGCCCTGATGTGTCACTGTAGGATAAGATTTGGACTGCTAACTGCAAGGTCTGTGGTTCAAAACCACCAGCTGCCTTCAAAAACCATGTACAGGGTCGCTATTAGTCAGAAGCCACTCAACAGCACACAACAACAACAATGGATTGTGTGCATAGTGTTCATAAGATCCCATTTGAAGCAAAGTCAACACCTAACACGTTCTGCTGGAAACCACCACCCTGGTTCTGACTTCCCTGTTCACAACAGATGGGGGAGCCTGAAGAAACCCTGGTAGCACTGTAAGATAAGCACTGGACTGCTAGCCTCAAGGTAGGTAGTTCAAACTCACCAGCCACCCTAAGAGAGAGAGATGTGGCTTTCTGCTTCCATACAGATTTACAGCCTCAGACACCTACAGGGTCACTAGGAGGAGTTGGAATGGAGTCCTTGGTAATGGATGTGGTTTGGGATTTTGGAGGGAGCCTGGGCCTAGAGGAGTCACCCATCTGATTAGACAAGAACCAGCAGAGGACTCATGTCTTCCGATTCACACCCTTACTCCTCAGTTTCACATGTATCCTTAGCACCTAAGTTCCTTTTCCTACTTCCGCCTTAAATTTTTTACACCTGCTTTTAATGAAGAAGCTTTCACAATTAGGCTAATGAAGACTTTCACGGCCCAGAAATAGTAACAGGAAGGAGCTGTTCTCAGAAAAGCCCCTTTCTGTGTTTGAAGCTCTGATTACCACTAGTGACAGGTTTGTACATATGTGATAAGCTGGCTTTTCTATTTCCAGCTCAACCCCCCTAGGTGTGATTAGGGTTATTGATGCTGTTATTACTAGTAATTAGCTCTTATCTTCTCTGGCCACCCCCCTCTCCCCCACCAGCAATGCCCAGTTCCTAGAAATTTTGCAAGCATATTTCACATATGCAAGGTGAAAGAAGTGGTAAACATCACCACCTGCTTGGTAGTTTCCTCCCAGCAGGTTTTTTTTTTTTTTGTCTCTCCTCTCTTTTTCTTTTTTCCTTTGTGGTATCTTATCAGAGGTGCATATTAAGATCTGGCACATGTCCTGGGCACCGTTGAAGAGGGTGCCACAAAGCAGATTATTCGCCATTACAATTTTCACTGTCAACAGTGAGAGACCATTCGGCAATTTAAAATGATTCGACATAGGTGCTTTATTTTGCAGACACACCTCTGTATTTTATGTGGCAAACAGTTGGCAGATCATCTAGTCAGAACTACAGACACACTTTATAGACTTTGACCTGTTTCTAGGTTTAAATAAATAAGAAAAAGAAAAACAATGGGGGGTGGGGGCTTCATAAAGATATAATAGATGCTCATCTCCAGGAAGGAAAAAGAAATTGTGTACTAATTAGGGGCGTGGAGCACTCACTGGTGGCACTATAGGATAAGCACTAAACTGCTATCCACAAGGTTGATAGTTCAAACCTACCAGTTGCTCCATGGAGAAAGGTAAGGCTTTCAGCTCCTGTAAAGTGTTAACAGCTTCGGAAACTCTTACAGGGCCCCTATGAGTCAGAACTGACTCAATGGCACTCACAACCACAATTGAGGCATGCAAAAGCTGGACAGTGAATAAGGAAGACTGTAGAAGAATTGATACTTTCGAGTTACAGTGTTGGAGGAGAATATTGAAAGTGCCATGGGCTGCCAAAAGAACCAACAGATCTGTGTTGGAAGAAGTATACAGCCAAAGTGCAACTTGGAGGCCAGGATGGCCAAACTTCGTCTGTCATACGTTGGACATATTGTCAGGAAGGACCAGTCCCTGGAGAAGGATATCATGTTTGATAAGGTGGAGGGTCAGAGAAAAAGAGGAAGACCCCCAGTGAGATGGATTGGCAAAGTGGCAGCATCAATGGGCTCAAGTGTGGCAACAATTATGAGGTTGGCCCAGGACCGGGCAGTGTTTTGTTCTGTTGTGCTATCAGTTGGTACCAACTCAATGGCACCTACCAACAACAACAAGGGTTAGAGTTAGGGTTAACAATGGTCTCTAAGTGTGTTTGCCTGTGTGCATTTATCACTACTTTTTTTGCTGTGTGAGATTTTTTTTTTTTTAATTTTTATTGTAAATTGAGTGAAGGTTTACAGAGGGATGATGAGTTTTACACTCAACAAATCATTTACTTAGCTTCATTACAATGTAATGTAATTACATTACAATGTAATCCCCTCCATGTACCATCAATTAACTATTTATTTCTAGTCACTTTAACTCTTAATTCCTCCCCGCGTCTTCAACTACCTTCACCTTCCCTCTGATAAAACTCCCTTTTGTTGTATATTGCCTGCCCCGTCACCCATATTAACATGTGTCTATCCTCTAGCCCATGAATAATTCCCCCTTCTCTCCCACCCCTGGTAACCATCATAGAATGTTCCTTTGATCAAGAAAACCTTTTATGAACTTTTTACAAATGGTCTCATATAATACTTGTTCTTCTGTGATTAACTAATTTCACTCAGCTTAATGTCCTCCAGGTTCATCCATGTTATGAAGTGTTTCACAGATTCATCATTATTCTTTAATGTTGTGTAGTATTCCACTGTGTGTACGTAACAAAGTTTGTTTAACCATTTTTCTGTTGATGGGCATTTAGGCTGTCTCCATTTTTTTGTTATTGTGAATAGTGTTACAAGGAACATCAGTGTATATATTTCATGTCATGGTTCTTATTTCTTGAAGATGTATACCAAGTAGAGGGATAACTGGATCATATGGTATTTCTATTTCCAACTTTTTGAGAAAACGTCATACAAATTTCCAGAGGTTGCACCAACAGTGTAGGACGGTCTCAGGGTCTACACACACACAAACATTTGGTGTTTTCTGTTTTTTGAAACATTGCTATTAATGCTGGAGTAAGATGATATCTCATTGTTGTTTTGATTTGCATGTAGACACTTAACAACAACAACAACAATGGCTAATAGTCATGAGCATTTCTTCATATGTTTGTGAATGTATTCTTTGGTGATGTGTCTGTTCATATCTTCTGCCCATGTTTTAATTGGATTTTTTTGTCTTTTGTTAAGGTGTTGAATTACTCAATAAATGATAGAGAATAGTCCTTTGTCTAATATGTCATTGCCAAAAATATTTTCCCAGTCTGTGGGTTCTATTTTTACTCTTGGTGCAGGCCTTCTTCAAGTGCATATCCCCCCTAGAACCCTTTATGAGATGTTGGTGTTTAGGAATGAGTAGTTTCACATCATGGAACCACATTACAATGGTTGTGACATGGAAAAGAACTAGTCCTCCTTCATAACCAAGTGGTCGGGGCGTTGGCTGTGGCCTGCTTCCACAGGTTTGGCAGGCGTACCTGAGCTACCTTGGTCAGAAGGCTATCTACTTCTTTGAGTCTGTTCTCCCTGACACGTCTCACATCCTATGACTTACTGTAGTTCAATTTACTTTCTTGACTTTTTAAGCCCATTTACTGTCTGTTTCAACCCTCAGTTAGAAGGAAAGCCCCAGAAGAGCAGGGACTTCATCTGTCTTGGTCCCTGCTGTATCTCAGTGCATGGAAGAGGAGTGCCATGGTTTCAGTAAGTGCTTCATTTACCCAATAGTTGATGAGCTTGTACCTCATCTAGAATTATGAATCTCTTGCTTGGTTACCTCACCATTCTTGAAGTATTGGCTGTCAGTATTCCTGACCCCATGTAAGCAAAGTCCCTGCAGCAAATTATTTTTGTTTAAAACTACGCGGCGTGGTTTCTGTTTTTTGGACTGGACCTTGTTGAAGGATGATGAGAAGAATGTATCACCTACTATCTGAAATAATGGGTTGGGAAAATGGCTTTCACTGAACTACTAAACTAAAGGATGCCAGGTGTGATGCTGTAGGTTAATACACTGGACTGTAAGATATGTTTGAACCTCAGGGTTGGCAGCAGCCACTCTTCCTATACAGGGTTGCTATGAGTAGGAACTGACTCGACGACACTTAACAACTACTAACCTAAAGGAGTCCTGGTGCGGTGCTGTAGGAGAAAACACTGGGCTGCTAACCATAAGGTTGGTGGTTCAAACCCATCAGCTGCTCCTTGGAAACCCTACACAGGGTTGCTATGAGTTGGAACCAATTTGATGGCACTTAACAACAATAAGTAACCTAAAGGTTGACAGCTTGAAACTATCAGCTTCATCATGGAAGAAAGGCCTACAGTCTGCTTCCATAAAAGTACAGCCAAGAAAATGCCACGGAGCAGCTCTACTCGTAACATAGGATCACCAAGAGTTGGAATGACTCTCCTGCTAGGCTGTGTTGCTAAGTGACATCCATTTGGACAACCTGCATAGGGTTTACAAGGAGCAGCTGGTGGGTTCAAACTGCTAGCCTATCCTACATTACCACACCAGGACTAGTATACTGATGATGTAAGGCTCTCTGAGCACAGCAGTTGGCTACTATTATATAATGGCTTGGGGAAACAAGCTCAGGGCTCTGAGAACCTTTAGAAGAGAAAGGGGGTTCACTGTGAGTTGTAATCAACTCAACAAGCAAGGGTTTCACATCACCAGTATATGCTTGGTTGCTCCCCTGAGACTATTCCTGCCTTGTTGGCACCCAGAGGCAGGTTTATGGAGGTGAGTCTATCCCTGGACAGCTGACTTTCAGAAACCAGAGCTGACACTAACTGGTTGGCTAGAGAAAGTGTATTCACTGAGGTGAGTTCTTATTGATCTTCTGAACAGGTTTTAAACCAGTTTGTGTGGCTTCTTATTACCATGGTTACAAAACAATCATAGCTTTTTCCTAAGCTTGTGGGAACGCCTTCCTTTCTTTGCTGAGCCCTGATACACTTTTCCGGTGGCATTATAGGATAAGCACTGGATTGCTAATCACAAGGTTGGCAGTTCAAAGTCACCAGCCGCTTCTCAGAAACCCCATACAGGGTCACTATGATTCAGAACCAACTTGTTGGTACTTAACAACAAGTCTAACCTCTAAGGTCTAGTTCCAACTCTTCCCCTGATTGACTCTGTGACATTTCTTAACTAGTTAGTTTACTGACCTTCAGTTTACCCATCTGTAAACTTGGACCTCATGGCAGTGGTGATGTGCTGTGGAGTCAGTTCCGACTCATAGTGACCCTGTACAGGGTTTCTGAGGCTGTAAATCTTTACAGGAGCAGAAAGCCTCATCTTTCTTCCATGGAACAGCTAGTAGTTTCTAACTGCTGACGTTGAGGTTCATAGCCCGAATCGTAACCACTACGCTACCAGAGCTCCCTTCTTGGCAAATCTGCTGCAAAAGACCTCTTTAAAGTGCTCAAGATTAAGATATCAGTTTGAGGACTAAGGATGGCCTGACACATGCCATGGTATTTTCATTCACCTCATAAGCATGTAAGGAGCTCTGATAGCATAGTGGTTACGAATCGGGTTGCTAACCTCAAGGTTGGCAGTTCGATACTACCAGCCATTCCGCAGGAGAAAGATGAGGCTTTCTGCTCCCATAAAGATTTACAGCCTCGGAAACCCTATGCAGGGTCACTATGAGTCGGAACTGACTCCATGGTACTTAATAACAACAACATAAGTATGTGAAAGTTGGACAGTGAATAATGAAGACCATAGAAGTGTCAATGCATTTGAATTATGGTGTTAGAGGAAAAATATTGAAAGTACCGTGAAGTTCCAGAAGAACAAACAAATGTGTGTTGCACAAAGGACTGTCTGAATGCTTCTTAGAAGTTAAGATGCTGAGACTTTGTCTCCCATACTTTTGACATGTTATCAGAAGGGATTAGTCCGTGGAGAAGAACATTAAACTTAGTAAGGTGCAGGGTCATCAAGAAAGAGGAAGGCCCCAACAAGGTGGATTTATATAAAGACAACAGAGTGGACTCAAACGTAACAATTGTGCAGGTCTGGGCGGTGTTTCATTCTGTTGTGCATAGGGTCCCTATGAGTCGAAACTAACTCGATGGTACCTGACAACAACAGGATTATCGTGAAGGTTAAATGTTATTGTTAAGTGCCATCAAGTTGGTTCTGACCCATAGCGACCCTGTATAGGGTTTCCGAAGAGCAGCTGGTGAGCTGAACATCACCGAATTTATGGTTCAAATGACTTCGCAGTCCAGCGCATTAACCCACAGCGCCACACAAAAACTCTGAATTATAAAATATTCTAAAAACATAAAGCTCATTTGAAATAATCTCATAAATTGACCATCAATGCCCAAAGTGCTATATAATTATAATTTATTTCTGATCTTATAAAACATCTATACTATTATCATCATGTTCTTTAAGACCCAGCTTAAGTGTTCTTTCTTCCAAGAAAACATTCTTGACTACTCAACTTTTTACTGATCTTCCTGGAGTCTAAATTTTGACATTTATCCTTCAAATTAGGCTTTGTAATTATTCCATTGACTTACTGTGATTCCTGGTAACCTGTCTTATCTCTCCAACCAGATCCAAAGTTCCCCGGGGCAAGAATCTTGCCTTTGTTCTTTGTTGTTGTTGTTAAGTGCTGTGAAGTCAGTTCCAACTCATAGCCACCCTCTACATACGGTTTCCAAAAAGCAGTTGGTGGGTTTGAACTGCAGACCTTGTGGTTCACAGTCCAGTGCTGATCCTACAGTGGCATACATAAGTCAGCTTATGTAAACCAGAAATCAGCAGCTGACAAGGCTATTCCAAATCATGACAACCCCATGTGTGTCAGAGTAGAACTGGGCTCCGTAGGATTTTCAGTGCCTGGTTTTTCAGGACTAGACACTGGGTCTTTCTCCCCAGGTTCAAGCCTCCAACCTTTTGGCTGCTCCTGTTTCCAAGAAGCAACTGGTATCTTAAGACCACCAGCCTTGGGGTTTGAAGTCCAATGCTGATCCTACACCAGGAGTCCTATATATAGCTAATATATATTTTGTATTATAATATTAAATGCAAATATATTAAAATATTACATACCATAGCTAATCAGTGATAAGGAGCTCTGGTAGCATGGTGGTTACAAGTTGGGCTGCTCACCTCAAGGTCAGCAGTTTTGAAACTACCAGCCGTTCTGAGGGAGAAAGATGAGGCTTTCTGCTCCTATAAAGATTTATAGCCTCGGAAACCCTACTCAGGTCAGAATCAACTTCACAGCACACCACCACCACCAATCAGTGACAGCATACCTCTGCCCCTTTCCAAACCCACTAGAGTGCTCCGAGCAGCCACTGTAAGTTCAGTGGCATCTATACTTGAAATAGAATCTACTTCCTGTCCTGGATCTTCCCCAAGTCTCTGATTTTCCAAATGAAGAAATTAAGACCCAAAGAGGGAGGGACTTGCACACAAAGTACAAAGCCGGACCTATTCCTTGACATTACTAAATATGTTTTATAGTCAGTATCCCCAAGAGTGACCGGCACCCTTGCTGACCTCATACTGGACACTCAGGGATTGGGAAAGCATCAGACTTTCACAACACTGTTGACATTGTAATTAATATTGTTGAGTTTGCCTGCCATGGTGGTTTAATTCATGGTTTTGAATTATATGACATTTCGATTGTAATTTGTGGTTATCAAACTCTTTCCCTCTATAAGAAGGTCCATGAAGGGGATCCCAATCTGATAAAGTATATGAGCACCTCACTGCTGGTTTAAGTATGTGCTAGTCACACAAATGGAAAGAGCCAATAATTGCAAAAAACCTTCCGGGGTAAATATGCTAATAGGAAGAATAGACATATTAATCACATTTATAATGAAAGTTAGATTTTAAAAGCATAAATTGAAAACATATTTGGATAAAATTAATACATTCTCTTCCCAATGATTTCAGTCTGAGTTTGAGGCTCCCGAAGATAGGGACCCTCACTCAGTAGACCAAACCACCAAATCCTTGTGGAAAGAGTCTTTAATATCCGTTAGTAGCACTGGACCGCCTGGTCAGTTTGAACCACAAGGCTAGTGGTTCACACCCACAAGCCACTCCTCAGAAGCCCTATACAGGGTGCTATGAATCAGAACCGACTCAGTAGTATTTAACAACAACAACAATAAATATATAATAGGAGCCCTCATAACTCAAGGGTTGTATATTGAGTTGCTTACCACAAGGTTGGTATGTCCCACCAGCCACTCCAAGAGAGAAAGATGAGGTCTTTTACTGCTCTTAAGATTTACAGTCGCAGAGATCCTATGGGGCAGTTCTGCTCTGTCCTGAAGTGTTGCTATGAGTCAGAATTGGCTGGGTGGCAGTGGAGTGCAGAGAATCTGTAAAAAGGGGCTGCCAACCAAAAGGTCTGTGGATTGAAACAACCAGCTGCTTGGCTGGTAAGATGTGGCAGTCTGTTTCCATAAAGATTTAGTCTCACAAACCCTATGGAGCACTTTGACTCTGTCCTACAGACTCAGTGTAAGCTGAAATCAACTCGACGGCAGTTAGCTTTTGGGTTTAATACGTAACAGTAAAAGTTGCTATCTAACAGAGCATTTATCCTCATTCCTTATATTTGCTAGGCTTGTCCTGGTGTGGTGCTATGGATTAATGTATCAGACTGCAAAGCCATTTGAACTGCAAGGTTGGTGGTTCAAGCTCACCAGCTGCTCCTCGGAAAACCTTAAAGGGTCGCTATGGGTTGGAATTGACTTGATGGTACTTTACAACAACAAATATGGGAATATAGTGGACACTGTGCCTTCTGCAAACATTCAGTTCTGTGTACTCATAAACCCATTGCATTTATAATTTTTCTCTCCTACTTTTCCCAGTTCACTTTGCAAAAGAAAATGGAACCAACCAGAAATGCAATTTATCAATATGTATTAAAAACCATAGTGATTTTATAACCTTTGATGCTGGAATCTCATCAATTAGAATTTATTCTAAGAAAAAAGTAAGTTGAGAAGAGTTTAATGGAAGTCCAACAACTGGGAAATAGTTATAAGAACATATTGGCTTCAAGAGATGCTAATAGCTAAGACTACAGCAGCGTGAACAATTCTTAATTGTAATCATACATTAAAAACGGAAAACAAAGTGGTATGTGCGTCTGTCTCCTGCTATTGTTGTTAAGTCGAGTCAGTTGTGACTCATAGCAACCCATATAGGGTTTTTGAGGAGTGACTGGTGGGTTTGAACAGGAAACTTTGTGGTTAACAGTTCAGTTATTTTCCTACGGTACCATGTCAGGATTCCTACTGTTAGAACTACATATATATATATATATACACACACTTATGGGCAAAGACAGGAAATTCATGGATAATTACAAAAATAATTTCAATTAAGAGTATAGGAAAAAAATAATTAATTAAATAAAAAAGAGTATAGACAAGTAGTTGTGTCTTGGTGGTACTTGTTTTTCAAAATGTTATTTAATGATGCAAAAAATTAATAGTATGCTGATGTAGCTAGTAGCATCCTAGTGGTGCAGTAGGTTAAGCATTGGGCTGCTAAATGCAAGGGCAGTGATCCAACCCTACCAGATGCTCCATGGGAGAAAGCTGTGGCTGTCTGATGTAGTAAAGACTTACAGCCTTAGGAGCCCTGAGGAGTATGTCTACTCTGTCCCATTGGACTGCCGTTCGTCCGAATGGACTCAATGGCTGTGGATTTGGTTTTGTTTGGGATGTAGCTAGTATCATAGACTAGGAAAAACAGACAGGGCATTAGACTGGGAGTCAGGAAATGCTACTAACTAGCAACGTGCTCCTGGAAAATCTTTTCAGTCTCTGAATCTCACTTTTCTATCTATAAAATGAGGGCATCAAACCAGTTATTGATAAGTTCACTTGTAGTTCTAGTACTGGTTAGACTTTCATTTTTATTTAAGTCAATATTGGAACGTGTTTACAATGTTTAAGGATGAAAATAGTTTTTCTATTTTTGGTAACTTCATCCAGAAAAGTTGTTCCTCAGGCCTTAGTCTCAAGCTTAGAGGTTTTTTATTTATATACATATATATCTCCTGTTGTGGCATTGTTGGTTAATTCTCTATAGACAATAAAGTCAATTTAAACCACAAGGTTGATAGTTGAAGCTCACCAGTTGCTCTCGGAAACCCTAAACAGGGCTGCTATGGGTCAGAACAGACTCTAACAGCACTTAACAACAACATCTTGGTTTTTAGCTTTTTATTGGGAATTGAGTGAAGGTTTACAGAGAAGATCATCAGTTTTACAGTCAACAAATCCTACACTTGGTTTCATCTCAATGATTGCAATCCCCTTCCTGCAACAACAGTCATCCCACTTCCTCCCTGTGCTTCCTGGTTCCATCCTAAACTCCTTCCGTTGTGACTGTGCTGTATGGACACGGTTGCTGTCTTCTATTGGGTGAGGCAAGAAGAGAAAACGCAGACAGACACAAGCGAGAAGCAAACAACAGGGACAAGCAAACAACAGTGACAAAAATATAGTAAAGAAGAAGAAGGAAAAAAACCATCACAGGCAACAGCTAGAAAAGGGATACAAAAAGCAAAGAGAGGAAATAAAAAATTAATAATAATAAGATAAAGAAGTAAGCACAATAAGGGAGAGGAATGAGTAAAGGGAAAGAGACCAGAAAATAATAAAGAAAAAGAAAGAAGCAGCAGTAGTAGGGAAAGAGAAGCAGGAGGAAGAAGGGAACATGAAACACAGATAGAAAGGATAGAAATCAAGGGTGAGGAAGAAGAGGAAGAACAAACAAAAACAATGAAAGGAAAAAAACCAGGGCAGGGGCCAGACCCAAAGAGGAGAAATTTCTGGGGTTTCCTGCCAGCCAAGGTCCTCATATTGTGGGTGGGCAAGGGATGAGATGGTAACACTATTAACCCTAAATAAAGTTCCCATAGGCCTAGCTGGAATCTGTTCTGGGCGCCCAATCTAAAAGTAGTTCATGCAGATCCTAAAACATCTGGGGGCGGGGGGGCGCGGAGGGAAGAGAGTCAGAGTGTTTCTTTCCCAAAGGGGAACTGAGAATGAGGAATCCTGCTATTCTGCTAATCCAGAGCTAGTAAGAACCAGCTCTGCAGATTTGGAGCTGGGCCCTCCCAAACAGGGTTAACATGGATAGCTCCCAACTCCTTTAATGGGGCCCTTAGCTGCAGCACTCAGCCCTGTGTAGGAACTACTGTCAGGAAAGCTGGAGCTAAGCTGGAGGTGTATGCAGGTGGGGGTTGACCATGCCTCTAGTAGCCAAGGGAGTGTGGGGAACACAACAAATCTTGCACCTTGATCTCCATGAACCACGGGTATGTGTCTGCAATGACAATATGTTTTCTTGTCTCTGAATCTGCTTACAAAAACTTAAGATGGCTGCAATGCATCTGGTCAGCCGGCACAAGTCACCAGAATCTTATTTTTGCTATGTCTGTTCATCTTTCTCTCCTAGTGCATTCAATACATTTCTCTATCCCTTTATCTGAAGTTTAGGGTTCCAGGACGATCAATGGTGTCTATTTCATTTGGTTTTCCATATCTTTATTGTAGAAGGTCCATACAGCTTTTCTGCCTAGTCTGCTGTCTTGCCACCTCCTCAGGCATTTTTTCTTGAACATAAGACTTTGATTTGCTCACTTTTCAGATAAACTCACTGTGGTGCCTTAAATTTACTTAATATGGCCTTTCTATCCAAAGTCTTAATTCACACCAAGTGATTGGGTGGGACCATGTAAATAAGGTATATAGGACTCTACGACTGGAATTGGTTAGATTTAAAAGGAGCTATTTCAGAAGCAGAGATGGAAGATCCCAGGACCATCAAGAAGGAAGAGCATGAGTGGAGCTTGCTATGGTAAAAGCCAATGGCAAGAGGGGACAGTAGAGATAACAGCAGAGGAGGTAGCATGGAGACACGGAACAGTTTCCAGCCCTAGGCCTATGGACTGAGTAAAGCTGGGTGCCTACAGGCAGGAGACTGGCTTGCAGAATGTGCCCATTATTCACAGTCTGGTTAAAAGAGCTTTGTATCACTTGCCTGAGCAAGGCAGAGGCCAAGGGGTCACATGGCAGAGAGATGGAAAACAAGAGTGAGGCTTGCCTGCAGTATGGCAGACAAGAGGCCTTCCTGACGGGAGAACTTCTGTGTCCTAAGTTGGTTTTGATCCTGAATTGTACCCTGCTCTCTTCCCTAATAAACCCCATAATTGTGAGAATTGTTATGAGTTCTGTGTGGCCATTGCAGTGTATTACTGAACCCAGACATGAAGCAGAGAGTGCTGTGGGAAGGATGGCTGGTGTCAGAAGAGGGTAAAGAAGGTTGTAGGGTGGAAGCATGTCTGACCTCAGCTTCATAGGAATCGGCCTAGGGCTTGAATTTGAGTTTGATTTTCTTTCCCCCTTGTGAAACTGGGGTAAGTCAGACATGACTCCCACACAGTTTTTGCACTCACATTTTCAATCTGTTGCTGAATGCATAATCAATCATATCCCCACCCCCCCCAAAAAAAAATGTCTTTAAGAGATGGAAAAACAATATTCTCCCAGGGCAACCTGATATAAATGAATACATGAAAGTTTGACAGCCGACATAAGATCAACTGCTTTCTTCTAAGTGTTGTAAGATAGTGTGTAATCTATATTTAGTTCTATGTGTTAAATCAGCACTGCAAAACTCCCAGCAGGTGGCAACAAATCACCAACAGAACCTTCCCTAAAGGTGTTGCCAATGGTTGTTGAGTACCTAAGAAGCAGAATACATTTTACTTATTTTGGCTCCAAAACACAATTGCTGTTCAAAGGCTGCCCTTCACACCTTTCTCAATGGAGCAAAGTTTAACTTACTTCTTGGATAGTTGAGGCCTGGCAGAGGTATTTAGTCACATACACATATGTCCAAATCCTTGCCTAACACTTACCTGCATCTCTGAACATCAGACTCTACTTGTAAAGTCCTTCCTCACAAGTCTGTGGCACAAAGAGATCTGATATTCAATGTGCCGAATACAGTATCTGGAACGCTGTTGTTGTTGTTAAGTGCCATAGAGTCGATTCCAACCCATAGTGACACTGTATAGGGTTTCCAAGGGGCAGCTGGTGAGCTTGAACCACCGACCTTGCAGTACAAAGGACTTTGCAGTCTGACACAATAACCCACCGCGCCACACCAGGACTCCATCTGGAAAACGGAAGGTGGTAAGTATTAAATAAAGATCAGAGTCCTCCTTTTTTTCTGAATCCCTCTTTTTAAGAATCATTGTCTATAATACTGTTGTCTGTAGTGCTTACTCAAACATGTTGCTATTGTTGTAAAGTGCCGTCAAGTTGGTTTCGACTCATAGCAACCCTGTATAGGGTTTCCAAGGAGTTTATCCTACAGCGTTACTCCAGGACTCCATGCAAAAATTTTATGAAATGATTGTTATAGGCCGTATTTTATTGTTTCTTAAATTGCTTATGTGAGTGTAACTTGTCTACCAAATCACTTGGATGTAGGCTCCCAACTGTATGACAAACACATATTGAACATGCTAGAAGCCTGAGGAAGACTATTAACATCATTCATTGTAGGAATCCTGGTGTAGAGCTGTAGGATAAGCTCAGGACCACAAGGTTGGCTTGAACCATAAGGTCAGTGATTACAGGCTTGGTTCTAGGGCTTTGACTATCTGATTAAGTGTCTTCTGTTACAAGTTAGAAAGTTGTCTCGGGACAATAGTCTTGGGACTTCCTCTAGTCTCTTTCTGACAATAAGTAGTTTTTTCTTTTTGTTTTGTTTTTTGCCTTTAAATTTTCCTACATTTTGTTACTTATTCTAACCAAGACTTTCCATTGTGGTTTTAGGTAGAGTGGTTACTAGTGGTAGCCAGACACCATTGTCCTTCTGGCCTCTGGTTAGAGCAGGCTGTGGTTCATGTGGCCTTTGGACAATTTACTGCCTTCAGTTTGCTTTTTTCTTTGAACTCCTATGTACCAAAAGGGAAGAGAACAATGGTTGCTTCTTAGATGACTCCTTATCAACTTTTAAGACCTCAAATGCTACTATAATCAATGTAGAACCGTATCTTTATGAACTGTGTTTTGCCAATTGACCCAGATGTCCTCTAAGGCTATGGTCCTTAGCCTTCAGGTCCAGGGGTTCAGTCCCAATGTCTAAGTAGTTTCTATAACTGTGCCCCCAATATGCACTATTAAATACCTGAGTATATGTCTAACATTTTCAAATTTAAGGGGCCTTCAAAAAGCTCATGGAAAAATTCCATTATATTTTCATTCTGTCTTTCCATAAACTCTTTGAAGCCCCCTCAGATGTATATAGAAACATACAGCACCATACCTATACATGTATGTGGGTGTACTTCTATATGACCTATTTAGAATAAACATTTATTGTGGATCTATTTACAAATTATTGTTAGTAATTATTGCTACTGCAATACAGTATAAGGGAGCTTCAAAAAGTTTATGGAAAAAATTAGAATCAAGAGATAATGGAATTTGGAGAACAAATAAGATGGTGGATCAGGTGGAAGTGCAGTGCAGAGCTCCATCAGCAATGACACAGAATACCAGACCAACCAGGCTCAGAAGATGGTGCCAGAACTCTGAATCACATATAAAGGAATTTTTAGAATGTTGGTAGGCTTACAGCTAGGGGAATTTGCAGCAGAAGCAAGAAAGTCATTGCTTCCTAATTCAAGACATGCAGCTACTCCCAGAGCTGCCATCTTGGGAGAAGCCATGCAGGGGAAGGATCAGAGCAGACACAGATGCCTGACAGAACTGCAGAGATAAAGGTGTGGACATTCTTTTTCTTTTCTTTTTGTATCTGTTCATTGGTCTCTTGCTGTCTGTGTACCTCCATTCTGGTGACTAGAAGGGGTGCCTGAGCAAGTGGACACCCCACCCCACACATGCACACAGATCTCTTCGAAATTTAAAGTGACAGTTTCCACTTAAAACCAAACAGCCACAGCTGGCCCTGAACTGTTTATCACTAGGAAAAAGGGCTGACTGGGGATTGTGGAGTGGGACAGGCAGACTAAAAAGGAAATAGGCTGAAAATTAAATCCTGGGTTATGTTACACCGATCAACAGTGGCATCTTTAAATTTCTCACGAAGAAGAGTGAAAAGGAAAGCCCATCTCCAGATCACATATACCTGGAGGCAATCAGAAAAAATTAAAAAATACCAAAATATACACCATCTAAGTATTAAGGCCACAAATAACTCCTGAATATGGCCAAAAAACAGAAACATAAGATGACCATATCAGCACATGTCCAGAAACAAGATAAAGTGACTGAGGCAAATGAGCTGGAAGTTTACCAACACTCCATACTGGAAGATGGGCAGGCTTTGGAAATGCCTGAGAAGGAATTCAGAAAAATCATTATAAAATGTATCAAAACACTATACAATGGAGTTGAGAAAAATAAGGAAGAAGTCAGGAAAGTGCTACAGGAACAATCAAATAAAATAGATACAGCATTGGAAACAATTCAAAACCTACAGAAAGAGGTCCAATTGATTAATAACAGACTATCAGAAATGGACAATACACCGAAAGGGCAAAGGAGTAGAACTGAAGAGATAGAAGCCAGAACTAGTGAGTTAGAGATAAATCTCTCAACACTACTAAGATAGAAGAGCATACACTAAAAAGAATAAAAAAATCTGAAGAAGGCCTAAGATTCATGTTGAACAACATGAAGTGGAATAACTTAAGAATTATTGGCATTCCGGAACAGGAAGAATCACACAAGTCCACAGAGAGATAGTTGAAGAGCTTCTGGAAGAAAATTTTCCTAACATCCTGAAAAGCGAAAAGATAAGCATTCAAGAAGTTCAACGAACCCCAGGAAGGATAGACCCTAAAAGACAGTCACTAAGACATATAATAATCAAGCTCTCCAAAATTAAAGATAAGGACAGAATCCTGAAAGCAACTAGGGAAAAAAGAATTGTAACATACAAAGGCAAGCAATTCAGATTAAGCTTGGATTTCTCAACAGAAACCATAAAGGCAAGAAGGCAATGGGGAGACATGTATGAAACCCTGAAAGAAAAAAACTGCCA